>NW_019154161.1:5997615-6262078 GCF_002288905.1 Enhydra lutris kenyoni
ATGTCATATTTTCACCTAACGCGTGAAAATAAGATGAACAAAAAAACACTTCCTTAATATCCTCAAATACCTAGTCAGTATTCAGAGTTCCAGTCTCAAACACATCTCTTAGCTTCACTGGGGCATACTTTTTTTTTTCTTTTTTTTTAGGATTTCTTTTTTAAGTCATCTCTATGCCCCACATGGGGCTCAAACTCACAACCCTGAGATCAAGAGTCGCACACTACACCCACTAAGCCAGGTGGTCACCCACCCACCACGTGTGATTTTCTTTTTTTCTTTTCTTTCTTTTTTAAAAAAGATTTTATTTATTTATTTATTTGATAGACAGAGATCACAAGTAGGTGGGGCAGTGGGGTGGGGGGGAAGCAGGCTCCCTGATAAGCAGAGACCAGGACCCTGGGATCATGACCTGAGCCCATGGCACAGGCTTGGGTTGGGGGGAAGCCACAGGCTTGGGTGGGGGGGAAGTCGTGCATCAGGGGCTCCACCCCTGCGGGCCACACCCCTCCGCCTGCACTCTCCAGCCCCAGACGGACTCTCAGAGGGCAATGCCCTCTGCTTGCAAAGGGGTTGAGATTGGGAGGGAAGGGTTTTCCCCATGAATCATAATCAGTCTTGGTCATGGGCTAGCCATTTCCTTCCCCAGACAGCCACTTCTTCATTTGTAGAATGAGGAGCCACAGCCCTGAGAACTTAGTGGTGACCAGGGCTCAGAGGAAGGGAATGGGGGTCCGCACTGAGCCTTGAGGGGCAGAGCTTGGGTGGAGACAGTGAAGGACTGGGTGGGGGGTGGGGGTGCTCCTAGTCCCAGCTGAGGACACTGGTCTCTTCCAAATCGGGCCAAACACTTCACCCAGTGCCTCAAGCTCCCCCCTCAGTGATACCTCTCTCCTCGGCATGAACAGTGCCTTCTCCGTGGGTCCTCGTGTGGAAGGCAGACCCCTCTGCTAGGACACGTGGACCCCAAATGGTAGCTGCCGTGGGTTTCGTTTGGTCCTTCTTTCCAGACTAGAATGAGTAGAGGAGAGAGCCGGATGTTAGAGAGATTTTGCTCTGTTCCCTGGTGTGTCCATTTTCTAGGCCGGGCGACCTGAATTTTCTGTGCCTCAGTTTTCTTATCTGTAAGATCGGGATGGTCCTAGCACCTCCCTCACAGAACCGTGGTGACGATCAAATAAGTGGGTAAATGGGAAACACTCAGCAGAGTGCCTGGCAGGTCCCGTTGCCCACCCACCCCCAGACGACCAGCTTCCCAAGAGTAGGGGCTCCTCCGCTTTCTCTTCGTGTCTCTGGATACTGGAAGTCAGGCTCATTCAACAGAGCTGGGTGGCCAGCAGCTGCTCAGTGAGTGGAGACTGCCAGGTACAGGAAGGGAAGGCTATATAATGAGAATATGCACACATTCACTTATCCCACCTGAGTCCCCCCCCAACCCCTAGCCCTTGCTCTGTGCCTGCCACGTGGGGAGGTGCTGGGACCCGTCCCTGACCCTGGCTGCCTTGGTTGGCCCTGTCCTTCCAGGGCTTACTGTCAAGTGCGAGACAAATCTCTAGACAGGGACCACCCAGAGTGGGTAGGGCTGAGGTGGAGGAACTCAGGAAAAGGACCCAACCCAGCCTGAGGGTCAGGGAGGGCTTCCTGGGGGAAGAGGTGTCTGGGCTGAGACCTGGGAGATGAATGGGGGTGGGGCCAGTGGGGTGGAGCACTGCGCCAGTGGGGATGCTCCCCGTGCAGGGGGGCAGAATGTGAAAGGCCCGGAGCAGTTCGGTGTGGTGGGCGAAAGACCGCAGACCACAGGGTCAGGGTGAGGGTCAGGGGAACCTGAGGGGCCTCCAGGGGCCAGACCTCCCAGGGATTTGCAGGCTATGGTGAGAAGCCTGGACTTTGAGGCACTGGGGAGCCATGGATTGTTCCGAGCAGGGAGGGGTAGGGCTGAGTTTGGGATTTAGAAAGATCCGTTGGGCTGTCTTGGGGTGGGAGGCTGGGAGGGGGCAGGAGACTAGGTAGGAGGCTGGGGAGACAAGTCCTGGTCCAGGGCTGGGCTGTAGAGACCCCAAGTTTGGGAGGCCCAGGAGGTAGGTTCCCGTGTTTGCCCTTCCCTGAGGGAAGGAGGCGCCCAGGTTTTGGGCCTGGGCAGTTGGGTGCCTTCTCTGGGCTCTCAGAAGGGTAAATGAAGGGGCAGAAGCTGGAGACAGGTGCCCCGAGGTGGGGTGGGGAGCTCCTCCAAGCCACCAGAGGAATTGTCTGTGGGTCTATGTGGTCCTCTGCTGCCCCCTGCTGGCTCTGCATTGACACGGGTCCTGCCTGCAAGTCTGGCAGAAAGGACAGACCCAATCAACTTCAATCCCAACCAGTGATAAAAGATGACATTTCTGGGGCGACCATGCGGCAGGGTGCACCCGTGTTCACTGTCCGCCCCCCCGCCGCCGTGCCCCTGGGTCTTCAGCTGCCTTCTCCAGCACACCGAAACCAATTCAAAACTGACCTCCCAAACCTGCACTGTTCCTTCCCTCCTTCCCTCCCTCCCTCCCTTCCTTCTCTTTCTTGGTTTTATTGAGATATAATTCACATACCAGACCATTCACCCATTTAAAGTGTACAGTTCGGTGTTTTTAATATGTTCATAGGGTTGTGCAACCATCTGCATGATCAATTTTAGAACATTCCCATCACCCCCAAAAGAAACCCTGTACTCCCCATCCTCCGCCCCTCCCCCCCAGCCCCATGTCCCCGTCCCTCCAGCTGCTGGCAACCACTCAGCTGCTTCCTGTCTCTATGGATTTGGCTATTCTGGACATTTCCCATCAATGAAATCAGACAATATGTAACTTTCTGTGTCTCGCTGCTTTCACTCAGCATCATGTTCTTTTTTTTTTTTTAAAGATTTTATTTATTTATTTGACAGAGAGAGATCACAAATAGGCAGAGAGGCAGGCAGAGAGGGGGGTGGGGAAGTAGGCTCCCTGCTGAGCAGAGAGCCCAATGCGATGCGGGGCTCAGGGCTCCATGCGGGGCTCAATGCGGGGCTCCATCCCAGGACCCTGGGATCATGACCTGAGCTGAAGGCAGAGGCTTTATCCCACTGAGCCACCCAGGCGCCCCTCTTTTTTTTTTTTTAAGGTTTTATTTATTTATTTGACAGAAAGATCACAAGTAGGCAGAGAGGCAGGAAGAGAGAGGAGGAAGCAGCCCCCCCCCCCCAGCAGAGAGCCAGATGCGGGGCTCGATCCCAAGACCCTGGGATCATGACCTGAGCTGAAGGCAGAGGCTTTAACCCACTGAGCCACCCAGGTGCCCCTCAGCATCACGTTCTTAAGGTTCATCCATGTTGTGCCATGGCTCAGTACTTAGGTCCTTATTTTTGGCTGATTATATCACCTTGTCTGGGTACACCTTGTTTTGTTTCCCCATTCATCCACAGATGGACATTTGGTTGTTTTCACTTTCTGGCTATTAGGAGCAGTGCTGTGAACATTTGCCTACCGAGTTTTCGCATGGACACGTTTTCCCTCCTTGCATACCTGGCCCTCTTGCACTGTGAATGCCGCCACTGTCCCTGCTTCTGGTCAGCAAGCCAGATACGGGGCGAGGGGGTGGTCCCCCACTCCAGCTCCCCCCTCCCCTGGCTTTCCCAGCACCTGCTCATTCTCCTCCATAACATCACTCCCCTGGAAATTATGTCTGATGCCATTTGTGACAGTTTTCTGAGGGCAGGGATCTCTGATTTGTCCTCGGCTATCTCCTCAGAGCCTACACCAACTGCACACAGCAGGCGATCAATAAATGTTTGTTGAGCTAATGAGCGAACACGTTTGTGACACACCCTTCTCCCTCATCCCCGATATCCAACCCAGGACCAGATCCTGTCAATGCTTTGTTCTAAACATCTTTTGTCTCTGTGCATTTCTTCCCCCGCCATGCCCGCCACCCTAGTCCAGCACCTGCTGAATGAATGAATGAGTCATTGAAGAGGTGGAGGACAGCAGGTCCTCCTGGGAAGTTCTCTCAGGGAGACGTGGAGGTTGAGAACGTGGACTCTGGTGTGCATTATGGTAGCATATTGATTAGGCTGTTCATACATATTGGTTTTCCCTATTCTTTTTTTTTTTTTAAGATTTTATTTATTTATTTGAGAGCGAGAGAGAGCACAAGCAGGGGGAAGGGCAGATGGAGAGGGAGAAGCAGACTCTCTGCTGAGCAAGAAGCCCAATGCGGGACTCGATCTCAGCACCCCGAGAGCATGACCTGAGCTGAAGGCAGACGCGTAACTGACTGAGCCCCCCAGGAGCCCCCGTTTCACCTATTCTGCATACATGGGAACATTGCCCCTGCCCAGCACTCTTGACATTGGATTGTATCACGTGCCTTCCTTGGCCAAGGAGATGTGAGTGGGACTGTCACTTCTGGGTGAAGGCCTTTAAAAGCCTGCATGTTTTGCCATGTCCCCTCCCTTTTTAAAGGTCCTATCTCCAAATATAGTAACAGTAAGGGCTATGGCTTCAACAGACACATTTTCGGGGGATGCAATCCAGCCCACGTCAGGGTTGATACTAAGTGAGCAATCAGTTTACTCTTGAAAAAGAGAGTTTACTCTTGAAAAAATACCGTGGTCTTGAAGGTGGGGGTTGTATGAATCAAGATTTAGAAGGAGGTGGTTGCAAAGAATCCCAAAGTAATTTAGTAGCTTGAATGAGAGAGGAGTCTTTCTTTCTCAGGTAACTTATCTAACCTGGCATGGTGGCTCTGTCCTGGTTGCTGTCCTTGCCCCAGCTCTCTCTAACCCGGATCTGTGCGCCCCTGTCCATGCGATCCCAGATGGCTCTCACCACCACATCATTAAGCTCTGGGAAGGGGGAATGCTTTCCCTTTAACCGTGGACTTGAGGACTGAGTGTGGCCCTCACTTCTGCTCGCATCCCATTGGCTGGGAGTTAGTCACATGGCTACATTGAGCTGCAGGGTAATCTGGGAAATGTAGTTTTTATGCTCAGTTGGCATACACTTGGTTCAAAACCCTATTACTGAGGAAAAAGAGAGAACAGATACTGGGGTTTGATGAGGGGTTGCTGGACAAGAGGAGAGGTAAGCAGGCACAGGATCCCCCCATACTCTGTGCCCAGGCGGCCTGTGCTGGGACTGACACTGACCATGACTTGACCTGGCTGACCTTCTCAGACGCAGCAGATCAGGGGCCCAAGATATCAGGGTGTCCGGAGAGGTCTCGGGTTGGAGAAATTCCTACAGGGAGTATTTGCGTGTCGAGTCAGCAGGAGATGCAACTTCCCTTCCTGTGAATTTTTCCTCATCCTCTATATTAATTTCTGGTGGCTGCTGTAACCATTTGCTACAAGTGTGTAGTGACTTAAGACAATAGGAATTTATTCGCTTACAGTTCGGAAGGTCAGGAGTCTGAAATGGGTCTCACTGGGCCAAAACCAAGGTGTCGGCGGGGAGCGGGGATTGCTTTCTGGAGGTTCTAGGGGAGAATCTGTGTTCTTGCCCTTTCCAGCTTTTGGCTTTGCTGTGGCCTCTTTCTGTCTTCAACACCAGCAAGAGCTGATGAAATCTTTCTCCCATCACATGGCTCTGACTCTGTGTGGCCTTGGCTTTGGGGCCCTTCCTCCATCTTGAGAGTCCAGTGTCACTCCAATCTCTGCCTCCTTACTTACAGCTCCTCCTCTGACTCTCTCTCCCCCGGTCCCTTTCACAAAGACCCTTGTGATTATATTTTGGGCCCAGCGGGGTCATCCAGGATAATCTCCCCATCTCAAGATCCTTCACCCAATCACGCCTGCCTAGTCCCTTTGGCCGCCTAAGGTAACATTCACAGAGCATTAGCACAGAGGCAACCGTATTCAGCCTGGCATAGTCTTGTTTTTCAGCTCCCAGAGCAAAAGTGACTGTCTGCTCTACCTTATGTGGGGGGATTTTTATCCCCTGCCCTGTCAGCTGCTCCTCATCTCCCTGACCTCGCCTCCCACCCTTTCCTCCTTCCTTCCTCTGCTCCCACCACCCTGGCCTCTTTGCTGCTCCCTGACTCCCCCCTCACTGGAAGGCATACTCCCACCTCAGGGCCTTTGCACTTGCTGTATCTGCTGCCTGGAATGCTCTCCCTTCAGATCCCTACATGGCTTCTTCTTCCTCCTCCTAACTTTAGGTCTTTGCTCATGGTCACCTTCTCTGCGAGGCCTTCTCTGCCCTTCCTATTTAAAATCACAGTCCATCCGTGCTCCCAATCCCCTTCTCTCTTCATTCCCCTCCTCCTCTTATCACCATCCAGCACACCACGTATGTTAGTTACTCTGATTGCTGACTCTCGCCTCCGCTGCAGTCTGTTTTGTTTCCTCCCAAAGCTGCAGGATCCAGAACCATGCATAGCACATGGCTTATTTATTGCTGAATAAATGAATAAATTAAGGGTGACAGATTGGGCCCACATTTGGGACTGGGTGGAGGTTGGGCGGGGGTAGGAAAGGGATCTGCTGCCCTGAGGGCCTTGGTACGATTCTGGATCAGGAGCAACAGGCAGAAATTGGTCACAGGTTCTGAGAGACCGAATCTTGAGCAGGGAAGGGGTCTGATAGCTGTGCTCACTGGCCAGGACTGTTGTCGGGGGCCTCCCATGTCATGCACCTTATCCTTTGGGGCCTGTGTGGTAGGGAGCTGCCTTGTCCCTAGGGGAAGGGCTCCAAGGAAAAACAGGGAGCAGGGGTGGGGCATTGTGGGCTGACAGTTAGAAGTCCAGCGAGTAGGAGCCTGTGAGTATGGCTTGAAGCAGGCCTTTCCTCACACCCAAATATCCAGTGCGTGTCTGGGGGTACTTTGGGTTAGGAGAAGGCAAGAGCCTGCCTTTCCCAGGCTCGAGGCCCAGGCCAGCTTGCTGGACAGACCAGACTTGAGGGTGGATTATATACTCAGAGGGTCAGAGAGGTGCTGGGCCCATCACAATCTCTTGGCCCCGGCCCAGTGCTGTGCTGAGTCTTCATTTAAGGCCACCTTATTGGCCCCCCGCTGTGCTGGTCCTGTGGGGTCTCTGGTGTGGCTTCTCTGGGTGCACCAGGCCCCCAGGGGAGGGCTGAGTCTTTTGCTCTTCCAAGGGCCTGGGACCTCTTCAGGGGGTTGGCACGAGCTGGCAGTAAGGGGCAGGGTCGGGGTTCAGCAGGTCCTGGGGGGGAAGGGGAAGAGAGGGATTGTGGATGGGGTAGGGGGAGAACACACCTGGAGAGAATGGTGGAAGGAGAGAGGCGCGTAGAGGCGGGAGATATCAGGCACCAGGAGGGCCAGAGAAATGGGTGGACACAGAGCAACAGGGATGGGGAGACAGGAGGGACAGGAGCACAGAGAGGGAGAGAAGGACAGAGACATCAAGAAACAAAGATGGGTAAAGAGATAGATAGAGAAAGAAAAAAGGATGTAGGGAACCAAAGAATGACAGCAGGAGGCACCCTGAGAGGTGTAGAGAAATAAGGAGACATGTAGACAGGCACATGGACACAGAGATCCATGGGCAGATCACAGAGAGGGGCTGGGACCTGTGGCCTTCAAATCCTTCTAAGAAGGAGGAAGTTACAATCCCGGAGGGGAGAAACTGTGCTGTGCTTCCTGGGGGAGCTACAGACCCTGAGACGGTCAGTGGTGGACGGTCAGTGAGGACAGCCCTGTCCCTCTCCCGCCCCAACCTGCCCCTGGTCAGGATCTCTCCCACGTCCCAGCTCCACACCTGGTAGGGGTGGTTGTCTGGATCCGGCTGCTGCTGGGGCAGGGGCTACAAGGGAAGAACACGGGTGAGCCAGGCCCCCAGCACCCTGACACGCTCCCACCTTTGACCTTTGCTGTGAGGACAGACCTGGCTTCCAAGTCCCCATTGCCCCTTCCTGACTCCACGGGTGGTGTGGGCGGTGTTCTGACAATGACCCCCATAATGCGCTTAGCCTCCCACGCATGCCTGTGATTCTAAGCTTTTCATCTCAGCTTTTGGAATTTCTCCTCTTACTCATTTGAGTTCTTCTTCTTATCATCCCTTCCCACCTGATTATAAAGGGAGTATCTGCTCAGTGTGGAAACTACAGACAAAGGGAAGAGGGAAAAGAAAGCACCCCTGTGCGTGCCCCCCCCCCGACAACCTCCATGCCCCAGAGACTAATGCTCCTTATGTTGTGTCCTTCCAGACTCTTTTCCTGGTGGTTTTAAAATAGGGAGCATCCCAGGGTGAGTTGTGTTCCTACAGTGTGGGACAAGGTGACGGGCACCACAGGGGGTGGGACTCACCATGGAGGTGTTTGTGGATCCCGTGTCACTGGGGGGAGACACCAGGAAGGTTGGAGATGACATCACTTCATAGATGTTCTGGTCTCCTGAAGCAGAGGACAAGGGAGGAGCTGGCTGACACACAGCCCGCAGGCCCATGCTGGCTGCTGTCAGTGGCTGCTGTCATTTGTTCATCTAACATTGGTACAAATCCCTTTCCTTCCCCAGCCCCGTGCTGGGGACACAGCAGAGACTGAGGCAGTGCTGGCCCTCCCCTTCCAAGGCTCGCATCCAGTAGGGGAGACAGATCTGTCCCCAGAGTGGGTAGGGCTGAGTGGCGGAGCCCAGAGAGCTCCTGGAGGGGAGCCAGGGAGGGCTTCCTGGAGGAGGGGACATCTGAGACTGGGAAGAGAACCGAGAATTATGCAAAAGCAGGAGGGAGTGGCTGGTGGGGATATCCTGCCATGTTTGAGGAGCTGTGATATATTTGGTCTGTCTGGATTATACATATAGTTTATTTTATATTGTTTTGTTTCTGAGGGTGGGAATGTTACATGTGGGAGATGAAGCCAGGAAAGACAGTGGAGACCAGTTTAGGGGGGTCTAGAGAGCCATGTAAAGGAGGCTGACTTTATCCTAAGGACCCTGGAGAGCTACAGAGGCCCTCTGAGCAGAGGAGAGACAGGGTGACAGTTTTGGAAGCACTCTGCCCGGGGATGGGGTCCTTCCCACCCACCATGGGGTGGAGGCCAGCCTGGGGGCCGGGAGCCCAACAAGGAGCTGGGTGTGGGCACCTGGGAATAAATGAACCACCGGGACTGGATATGCCAGCCACTGAGAAGAGGAAAAGCAGATTTGGGGTGAGTGCTGATGTACTCAGAATCTGTGGGCTGAGTCTGGGGGGCTCCAGAGAAGTCTGGGTGCGACGAGTGATTGGGGGGGGTGAGGTGTGTGTGGCTGATAGGGAGAAGAGGAAGGTAAGCCACCCACTGGGACCTCTGGCTTACCAGCATTGTGACTGGGGTGGGCCTCCGGCTTCTCTGTGGGTGTCATCCTGAGGACATATGGAGAGAACAGTATTAGGGTAGTAAGCTGCTCAGGTGGATGGAGAGAAACTCAGAGAACCTGGAAAGCCCATCAGTTCATCAGAGAGAGAGAGATGATCTCTGCTTTAGCATGAGCTAGGACAAGGTCTCCCTTATCCCCACCTCTTTTCTCATAATCTCCAGCCACTGAGCCCTTCCTTAGTTTCCCCAGCCACCACCGTATGCCAATGAGTAATGTTTCCCTAATGTCACAATTTAGGCAGACCTTCTAAATGATTATGCTCCTCCCACCTGTTTCACAATTTCCTTGATAATTCTCTTTGAATCAGCTCAACTGAATACTTTTATTTTAAAAATACACTTGGCATCCCTGCAGCAAATTCATTAATTCATTAATTCACTAAACACATTTTTACAGAACGAGGGCCATGGGCTGGGTCCTTCTGAAGCCACTGGGGACACAGCGGGGAACAAGACAGACAAAGACCCCTGGCCCCTTGGAGTGGGGGTCTCTAGGAGAGAGAGAGAGAAAGAGAGAAGTCCAAAAAAATGACTGGCAGTAGAATCTCAGGGAATGAAAAGTGCTAAAGAAAATGAAGATGGAAAGAGGCAGAGGGTGGAGGGGTGTGTGTGTGTGTGTGTGTGTGTGTGTGTGTGTGTATGTGTGCAGTTTCGAGTAGAATGGTATTGGCGGGGGGCTCATGGAGAAGGCGACATTTGAACAAAGGTCTGAGGTAGGCATGTGGACCAGCTTTGCGGAAATCATGGGAAAAGAGCTCTTACAGCCTGTGCAAAGGCCCTGGGGCAGGAGCAGGAACAACAAAGAGACGAATATGGCTGGGGCAGAGAATGTGGGGGAGGAAGGGGGGAAGGGTGAGGCCGGGGGCGGGCAGCAGGTCAAGCTAGGTCTTGTGTCCATAGTGAGGACTTTGGCCTCGACTCTGAGGGACTCAAGCTGACTGATTTTCACAGGATATTTCTGGCTGCTGAGTGGGAAACAGACTGTGTGGGCAAGAGCAGAAATGGGAGACAGTCAGAAACTGCCATATTATAATGAAACCAGACATAAGTAGAAAGTGATGGGGGAAATGAAGAAAAGCCAAACAATGGGTTAAATCTGTGGTTTGATAGGGTTCTTGGTTTTCTCTTGGGAAAAGCTAGCAAGTGTTAGAAGGGCGTTAAAGCTGACTAGAACCAGATTGAGATATTCTCTTGCCACAGTCAGAATGCTACAAAGAGAACAGGAAAAGGAATTTCTCTGTGAAAATATTTCAGATTTATAGAAAAGTTGCAAAAATGGTACAAAGAACATCTGTGTAATTTTTACTCACATCAGCCTATTGTTTTTATTCCTTTTGTTTCAGCATCTGCTTTCTCTCTCCTTCTGTGTCTCCTGTGCATATTTTGTTTTCCTGAACCATCTGAGGATAAGGGTCAAGCATCATGGCCCTTCACTTGTAAATACTTCCAGGTATTGAACTATTTTCATTTTGCATTTTTTTTTAAACACTATAGCCCAGAATTCCATGTCAAGTTGCCCTTTTCAGGGCAGTTCTTTGAGGATCTGTGAGATTCTCTGAGAATCGCTGGCAGTAGCGGAAGGAAAGCCTGTCAGAGGGTCTGGACATGTGGACTCCAGTTTTGGTTCTAGAGCTTACCAGTCACTCAGGTGTGGGTTCCCATCTCAGGGACCTGCTGCCACTCACAGGCCAGTCCTATGCCATTTGGCAAATGACTTCATGTCTCTAAGCCTTAGTTGTCTCTAGAGACGATGGCAAACCACCCACTGAGGGCCAAATCGCTTGCTGGGGAATGGCAGGAAAAAGATGTGACCACCGATTGAGCTGTGAACCGGACACGGGCACTTGGAGTCTTCTCACTTCCCTCCCGTGTCCTTGCAATGTAGGTGCTACCTGCCTTTCCTGCTCCCAGAGGCTGCTCCAAGGACGCGCCCTTGAGATGGTGTATAATGCTGAGAACACCGGCGGGGTGTGTCTGGCTGAGTCCACTTGGGGCCTCTTTATAAATCTGTAAGATTTGGAGGGTGAGTGTGGGGGGATCCATTCATCTTGCTGCCGCCTGAGACAAGCTTCCTGCTTAAGTTCCTTTTGTTTATTGAAAGGGCCAACTGCCAACCTGGAGGGGCCTGCCTCTTTCCTTGGTCTCTCCCTCCTCTCTGTGTTTGGGGGCTGGTTTCAGGCTACACCTGGTTTTAGGCTAACGGGAGGGTTATGGACCAGCATCGCCTCTTTTCATACCACGAGTGAGCTAAGAAGGAGTGGGGGTGGTTAGCAGGGATAGCTTAGGTGCCTCCAATAGCCATGTTACAACTGTGGCAGACATGGTTAATCAATCACAGCATCTGTTCCTATACACTCAGACACCACCTCCAACTCCTGTGGCAGACATGATAAATCAATCACAGCATCCGTTCCCATTGCCCTGAGACACCATCTCCAACCCCTTTCCACCAAGCTCTCTATGGCACCCAGAAGGAGGTGAAAGCTATTTGCCACCCCTAAATGGGAGTGTGTTGGGAGAAAGACAAGTAAGTGGAAGGATGGAGATCTGGAGATCACAGCACCTAAGGGAGAGAATAGGAAGAGGGATTTCTCTTTGGAAATATTTCAAACTTATAGAAAAGTTGCAAAAGTGAAGGAGGAGGTGGGGGAGAAAAGGTGGCTGCCTTCATTTCCTGGGGATTAGGGAGAGCAGAAAAACTACACATTTCCAAGCGGCTCAGAACCCAAGTCAGGAGACAAAGTTCTGAACAGGCTGATCTCACGAGGAAGGAATTTTTCATGAATAGACTGTTTCCTGGAAAAATAGGCCCTTGACTCTCTCCCCCATACAGAAGTAGGCACCATCTGATGCCTTTGCCAGCCCACCATCCACTCTGCTTCTTTGGCACTAGCGTCTTTTTGTGTGTGTGTGTGGAAAGCCCCTCCCCCCTATGAATCCATTTAGTCACGTGGAGCTGGGTTGTTCTCTGACTCCGGAGCGATGCAAATAGCCCAGGTTTGGCCAATCAGGGTATTCCAGCACCTGGCCACAGTGATTGGTCCACATGAGGACATGTGATTTGAGTTAAGCCAGTGAGAAGCAGCTCTGGGGCTTTTGCTGGAGGCATCAGGAGCCAGGTGCAGTCTTCTCTCTGTGACCGCTGAACTGGTGGGATATAACCCTGGAGCCCCTGGGAGCTATCTTATCACACCACAAGGGCAGGTCCTGTCTGAGAATGAAGCCACCAAGGAGAAAAGCAGAGTTGAGAGGTATATGGGGGAGTCTCTTGACAAAATCAAGTCCCCGGATCCAGCCATATCTGAAGCTCATGAAAGACCAAAAAAACTTTCTAATTTTTTTAAGGCCATTCAAAGTTAGGATGTCTGTCCCTCGAATTCTGTCTCATACAAGATAGAAAGGCCCTTTTCACCTCAAGAGTTCCAAGATTTGATGAGATTGTGTATGAGTCAGAGGACGTGACTCAGGGAAGAATCAATCAATCAAGGAGTGGGGAAGAAGACAGAGGGAAGGAGAGAGAGACCTGGGGCCCCTGTACCTGTGGCTCTGGCCCTTCCAGCCTCTTGTTAACAGGAGATGGGCAATGCACCCGACGAAGAGGGACCCGGCAGCAAGGGACCCAATTATAAGGGCAGCCATGATCCCAGCACTCACGGGCAGGTGTGTTATGGGCAGCTCCTTAAGCTCTTCTGAGGGGCATGAGAAAGAAAGAGAGGTCTGTGAGATGTTCTAGGAGGGTCTCCCCACTCCCCCTGCCCCTGCATCAGTGACTGTCCATAGAGCTCTGATGTCCAGTTTCCCTTCCCCAGCCCAGAGCTTTCTCCTGATTTTCAGAGCTGAGCATCCACTATCTGGTTGATTCTGCACATAAAACTCAACGTCCCTGGAAGGAATTCCTTGGCTCACCCCACCTCAAAATCTTTGCTTCCCTAAGATTTCCTACCATATTTGGCACATCTGAAACCTACCTCCCGACACACTCCCCCACCTCACCCCATCTACCTGCTTTTTCTCGCCTCAGTTGGTTGGCACCTCTATCCTTCTAGGGAAAGAATGCAGTTCTGGGTCCTCATAGGGTCTGGAGGCACGGGGTTCTCAAACACTACCTGCCAGGTTTGGGACAAAGCCTACCTGACTTCCTACCCCCACCATGAGGACCTCTAGCTTGACTATCAAGCAGAACACCTGTTATATCCCCAGCCCTTCTTGTCAGCTAAGCTCGTAGACTCTGAGGTCAGAATGCTGGGGTTCACGTCCCTGGGCAGATTACTCAATCTCTGTGTCTCTTCCCATTTGTGAAATGGGGACAATAGGAGTGTCTACCTTGTAGGGTTGTGAAGACTGAATGAGTTTGCACACACACACACACACACACGCACACACGCACGCACACAGTTCCTTTAACTATCCAAGAATGTAGGATCTGTGCCATTTTAAAGATGAGTAAACTGAGGCACAGAGAGGTAAGCTAACCTGGCCAAGGGATCACAGTAGGTGCAGTACTGGCATTACATGTGGGCCACCTGAGCTTCTAATGACCACTCTGTGTGGCTTCCAAAGGAGGGGCCTGTGTCCCAGGAGCCCTTGAAGGATGGGAAGGAACTGTATCGGGTTTTGCATGACTGGAGTGAAGACCATTAAATCCAAAGGGACTAGAGTGTCACCATATATACATATGGATGGATATATATATATATATATATATATATATATATTTCTGTGTGTAATTAAATTAATCAATATTTGTCTATTTCATCCATTTCCCTAAAAGTTCATCAGTTCAAAGTGTCTGAAACCCATTTTAAAATGTACTCTTCTCACTGGGAGAAAGAGGATAGGCTGTGTCTGGGCATATGTGGTTGTTGCTCCCACAACCCGGGGAGATGGCTAAGTCAGGCCCATTTTGCAGATGTGTGCACCAAGGCCCAGAGAGGTTGCATTTGGGCAGAGGATAGAAGGCAGCCCCTCTTTCAGACACTGGAACTTAGCAACTTTTGCACCTTCTACCTTTTAATTGATTATTAATTTATTTTTTAGGTAGGCTTCCCACCCAACATGGGGCTTGAAGTCAAGACCCAGAGATCAAGAGTCACATGCTTTATCGACTGAGCCAGCCAGGTGCCCCCACCTTCTAGGTTTTTGAATCCCTGCAACAGTAAGTGGAAATTCAGTGGCTTCTATGAGTCACTCAGGAGGTGGGGCGGGGTGGAGACTAGATGGGCTGAGTCAAGGAGCTCCCCCACTTCCTGCCCTCCCCATCCCAACCCTGTTGCCCAGTCTTCTTACAGCATCCAGAGCCCCTTCCCCAGGATCTGCTTGCGCTGGCCCCTGCTGCCCTGTCCACCCACAAAGTTCCATCACCCACAGCTCCCTTCCTTACCCTCTGGGCTGCCCAGCCTTTGCCCATGCTGTCCCCTCTGCCTGGCACGCTTTTCTCCACACACAATACATAACTCCTGATCACTTTTCCATTCCTGGTCCCTCTGCAAGCCTTCTCTGACAACCCCAGGCCAAGGAGACTCCTGATACGCTTTTCCGTTGATTCACGTTGGTAGATGGGACAAGAAGGAATACTTCAGGGGCGCCTGGGTGGGTCAGTCGGCTAAGTGCTGGCTCTTGATTTTGACTCAGGTCAGGATCCCAGGGTCATGAGATCGAGCCCCGTGTTGGGCTCCCCGCTCAGCACGGGGTCTGCTTGAGATTCTCTCTCTCCCTCTTCCTCTGCCCCTCACCCTGCTTGCACACATGAATGCATGCTCTCTCTTGAATAAATAAATAAATAGATGAGAGAAAGAAAGAAAGAAAGAAAGAAAGAAAGAAAGAAAGAAAGAAAGAAAGAAAGAAAGGAAGAAAGGAAGAAAGGAAGGAAGGAAGAAAGAAAGGAAGGAAGAAAGAAAGAAAGAAAAAGAAAGAAAGAAACTAACTTCACCTACCTCCATTCTGACCTCAGTCTGTGCTTGGGAATTGATGAAGTTCTTTCCAGCTTGTCTCTCATGGAAAAGACCCACCCAAGGCATCCTGTGATGGGAACGGAAACTACTCCCTCAAGCAGTAGGGACTGCTCTGAGCCAGTAAGACCCCCTTCCCGACTAACCCCAAGACAATGACTTGACCTTCACTGCCCACTGACCTTTGTCCCACATTTTTTCTTCTATAAACCTAGAAGTGTTTTCAGCACTTGGAGACCGTCTTTGAGATGCTTGTCTGCCGTCTTCCTGGGGCTGGCTTCACTGAAATAAATGCCTTTCTTGTTTCACTACCCTTCCTCGCTCTGCCTTTGGGTTTTTGTCAGTGAGTGGCCAAACCTGGTCTGTTTGGGATCCCCGGAGCCAAGTGCTCCTGCACCCCTGCGCCCCAGCTACAGACATGTAGGTGTGTCCTCAGCTCACTCCATCCCTCCACCACTGTGAAGCCTCCAAGCCTTCCGGAGGGATGGATCCCGCCTCCAGGTCTGGGTGGGCTCCCTTGGCTTATTCCCTTGTTACAATGACTGCATCAGGAAGGGCTGCTGTTCAGACCTAAGCCAATAAGTGCTCTGCATTCCTTCGGCCTTCCTGATTGGTCCAGGTAGGTCCAATCAGAGTGAAGTGAAGGGGTGTGGTTCAGAGGGGGCTGCTAGGGGAAGGGATCCCTTGTTCTGGAAGCTGGAGACTTGGGAACCTTATGGTCATCTTGCTCCCTTGAAGGCATTAATCATGTCTCCTACCCCTTGGAAGGAGAACCCTGAACTTGAGCGGGGCAGAAATAAAGACATTTCCCAGCCTCCTTTGCAGCCTCCATACATGGACAGCTAGCTCATTCAAAAGTGCCTTAGAGCACGGTGTTGAACATCGGTGCTAACATTAGAACCCCAGGCAAGTTCACATACAACATTCTGTGTCTGAATTTCCCCATTATATAAGGATACCAGTCATACTGGATGAGGGTAAGCCTAGTGATCTCATTTTAACCTGATTACCTCTATAAAGATGCTATTTCTAAGTAAGGCTATATTCTGATGTACTGGGGATCAAAAAAGTCAGTGTCTTTTTTGAGGGGACAGCATTTAACATGCAATACCTGCCAAGCTTGGTTCCCTGCTATCCTGAGGCATCTTTGAGCTGCTCAGAATCCTTGAATCTATTTCTTTTCTGCTTAAATCAGCTAGAAGCGGTTTCTGTTGCTGTAGCAAGAACCCTTCCAGAACCACAGGATTAAGTGTCCCCTCTTTAGAACTTGTTATATTTTCTGCTTTTTATCATAGGCAGTGAGCTTAAGAGAGGGAGCCTGTGAATCACTGTCTTTTTCAAAGTCGTTGTGGAAGGATCTCTTCTGTGATACCATCTCTTATCTGGTGGAAGGATCTAATACCCCTCCCTTGAATCTTGGCTAATCTTAGCCGCTCATGTTGTAATCAAAAGAATACAATGTAAGCGATGCTGTATGACTTCCAAGGCTAGGTCAGAAGAAGCCATGGCGTTTCTGCCTTGGTCTTTTAGAGGAACACTTGCTCTCCACTTGGTCTCCCCAAGAACCCAGTCTCCATGTCGTGGGGAAGCCCAAGCAGTCACATTGGAGAAACCAAATAATAAAGATCTGGTGGATAGCCCCAGCTAAGTTTCCAGCTGATGGCCAGGGCGAGCCTCCACATATCTGAGTGAACACACCTCTGGATGATTCCATCCTCCAGCATTTCAGCCAGGCTCAGCCTTTTGAGGCTTGTCATCTGAGGCCCCTGACATCATGAAGCAGACAGACCACCTCTGCTTGCCCTGGCTGAATTCCTGATCCCAGCAATCATGAACATCATAAAATGGTTGTTCTATACAACTGATTTGTTCTGCACCAAGAAGTAACTAGAACAGGGGCGCCTGGATGGCTCAGTTGTTTGGGCAACAGCCTTCAGCTCGGGTCATGATCCTGGAGTCTCAGGATCAAGTCCTGCCTTGGGCTCCCCGCTCGGCGGGGAGTCTGCTTCTCCCTCTGACCTCTGCCCTCTCCCACACTCTCTCTCTGTCTCTCTATATCTATCTCATTCTCTCAAAGAAATAAATAAAATCTTAAAAAAAAAAACCAAAAAACAAGTAACTAGAACAGAGCCTCCCTCTTCTGTTTCTTCTTCCAGGATTGAAAGTTTTCTTTTTGGCTTTTTTCTTTTCCAATCAACTGGGACCATCTATCCTCAGTTCTACCAGCAAAGAATCATCTGGGTCTTCTTCTATGGACCAAAATTAACCATGTGTATCTTTTTAAAAATTTATTTATTTATTTATTTGACAGACAGAGATCACAAGTAGGCAGAGAGGCAGGCAGAGAGAGAGAGGGGGAAGCAGGCTCCTTACCAAGCAGAGAGCCTGATGTGGGGCTCGATCCCAGGATCCTGAAATCATGACCTGAGCCAAAGGCAGAGGATTTAACCCACTGAGTCACCCAGGTGCCCCTAACTGTGTTTATTTTTGAGTAGATACAAACACATTTGGAAAAGTGCTTTGAGAGACCATTAGAAAAGCAGACACAGTTCAGACCACACATGAAAATAGAATTCCAAACTACAACCTGCATCAAGGACCAACCTACGTAGAAGACCAGTCCTCTTACAAACAGCCCACGATGACGGCCTGCTTTGAGTCACACTTGCGGAAAGCCAGATTGCTATCTCCAGTGACAATCCAGGAAGACAAATAGTAACTTCTATAAGAATTGACCCTAAATGGCCAGGACTTGATTAATGACCAAGAGCTTCCCTGATTTTTGTCCCTGCTTCTAAGTTAGGACCAGCTCCTAAGAAAGCCAGATATATACCCTAACCAGGGGCCTCCAGCATCCCTGTGCCAACAACCATCAATCAGGGCACAGCTGAAGCCTTCTCTTTCTTCCACTACGAAGCTTTCCCATCCCTCGGCCTGCCTTTGAGTCTCTGCCCAATTGCAAGTGACAGGAGCCAACTCCCTTATTCCAGCCAGCTCTGAGTAAATGGCCTTTGCTTTTCCCATTGGCTGGGCTTGGGGTTTCCACAACTTCACGTGAATTTGCCAGCCAGTCCTCACGACAATCCATGGTGAGAGGTGTGATTGCCACCATTTTAGTATTTAGGGGGTGCAGAACAGAGGCTCTGAAAGGTGTGGGCATTTGACTCAAGGTCATATAAACCCATGACGCCAGTCAGTTAGTGGTTGTTAATGATGAAGCAGAGTAAAGTCCTAAAATTGTGGGCTCTGGAGCCCACCAGCCTGGGTTTAAGTCTGGATCCTGCTGTCCCTTAGCTGGGTGACCTGGGCAAGTTACTTAAGCTCTGTGCCTCAGTTTTTCCATCTGCATAATGGGGATCATCTTGCCATGGCAGGGAGGACACAAAGGAGAAATGTGTGAGAACACTCCACACGTTTGGTAAAGGGGTGGTATGCTCTGTAATGAGCTGCCCTGGGTGCCAGAGGGCCCCGAAGGCTTTGAGGAATCCGTGCAGTGTTACCAAGTCTTCACGACTGGATTTATCGGAGATCAGACACCAGCTGTCAATAATGTGATCCCACTGTGGCTTCCAAGCCTGGTTTAGGCTGCTTACTGGCTCTGGGACCTCTCTGAGCATCTGTTTCCTCATCGGTACACTGGGGACCTATGCGTCCTGGGCCTTTCTTATGTTTTCAATCCTCTCTGAGCCTGTGAATCCTCCCCTTTGGGAATTCTGCCAGAGGCTGGCTTTCTTGGCTTCTTTTTTCCATGGGGCAGTGTCATGTGACCCAGGGCCCCACTCAGGGACATGCCCACCAACAGATAAACTCCACGAGAGCGGAGATCTCTGTCTGTTCCTTCTGTACACTCAGTGCCTGGCACACAGGACGTGCTCAGTGGATGTTTGTTGAATGAATGCAGCTTCCCAGTGTCTCCCCCGCACCGCCCCCCCCCGGCAGGGGTTCAGGACCCAGGGCTGACACATGGGCAATGCTAACTCTTGCAGAATTCTGCAAGTAGTTTACACCTTATTTCTGGTTCCCGGCTTCCTTGGGGTCCTGTGAGCCTGCAGTACCCCTCACTAAGCCCTTTCCTGTGATTACCAGCTGGGCTTGGCTCCTGTTCCGACCCCTGAAGGCATACCCCATCCTCTCATGATTGAGAGAGGTAAAGTGTGGGATTTACCAGGGACACAGGAAGAGTTCCCAGCCAGGCCCATCCCCGTCCCCGCTCCCGGGGGCTGGATTTGCAGCCACAGCTGTCCTCAAATAGAAATGCCCCAGCTGCTGAGGTGACCTAACCTGACATGAGGACATGCCCAACCCTATGCCTCATTGCCTCCGCCTTCTCCTTTGCTGTTCCTTTTGCTGAATCACGCTGCTTCCCCGTCCCCTGTGTTCAGCCGTCTGGATGCCAAGGCATTTCCCATGAGGGAGTGGATTCCACTGGGGCTGGAAAAAGGCCAGGTGACACAGGGACACGGACTCAGACCTGGCAGGGCCCTTGGTTCCTGCCTTCCCCAGCCGCGTGCTGGTGGGCCCTCGGGGTCTCTGTTTGCCCCTCTGTAAAATGGGGATCATTCCGGGGCCTGCCAGGTTCTTGTGGGAATGAGATGTAGTGAGGTCAGCAAAGGACTTGGCTTGGAGGTGCCTGGCATAGCGGAAGTGCTCACAGATGGGAGACGGAGTCACAAGTATTTACGGAGGACCTGCTGTGTGCTAAGCACTGCTCTGCACTGGGGCTCGGTGGTGAACAAAACCATAATAGAAACGTACGTTACGATTATTACTTGGAGAGCAGGTGTTGACTTCTTGCTTATCTTCCCTGCCCTGGGTCCCTGGCATCTGGCTCCCTGTCTCATCGGTCCTACTTGATCCCACCCCCTTGGACAAGGGGTAGACCCTTCACGCATGGCGAAGGAAACCACAGGCCGGGTTCGACCAACCAGATTATAATTATTATTATTTTTAAAGATTTTATTTGTTCATTTACTTGAGAGAGAGTCCGGGAGAGAGAGCGTGAGTGGGTGGGGGTGGGGGTTGGGCAGGGAGCAGAGGAAGACAGGGGACAAGCAGACTCCCCACCGAGCCTGGAGCCCTATGTGGGGCTCAGTCCCACAACCAAGAGTTGATGACCTGAGCCGAAACCAAGAGTCGAACGCTCAACTGACTGAGCCACCTTGGCGCCCAGATCAACTAGATTCTATCTTGGTCTGTCTATTTCTCCAGCTCTCTTTATTTCTACCTCTGCATTTTGGAAGGGGAGATTCAGAATATGCAAAGAAGCCTAGGCTGACACCCAGTTCAGGCAAGGATCCTTGTCCATGAAAAGGAGAACGGGGTGGGGTGGGGGGGAACCTGAGCAGAGGTGAGACCAGGGATGGTGCCCTCTGGAGGAGGAGGGTGCGCTTGCTTTTCTGACAACTATTTTCATCAGCTCTGCTGGGCTCCCTGATCATTCATTTGTTCGAGGATGTCTGTCCCTGTTCTAGGCTCCGAGGAGCCACCTGTGAACCCAGGGCTCCCAGAGTTGACCATCCCAGGGACTATCCTGGGGTCCTTCAAGGCTCCCTACCCTGTGAGTCAGTTGCAGAGAGCTTCTGTCCTTACAACCTGGGCCTTGGCTTGAATACGTCCCACTGCGCTGGCCTCCCAGGATGCTCCTCCTGCTCTCTTGCCTGTCATGCTGGCCTCCTGCCAGTTCAGTTCATGAGCCCTACAGCTTCCTGCCATAGGCCCTTTGCACAGACCAAGCCTTCTGCCCAAACACCTCCCAAAGCTCCTTTCCCCTCTACTTAGAACTACCAGTCATCATTCAAGCTTTGTTGAAAGATTGCCTTCCCAGGGCAACCTCCCTGCTACCCCAACTTACACTCTCATCATCCCCATATGTGCCGTTCCTTCATGGTACCTGCACCGTGCATAACGATGTATTTTTTTTTTTAAGATTTTATTTATTGGGCGCCTGGGTGGCTCAGTGGGTTAAGCCGCTGCCTTCGGCTCAGGTCATGATCCCAGGTCCTGGGTTCGGACCCCACATCGGGCTTTCTGCTCAGCGGGGAGCCTGCTTCCTCCTCTCTCTCTGCCTGCCTCTCTGCCTACTTGTGATTTCTCTCTGTCAAATAAATAAATAAAATCTAAAAAAAAAAAAAAAGATTTTATTTATTTATTTATTTGTCAGAGAGAGAGAGAGAGAGCGCGAGCGCACACACAAGCAGGCAGAGTGGCAGGCAGAGGCAGAGAGAGAAGCAGGCTCCCTGCCAAGCAAGGAGCCCGATGTGGGACTCAATCCCAGGACCCTGGGATCATGACCTCAGCCGAAGGCAGCCGCTTAACCGACTGAGCCACCCAGGCGTCCCCATAACCATGTATTTTGTGTATGTGATTGTTGGTTAATATCAGTCCCTCTGCCACCTCCCCACCCCCAACGTGGGCTGTGAGCCCCGGGAGGGCAGGGCCAGGGCTTCCTCAGTCTGTACTGTGTCCCCAGCACTGCCCAGTACAGTCCAGATGCAGAGGCAGCCTTGAGGAAGAGGCGCTGGGGGGAGCCTTGCTGAAGGAACAAGTAAATGAGCTGCTCAGCACGTGCAGGGGCAGCTGCGTGTCTCATTCAGGCGGCCCTCCGCTCGAATCCCAACCCTGTCACTGATTCCATGGTTGGATGCCTAATACTGAGAGCATGCCTTAAACCACCCGAGCCTCAGCTTCTTTCTGGATAGAATGGAGATTTGGCTCACGTTTCACTGTGGCTGGGTTAAACTGGGAATCAGATCACTCCTCTCTTTAAAACCCTTTAGTGGCTTCTTTCAATCCCCCCACGGCCGACAAGCCTGGCCCCTGTGTGCCTCTCAGACCTCAACTCCTAACACCCAACTTGCTCGCTGCCTTATAGCCATGGCATCTTTCTGTATGTATGCTTTAAAAGCACTAAGCTAGCTAGTCTTGCCTCAGGGCCTTTGCACTTGCTTTCTCCTCTGCCAGGAACTCTGTCCCTCAGAAATCTGCAAGGCTGCCTTCCTTTCCTCTGCTCAAATGTCACTCTTTGATGACCTCCCATCCCAGATCACATCATTCTGTTTAATTTTAATTTTTTTTTTACAGGGCAAATTGTAAACTCTGTGTGCCTCAGCTTCCTTACCTGTAAAATGAGTCCAATAATATTATCCACCTCACAGAGCTGCAGTGAGGATTACATGAGTTATACATACATATATATACATACATATATATAATGAGCACCAAATAATGTTAGCTATAACTATTATTGTTAATGTCTCTGAAATATGAGCTTAATTTACTATTTACATGCTCATTTTCACCATCCCACATATGAATGAAGGTAAGGAGATTTTTTTCTCCCTCTTTATTTGCTTTGAGAGGAAGTGATTAAGCTCCCGGACTCTGGTATTGTGAGTTTGTGGGATCAAATCTCAGCACTACCATACTCTATGCCTCAATTTCCCCAACTGTAAAATGAAGACAATAATGGGGCCTGCCTCATGGAGTTTTTGGTTTTGAAAACTTTCATTCAGGGGTTCCTGGGTGACTTGATCTTTTAAGTGTCTGCCTCTTGATTTCAGTTCAGGTCATGATCTCAGTGTCATGAGATCGAGCCCCAAGTCAGGCTCCGTGCTCAGGGCGGGGAGGCTGCTTGAGATTTTCTCTCTCCCTCTGCCCTACCCCTTCAAAAAAAGGAGAAAGTTTTCATTCATTTCTTCATCCAACAAACATTAACAGAACCTACTGTGTGTCCCTCCCACCCCACCCTGTAGAAGATGCTGGATGATAAAAAGATGAGTATGAAAAAAAAAAAAGACAAGTATGTTTTCATTCTCTCACTTTGAAGAATTACTCTGCTAGTGAGACATGCTTGGAATGTGACACATTATGAAAATCACAGAGTTAGTGGGATGATCAGAGTCCTCTGGGGGACATGGATGGTTAATGACCAAGTCTGCCTGGGAGGGTTGAGAACTTATTTTATTCCCCCAGCTCTATTAAGATGTAAAAGGCATATCACTTTCATAAGGTTTTTAAATTAAATTAATTTTTTAAAAAATATATTTTAATATATGTTTTTAAATTTTTAAAAAATTTTATTTATTTGACAGAGAGAGAGAGATCCAAGTAGGCAGAGAGGCAGGCAGAGAGAGAGGGGGAAGCAGGGTCTGCATTGAGCAGAGACCCCGATGCGGGGCTCCATCCCAGGACCCTGAAATCATGACCCGAGCCAAAGGCAGAGGCTTAACCCACTGAGCCACCCAGGTGCCCCTATTTTTTAAGATTTTATTTATTTATTTGAGAGAGAGAGTGCGAAAGAGCACAAGCAGGAGGAGCGGCTGACGGAGAAGCAGGCCCCCGGATGAGCAGGTAGCCAGATGCAGGACTCAATCCCAGGACCCCGGGATCATGACCTGAGCTGAAGGCAGATGCTTAAATGACTGAGCCCCCCAGTGCCCTAAATTTGATTTAATTTTAAGGATTTTATTTATCTGAGCGAGCGAGAGAGGGCGAGAGCACGCATGCGTGCGCGCTTGCGCACAAGTAGGGCAAGAGGCAGAGGGAGAAGCTGGCTCCCCGCTTTACAGGGAGCCTGATGCAGGGTTGGACTCCAGGACAAGGCGATCATGACCTGAACCGAAGGCAGATGCTTAACGACTGAGCCACCCAGGTACGCCTAGTTTAATTTTAAAAGTTTATTTGTTTTTCAGTAAGCTGTGTACCCAGTGTGGGGTTCAAACTCATGTCGCAGAGACCAACCGTCTCCTGCTCTTCTGACTGAGCCAGTCAGGCGTCCCTCATGTGTGTGTGTTTGTTTGTTTGTTTCTTTTTTTTAAAGATACAAGTGAGTTAATATAGGGCAGTGGTTCTTAATCGGGGTGACAGTTGGTAATGTCCGGAGACAATTTTGGTCGTCACAACTGGGTGAATGCTCCTGGCATCTAGTGGGTAGAGGCCCGAGATGCTGCTAGATATCCTACAGTGCCCAGAGCAGCCCCCGACTACACAGAATTAGCCAGAGTAAGATGTTAACAGTGCCCAGGTTGAGGGTCCAAGGATCAAGCCCCGCATAGGTCTTTTCTGCTCTCTCTCTGCCTGCCTCTCTGCTTACTTGTGATCTCTGTGTGTGTGTGTGTGTGTGTGTGTCAAATAAATAAATAAATAAAATAATTAAAAAGATAAATTAATTAAAAATAAACAAATAAAAGAGGGTGGTGGACGGTAGCAACAGCTAACATTCTTGGGCCCTTGTTCCTTGGGCACACTCACTCCAGAGCATGGAGATGCCAAGGGGCCACAGCGGACGCCGACTGGGCTGGAGGGCTGGGCCTTGGCCGTGTGAAGTGGGTCAGCTTAGTGGGGATCCTGGGGGTGCCTTCCAGACATGGCTGAGGCTAGCTGAGCCCCAGCACCCCCTATCCACAGGCTCCAGAGGCTTCACCTGTTTTCTCTGGGATGGGCGCAGACACTGGTGATGATCCAGAGTGATCAATACTGAGATGGAAGAGCCCAGGGGGCCGGAAGAGCCCAAAAGGGTGCTTCACTCAGCCTGAGGGGCAGGGAGGGCTTCCTGGAGGAGGAGATATCTGAACAGAGACCTGGAGTAGGAGTGGCAATGAGACAGATGGTAGGGTGCGGGAGGGGTGTGAGGTTTACCAAGCATCATAAATAGCACATGCAAGGCGTGGAGGCTGAAAATCCTAACTGAACGGGCTGAGCAGGAGGGGGTGAGGTTGGGGAAGAAGGAGGATTGATTGGAATTTTGAGCTCTCTTGGGACAGGGTCTAGGTGATAGAGGGTCCAGGGTTGTGCTGATACTGTAGTCAGTAGTCACCTCAGGTGACTGAAATAGACCCTTAAATCAATTAAAATTCACTGCCTTCAAAATTAGTTTCTCGACCTGGTCACTTTCAAGTGATCAGTTATCCCTCGGGACCAGTGGCTATCACATTTGATAGCACAGCTACGGAACATTTCCATCACCATCACGGAAATTTCTGTTGGACAGTGCTTGTCTATGGATCTGAAGGGGGCAGGCGCCGGGCAAAGTTTTGGGTTCTGTGGGAAGAGTACTAGGTTGGGGTGCCATAAATCAGTAGCAGTTTGCCTGTGTATGTCACCAGATTGCCGGAGGTGGTGGCATCTACCAGGGTCCCCAGGTTGGAGTGAGAGAGAAATCTTGACTTGGTAGCAAATGACGTCACCTGTCTGAGGCTTGGCTTCCTCCTCTGTAGAATGGGGACAAGCATCGCCACCTCACAGGGCTGCTGGGAGGGGTAAGGAGATGCTCATGCAGGAGGTTTGGCAGGCAGGTAACAGCTGTCTCATGGTGATGGTGTTGACCTTGTCTTTGGACTTGAGCTACCTCCTGAATTCTCCCTGCCCCTCTGTAACCCTGTTCAAGGGAAGTGCATTTTTTTCTGGAGGAATTACCGATCCCCCAACTTCTGAAAGGTCCCTAATGCCTGGAAGGTTTTGTGCGATGTTTACTGCAGTGTTCACAGGGATTTTCCCTCAGTCCTTCTGGCTGCAGTTTTGTAAGTTTCTCTGTCCATCTGCTGGAGACAGATTGTTGCAAACCCAGCCATTGTCTCCAAGTGGAGCCACCTAGGGGAGATAGCTCCAAGTCTGGGCTGCAACAAAATTGCACAAACCAGCCTCATTCTGGTAGGAATTTGGTTGGGCAGAAAGAGGGGAGTTTAGGAGTCAGAGGGACTCTGATACATTATCACCACTAACTACCTGGAGCAAAGGCTCTGTAAGCAGGGCTAGGCAGCCTATAAAGCAAAGCCAGTTATCCTGAATTTTCTAGGTGCTGAAGCTTCTCTCTCTCTCTCTTTTTAAAGATTTTATTTATTTATTTGACACACAGAGAGAGATCACAAGTAGATAGAGAGGCAGGCGGTGGGCGGGGGAGGAGGCTCCCTGCTGAGCAGAGAGCCCAATGTGGGGCTCGATTCCAGGACCCTGGGATCATGACCTGAGCTGAAGGCAGAGGCTTAACCCACTGAGCCACCCAGGCGCCCCTCTCCTGTGTTTTCATACTATGATCACATCCAGATGCATCCCCATATAATCTATGGCATTGGCTCTGCAGTTTTTCAAACCTGATATAAATGACTTGCCCCACTTCTCTCCCTTTCTGTCTGTCTCTACTTCAGATAATGACTTTGACTCCTTTTGCATCATTAAAAGAAAAGTCAAGGTGTAATATAGGAAATTTAGACAGGATGATCTCAAAACGTAGAGAGTAAAATTCACCCACCTTCCAACTACCCAGAGAGAGTCACCGCTAATAGATACCAGAGGCCCAGACTTCTGTCATCCGTTCTGCAGCCCCAGAGGACAGCCCTGGCTTTTCCACAGCCCCAGAGAACAGGTCCTGATTGGCCCAAGCCTCCCAGGTAGTCCTCTTCTTTTGGCTAGGGATTGGCTGAGCTGTGGGCAATGCTGGCCAATGACCGTGGAGAGAAGGCTGCTTGTTAAATTCACCCAGGACAAGGTGGCCTGTTTTTCTGGGGCTGGTTCTGGTTGCGATGACCTGAATGCAGCAGCCATCTTGGCACCAGCCTGAGGACGAATATGTGGTGGAAAATGGAACAAATAGCAGAGTAGCACCGCTGAACTCCACAGGTGGTGCCTGCAGGAGAAACAGACAATCCAGTTCCTTGTTTTTAATTCCAGCCTGGGGAGTGGTGGTGAGAGAGGGTGGTGGCGAGAGATGGTGTTCTCTCCTCTTGGCGCCTGAAGTGTCCTCACTGATGGAGATTCTCTCATAATGGGACTCTACCTATGCTTCCTGCACTCTTCCTATGAGAACTGAGTTTTGGACTTCCGTGTTCATGTTTTTTTTGTCCAGTTTTGGCAAGTAGCCTCCTAAGTCTGTTTAAACAGAACCCCCCCACTCCCCACTCTTGATAGCTGCTTGCTCTCCACGTGGGATCAGGTTCCTCGCCCCCCTGACAAGAATCTTGTCAGGTCAGTTTAGCCAGGATCCCCCTGACCCCTGATGTTACCTCTTAGTAAAGTCGCACCTGCTGCCCTCCCACCCTGCACCTTGGTTAAAAGTCCCACTTGTTCCTGCTGTGTCTAGAGCTGACTAATCTCATTAAGCGGTCACTCCCTGTCACCTCCTTCCCCCAGGCCCTGGCAACTGCTGATCTCTCTTCTGTCTCCATGGATTTGCCCACTCATTTCCTACAGATGGACTCCTACACCCTATAGCCTTTCGTATCTGGCTTCTTTCAGTCTTTTGGGGTTCATTCCTGTTGTAGCGCATGTGAGTGCTTCCCTCCTTTTCTCGCGGATAAACATTCCACTGTGTGGACAGATAACATTTGGTTTCCCATCCGTTGATGGGCATTTGGGGCATCTCGGCCTGTTGGCTGTTGGGAATAGTGCTGCTGTGAACACTTGTGTGCGGGTATTTCTCTGATGACCTAGTGTCAGTGTTTCTGGGTACCTGCCTGGAAGTGGAAATGTGGGGTCACCTTTTTCACTCAGATTTCCGGAGACCGATCTGTCTGCCACCAAGAGGTTTCCAGAATCTTGAAGCTCCCCTCAAGGCAAGGTAGTGTCGGCCTGGAACTCCCCTTCCTCAGAGTCTGAGCAGCGCAGAGGGAGGGCTGGGGACTGTTTTAGTCTCTCCATCAGATCCCCTCCCCTTCCTTGTCCAGAATGGATGATCGTGGTTCTCTCAGTCGTATGTGGAGTTTATACAACTCCTACACTGAAATACAGGGTCCACTCTCAACTCCTGGCTTTTGTGGAACCCACAGATGCTTCCCCCATCGACACAAGCAGTTGCATCCATCACTGCTGGGAACAGAGACTTCTGTGGAGGACCATTTGTCAGTATCTATCGCAGTAATAGGGGCACATACTCTCTGACTAGGAATTTCACCTCCAGGAGTGTGTCCTACACTCCTGTGTCAACATGAGCTGGGGGTGGGGGTGACAGGGCACAAGGCCACCCCCCACATCACTGTAATGGTAAAGGGGCAGAAATACTACAAACATCTGCTCAGTAAGGTCTTGGTTGAAAAATATTCCGGATATCCTCCTGTGGAGTACTTACTATGTGGTTTACATTTTAAAAAAATATTTTATTTGTATGACACAGAGAGAGAGAGAGCACACACTCACAAGCAGGGGGAACAGGAAAGGGAGAACTAGGCTCCCTGCTGAGCAAGGAGCCCCATGTGGGACTCGATCCCAGGACCCCAGGGTCGTGACCTGAGCTGAAGGCAGACACTTAACCAACTGAGCCACCCAGGCATCCAACTATGTGGCTTAAAAAAAAAAAAAAAGGATTTTATTTGGGAGAGAGGGAGAGAGCGCACAAGTGGTGGGGAAGGGGCAGAGGCAGAGGGAGAGGGAGAAGCAGACTCGTAGCTGAGCAGGGAGTCCGACACGGGGCTCCATCCCAGGACTCCAGGATCATGACCTGAGCTGAAGGCAGACGCTTAACTGACTGAGCCACCCAGGTGCCCCACTATGTGGCTTTTTGTAAAAAAACTGAAGACACTCCATCAGAATTTCCAGAAACTCTACTAATACAAGTAAGGTGCAGAATGGTGTGTCTAAGACACTACCTAGTACGGAAAAAACAATACCTATTTGTTCTCTGTGCATTAATAACCTTACCTGACAAGCAATGCCTTGGTTGTTCTGGTGGGAGTGGTAGATAAGATATGTTCTCTTATATGGCGAAAGGACTTTGCAGGTGTGATTAAGTTAACGACCTTGAGACGGGGAACTTAGATTCTAGATGACCCGAGGGGGCCGGTGTAATCGCAGGGATCTTTAAAGGGAAGAGGGAGGTGAGAAGGCCACAGGAGGAAGGAGGAAGGAGGGAGCAGGAGGAGGAAAGGCCACGTGATGGGCTGTATGCCAAGCAGTGCTGGCCGCACCTCTAGAAGCCGGAAAGGCAGGAAATGGGTTCTCCCCTGGGGCCTCCAGAGGAACCAGCCCCAGCTGACACCTTGATTCTAGCCCCAGGAGACTCTGGACTTCGGACTCCAGAGCTGTAAGATAATTTTGTGTTTGAAGCCACTATGCATGTGGTGATACAGTTCCCCCAACTAAAATGTACTATTCAGAGGGTGCCTGGGTGGCTCAGTAGGTTGATCTCAGGGTCCTGGGATTGAGCTCCACATCCGGCTCCTTGCTCAGCAGGGAGCCTGCTTCCCCCTTTCCCTCTGCTGCTTCCCATACTTGTGCTCTCCATCAAATAAATAAATAAATTCCTTTTTTTTAAAAGATCTTATTTATTTATTTATTTGACAGAGAGAGATCACAAGTAGGCAGAGAGGCAGGCGGAGAGAGAGAGAGAGGAGGAAGCAGCAGCAGAGAGCCCGATGTGGGACTCGATCCCAGGACCCTGAGATCATGACCTGAGCTGAAGGCAGAGGCTTAACCCACTGAGCCCAGGCACCCAATAAATAAATTCTTAAAAAAATAAGATGTAGGGACGCCTGGGTGGCTCAATTGGTTAAGCAGCTGCCTTCGGCTCAGGTCATGATCCCAGCGTCCTGGGATTGAGTCCCACATTGGGCTCCTTGCTCAGCAGGGAGCCTGCTTCTCCCTCTGCCTCTGCCTGCCATTCTGTCTGCCTGTGCTTGCTCTCTCTCCCTCTCTCTCTCTCTGACAAAATAAATAAATAAATAAAAATCTTAAAAAAAATAAGATGTACTATTCGGTGGTTTTTGGTATATTACATTATCAACTTTTAAAAATCGTGGGAAAAGAGATGACAAAATTGACCATTTCGGCATTTTTAAGTGTACAGTTTTGTGGCATTAATCACAGTCACAAGGTTGTGCAAAACTGGATATCTGTAAGCAAAAGCGTGAAGTTGGACCCTCACCTTATTCTCTATGTGCAAATTAACTCAAAGTAGACCCCCCTTGCTTTTTATAACTTTTGATTTGGGGTGTTTACATAGGACCTAGTTAAAAATATTAAAGAGAGAGAGATAAATAAGAAGAACTTTCCCCAGGGTGTCTGAGAATCCTGGGGGCTCACGTCCCTGTAGTTTTCTTTCGCCTTTTTCTAAGTGGACTCCATGCCCACCGTGGAGCCCAGCATGGGGCTTGAACTCATGATCCTGAGATCAAGACCTGAGCAGGGATCGAGAGTCAGATGCTTAACCGACTGAGCCCCCCAGACACTTCCTCGATTCAGGATCTTGCTCCCACACCTCTGGTTCTGTCCCACATGCTCAAAGTCCACACAAAATGCAGCCCCTCCCCAATTCCTACAAAAAGACCTCCCTTGCACACAGCCACTCCAGATGTAATAAATTAACTTTAATATTGGGGCTGGGGATGGACAGGGGTTTATGTAGCAGCAACGTCTCCCTGACACTGTGGAGCCCTATGGGCCTTGCCACGCCCTTGCCCCTCACTCCTCCCATTCTTCTCTGTTCACACTCTCCTTTCCATCCAGAGAAGACCCCAAGAACTTGTTTTCTCTTGCACAGCAGCTCATGCCTCACTCTCCAGTTTAGCACCCTGGCCCACGGCCTTACATCCTGCCAAGTACTTCCCCAACAGACAGGTCTCACTGTAAGAGGAATTCTGGTTCCTGCTCCCGAGATCAGCGTCTGTTATAAAATAGGAAACAGACCTGTTGCATCTGAGCACCTCTGCCTCCGGGACCTTGGGCTGTATCCTTCCTGGTCTGAGGGCTGTCTTGTGTCTTGAACAGCTGTAGCTTCTGCTCCCCCAGGACCTCTTCCTTCTTGTTTTTCACACTTTGCTTTCCTTGGTGGATGACTAGCTCCCGTTCCCCGGGTTCCTGTCCAGCCCAGCGTGCTGCTACAGATGATCTCCCGTGGCCTGAGTCTTGACAGAAAGTGCTAGGATCTCACATCCTTCAAGTTCATGTCCGCCATCGTTCCTGCTCCTTGAACAGCTCTAAGCAGCTGAATTCCAGACTTGGGTTCTCTTCTGGACGAAGGTTGGCAGCTCTTTCTTGTAACCAAGGGATGCCATGGATACAGAGATTTCGAAGCTCAAGGCCAGAGGTCAAATTCTTATAAAAATTATCTGGCAGTTGGAATAGTCTGTGTGGCTCCATGAGGCAGGAAGGGGTTAATCTTGCCCAAAGAGAGATTGGGCCCTTTGCCCCTGGCTCCAGGAGGTAACCCTAAGCCCTTGGAGTGTTCTGGCTGATGGGAGTCTTATTTTGCCTGGGGTTGTGGGCGGCATCAGAGAGTCTATGCTCACAGTGTGATTCATAGCGGGGGCCCTGACCTGTGGAGGTGCTGGAGACTAAGGTCAGCTCCATGGCTGGTCAGCCACATCTGCAATGATGTACCCCGGATAAAAACCCTGGAAAACGAGGCTCAGGTGAGCGTCTTTGGTTGGTGAGACTCTGTGTGTTGTCACACATCATTGCTGGGAGAATTCAGTGCTGTCCGTGCAACTGAGAGCTGGTGTAGGGTCTCTCCCGAATAGTGCCCCGTGCGGCTTCTCACGTGACTGTTAACTTCATCCCTTCATTGTAATAAACTGTAACCGTAAGTGCACCAGCTTTCCTGAGTGCTGTGATTCCTTCCAGTGAATGAATGCACCTGAGAGGGGTCGTGGGGGCACTTGCACCTGCCACTGCAGTGCAGGGTGGATGGGACATTCTTGAGGTCTGGCCTGAGAAGGGTGGCCGTCTCTTTGGAGGGAGTTTCCTTCCCTGGGGCCAGGGTCCAGCTGCAAGGTCCATGCCCTTGCCGGCCCCAGTCTCTCTCTCCAGCAGTCCTGACGCTGTCACTTTGTGTTCTCTTTCGGTGGATCCTCGGAAGAGCTGGCAATGATGTCCGCAACAACCGTATAGGAGACATGCTAGAAGGCAGATATTAAAACGTTAGCCTCAGGGCCCTTCCAAACAGAATCTGCCCGCTGGAGCCCTGTGTGCAAAGAGCTGCGGGTCTGTTCCCTCCCATCTCCCTGGAAGTCAGGGCGGCGCTTCCTCAGTTGAGCTTAGCCAAAAGGCCAAGAAGTGATTGGGGCGGCAGTTCTTAAGGTGTGGTCATGAGTGGGGAGGGAAGGAGCACCTACGGAAATGCAGATCCTCAGGCCCCAGCACAGACCCACCAGACCAGATGCTCAGGGGGCAGGGCCCGGGAACCTGCATTTTAAGCAAACTTTTCAGGGGACTCTGCCTGGCAGGAGGGTTGGGAACCACGGCTCGAGGCATCTGGAGAGAAAATCCAGGACCTGGCTCCTGACACCATGCTGGCGTTTGGTTAAGTGCTACAGGTCCCCAGAGATGCCTGTCACCTCCTTGGGAATGTCCATGCAATTAGTCTGTGGTTCGTGCAGAGCCCCACACCCTCCTCAGCCCCACCACCACACTCACGCCATTAGCCGAGGAGCGGTGTTGGTCGCGACCTAGGGAAAGAGAAGGAGAAGTTTCGGGAATGAATGACAGTGCTGGACAGCATGGTGAGAGGACACATGTGGGTGGCGGAGCCCCTTGAATTCTCAGCCCCAGTTCTGCTGCTGACACGGGGAAGCCACTCCTCGCAGTGGTTATGCGTAAAACAGGACTGGGGTATGTGCCCCACCCAGCTATCTGTGCAGTTATTAAGCATAAATAAATATTTATTCGCCATGGGTTCTGCAACCTGAGAGAAGGTTTCAAATCCCAGCTCTGTCCTTTAGGAGTTGTGTGACCTAAGGCAATTGATGCTCTGTGCCTCAGTTTCCTCAACCATCACACAGGGATTTATTCAGCAAATAGGAAATGTCTGCTTTGTGCCAGGGGCCTTCTAGATGCCGGACATACAGCCATGAGCAAAACAGCCCCAATCCCTGCTCTCATGGAGTTCGGATTAACCACTGTTACCGGCGACAACCGGACTCAGAGCCTGCATGTGCCCGGCGTGTTGCTTACGATGTGCCAAATGCTGCCCTGAGAGCTTATGATCAGGGACGGTTACTCCCATTTCACAGAGGAGGAAACTGAGCCACAGAGAGTAGGTCATTTGCCCTTGATGACACAATTAATAAAGCAGTAGACTGAGGGCACAGACACAGGCAGTCTGGCTCCGGAGATGCCACGCTTGGCAAACCCTTCCTCAAGTGCATCCTGTGTGCCTGGCGCAGGGGCAGGCAGGGCTGGGGACACAGCTGTGGCCATGACAGTTCTAGCTCTGCCCTCCTGGGGATCACAATTCGCTGTAGAGATAGATGAGTACCCACTCAGTGGCGCGTTCCCGAGGGGGCAAGGCCTTGGGTGGGGGCTGGGGGGAAGTCCAGAGCAGGTGTTTGGCTCACTCTGGGAGATCAGGGAGGGCTTCCTGGAGGAGGAGGCCTCCAGCTGGGATGTGAGGAGGCAGTTTTGTTTAGGGGTTGAGGGAAGAAGCTTTGTCGTCAGCAGAAATGCCCTCTCCTCCTGACTTTTGGGCTGCGAGCCCGTTGGCAGACCTCCTCTCTGCAAGCAAACATTTCCTCATCCATAGAGTGGGGCTCAGTGCTCAGCACCGGAAAGGGCTCAGCAAAACAGCTCTTCTTCAGCTCTACTGAAGAAGCCAAAGGACTTCACCCGAAAGAGCCGTGGGGGAGGGTGTTGCAGGCAGGGGAACAGCCTATGCGGAGCCCTTTAGTCAAGAGGATCAGGCCCTTAAGAGCTGGGATCAGGGTGCCAGCTACGGCCCCTCCTCCCCAGAGGTTTGCAAAAAGGAATCAATGATCCAGTGAGCAGGATTTTCCAAAACTTAGTGTCCTCCTGTGTCAAATAGGGGAAGCTCATGGTACTTCCATGGTACTGAACTGAGGGTTCAGTCTGAGGCTGCCGTACTTGGGGATGAGTCTAGATCATAGTAGGTGGCCAAGCATGGCGGCTGTGGGTACGCTCATTCTCAGCTGACAGGCAGGAGATATGCCAAAGAGGAGGGACTCACGGGAGCGTCTGGACAGCCAGAAACGAATCAGGAAGGCCAGCAGGGCCAGAAAGACTAGGCCTCCCACTATCAGGAAAGCGATGCCCAGAGTAGACAAGCCTTGTTGTGGTGCCTGGTTGGGAGGTTCTTCTGGAAGAGAAGAAGTAAGCAGGGTTAAGTTCAGGGGCTCCTGGGGTCTTCACGTGCCCCTAAAACATGATTCCTCATCCTTTAGGGAAGCTACCGCCCGGCCTCTCCTGGTCATGTCTCAGGTGGACTTGACTCCACCCCCTGGTTCCTAGGACGGGGCTTTGACCCAGGCCTGGCTGATCAGAGCATTCCATTCTCCTTGGCTGTTGGGATAGATTCACGGGGCTGCTGGGACCCCAGCTAAGCCAACGACAGTCAACCCTGGGACTTTGGCTAGAGCTACTGAAAGTGGTGTATTCTTTCAACTGGGACTACTAGACAGGGGAGACAGGAGGCTGTAGCTGCTGAGGAACATCTCACCTCCCTGAGAACACAGAGAAAAGCAGAGACAAGAGATGTAAAGGAAAGTTCCTGGATTTCACAGTTGGAGCATCTGGATCCAACCATACCTGAAGGTGCATTTTCAGTAAAGTCCCATTTTTGCTTAGGCTATTTAGAGTTGTGCTTCTATCACTTGCAACTGATAGAGATTCCTGCCTCACATGCTTGGAAAGCCCTTTCTGAGTCCTGGGGACAAGCCTCACACAGCTATCCAAGCCTGGGTTTGCAGACGGGGTGTATCCGGGAGGCTGCACAGTGGTTCCAGTGGTACAGATGGTGAGTTAATGAGACTGAAGCTGATTCCATTGGTCCTTTCATGAGGGGTGTTAGGGGATGGATGAGAATCAGAAAGCATTCTTGCGTCTGAGGATTCCCTTAACCAGGAACCACCTCCAAACTCCTCCATCAGAGAGGATCCTGCTGTGACCTCCTCCTTCGGTCCCTCTATTCTTGCCACCCAAGGGGCTCCTCACCTCTGACCAGGATGGGCAGTTCTGCCTGGCCAGTCCCTAGGGCGTTGGTGACTTGGCAGATGAAAGTCGTGTTGATGGACTCATCCACGGTCTGGATCAGGAGCTGTGAGCCCTGGGCCACAGCAGAGGGCGGCAGGGTCCCGTTGGTTCTGGGAGAGACCGAGGCGGGAGGAAGCGGCAGGTGTGAGCTCTCACTGCATACTCATGACGTCTCTGATCTCAGTTGAGAGCAACCCTGGAATTTCCTGACTCTTCCTCTCATACCCACATCCCTCCAAGCAGCAGGTGCCGTCCGCCCCATCTGAAAAACCTCTCCAGACTCTGACCACACCACAGGCCTCCTCGGCCACCACCCCAGGCTGATCTCCCTGCTCCTGGGCTGCCGCAGCCACCTTCTCCCAGGACTCCCTGCCTCCACCCCATGCCTACCCCACTCTGCCCTGCGTGCTGTGGCTGGAGAGATCTGGTTAGAACGAACTTGTTCACCTCCCTTACTGTTCAGAGTCCTCCTGTGGCTCCCACCTCACTCAGCATAAACCCAAAGTGTCTACACAGCCACAGACCCCACACGCTGGCTGCAGACACCACCGACCACGCTGTCTGTGACTCTCCCCCTGCTCTATGTCCACGGTGGCCTCCTTGTGGTCTTTGAATACCCCCACCTCAGGGTCTTTGCATGCTGTTCCCTCTGCCTGGAATGCTCTTCTGGGTATGTGCCCAGCTCATCCTCCTTTCCTTCAGTCCTCTGCTCAGACGTCACCCTAGCAAGACCTTTATTACCCCCACCCTGATTTCAACTGCAATGCCCCCCCCCCCCCTTTCCCTCCCCCCCCTCCTCCCCCCCCCCCCCCCCACCCCCTTTACCCCCCCCCCCCTTATTCCCCCTGCCCCCCCCCCCCCCCCGCTTTACCTGTAACTCAGCCTTTATCCCCATCTGACGCACTACCGACTTCACAGCGTTATTTTGTCTATTGTTTTCCTCCCCCACTAGACTGGAAGCACCAGGAGGGGGGAGAATTTGGTCTGTTTCATTAACCAAGATACACTGACCCATGTGATCTGGCACAGAGCAAGTGTCAAAACGCTTCAGTTTAGTGGACAGAGAAGACGCAAGCATGGGTTTCTGGGCATGCGGCATAGCTTGGACGGAAACCCAGCCCCATGGCTCATGGGCTTGGATCACGGTGCTTTGAAGCAGGATGGGAGAGGCGTCTGCCTTCACCACTGGAAAACCTTTGACCATGATTCCCTTGACTGACCGTAGAGACGTAGCAGTGGCTATCCACAGAGGTGGGCTGGTGGGGGACGGGCGCTCCCGTGGCATCTGCAGGGTTGCAAGCTGGGATGTGAGCCCCGTCCAGAGTTGGTTAAATAATTGATAGCATGTGCATTGGATGGAACGGGGTCCCAGCAGCACTGAAAAGGGTGCTGTGGGGGCTCTGACATGCCTAACAGGTAGAAGACGGATGGATGGGGAGAGAGGACAGAGTGATGGACGCGATTGGGCAAATCCAGTAAAAGGTAAGCAGGAGAATGCACCAGGTGGGTTCCTGAGTGCTCGTTGGGAAAGTCGTACGTCTTTTCTGTACATCTACAGATTGGCCTGATGAAACGCTGGGGGACATGGCGACGGGGACCTACATGGGGTCACACGGGAAGGCGATCCTGACAGAGGGAAAGTTTCAAAAAGGTGCCTGTGGCACAGTTTTTGCTGAGAAAGGTAGAGAACAAACGGCAGGAGGGCTGTGTAACAAAGGGTAGTGGTATATATTTCTGGACACTTGACTACAGATCTTCTTTTTGCTCATAACCGGATTGTCTGAAGTTTCTACAATGGCCGTAAGTTATTTAGAATAAGAACAAGAGCCTGATAAGGAGCGTGTAAAACAATCGATCCCCTTGCCTTTTTCTTTCCCCGCTCTGCATCCTAGCCTTGGTCTGAACTTGAGGGAATCGGAGTGCTCTGAGCTTCCTCATCAAGACAGTGGGGATGGCACCCACTCTACCAGAAGTGACTGGGTGGGTTACATGAGGTGACCGCGGAGGTGGCCAAACCCAGACGTTAGGAGGATCAATGTGGAGCCACTTCTGCACCCTTGTGGCCCTGGGACCCAGGCAGGTGATGGCACCTACTGGGGCCCGACTCATCTTTAACCCCGGGCACGGTGACGGCGCTGCCTGTGCCTGAGGTGTGGGGGTCACATGGGATAAGGTGACCACTGGCACACAGCAGACAGCCAAAAAGAGCAGGTATAATGGTGAACCTGCCCTAAACCGCCTCATAAACTGTGCATACGAGACAGAAATCCTACTGCGGCCTAGACTCCACTTCTCTCTTTTCACTTTCTTGTACCAGTCTCCTCCCTGAGACTCAGTGGTCCAGGCCCCCAGCCTCCTCCTCCCTCAGACTCAGGAATCCAGGCTCCCAGCCCTCTCCTCCCTCAGACCCAGGAGTCCAGGCCCCCAGCTTCCTCCTCCCTCAGACCCAGGAGTCCTGCCCCCAGCCCCTCCTCCCTCAGACTCAGGACCTGACTCCCTCAGGACCCAGGGGCCCAGGTCGGCCCATGTCCACCCAGGACTCACGTGCTCCAGTCATAGTCCGTGGGCTCCGGTTTGCTGCGGACGTCACAGCTCAGAGCGACCTCCCTGCGGCCAAGGTACCAGTTGTCATCAAAGCCGGAGATGGAGACCTCTGGGGGGTCTGAGGGAAACAGACACACAGGCTCAAAGACGGGGACCCTTCAGAGGGGCCTAAAGATATGTGGGAGCATGTCATAACGAGAAAAGGCTTCAGTGGGTTTCAGGAACAGCCCAAGACAGAGAGGGCTGTGAGGAGTCTTGGGTAATGGATTCCCTCAGAGCAGAGAAGGCCAGAAGTCCTTGGCAGGGTGGGAGGTAGTGGGGTGCTGAGAAGGCTTTTGGGGATCTGTTTCTCTCTAGTCATTTTCCTGGGTAGCCAAGTCCTGGCATGGCATGGGTGTCCTGTGAGAAAAGGCTCTTGGACACCCATCACATACAGGAGCACATTCAAGGCTCTGACAAGTCCTGCTGGGAAGAATCCTGGATCACCCTGCCTCTGCTGCTGTTTATCCACCCCAAATATGATCAACAGGGAAGATTTTCAAAGTCCCCATGGGCCCCAGTAGACAATGTGGGGGTAGTGGTGGAGACAGCGGGATAGTGGTCCTTGTCCTTGCTCACATCTGGGCGCACTCACAAGGCACATTGAGAGTCACAGGCAGCAGGATGGGCTCCTTGAAGCTCTCGTGTTCCACTCTGCAGGTGACAGGCTTGCCATCTGTCTGGCTTGAGGGTGTTGCGATTAAGAAGCTGGTGACGGTGTACGTGCCAGGCTGGTGTCCTGGCACCTGGCTCTCATTGGTCTTCCCATCCAGGTGTGACCAGGAGACCTGGGCAGGGGGGCGGCCCTCACTGGAGACGCAGCGGGCCACAGGCACAGGCTCCGGGCTGAGTGGGCTGAGTGGAACCTCCTCAGCCTCGGCCTTGTTCTCCGGCTGGGCTGCGGACAAGAGCAAAAAGGACTGGTGAGTCCTCGCCTGCGGTCTTTCAGCAAACAGCACACCAGCAGAGGGGGGCAGCTAGGTGAGTGCACTGGAGGTCCGGGTTCAAATCCTAGCTCCGTCCCCGAGCTGTTGGGTGGCTATGGGTATGTCTGTGCTCAGTTTCTTTGTCAATGGGAGATAAGGACAGGATCACAGGCAATGAGAACATGCAGGTAAAGCTCCCAAGATGGTACCTGGCGCATAATACATGCTCAGGAAATGCTGCTATTATTATTGGGAATGGAATACAGTGCCTGGCTGGAGGGTGGGCGATGTTGGGGACCCAGCAATGCCCGAGGCAGCCCCCAGCCCTGCCTTTAGGGGGTATACAGTCCAACGGGAAGACAGACTTCCTCAGAGAGCGGCAACCCAGAATGGGCAAAGCTGGGATGGGGGAGCCCAGAAGGGGTGTCTCAATGTTGGGGGAGTGGTGAAGGAGGGCTTCATGGAGGAGGGGAGGGCTGAGCAGTTGTGTGGAGGTTGAGAAGGGAAGACAGGCTTGAGGTCACACAGTTCTACCGAACAGAGCTGGGCTTCCACTCCAAACCCCTCGTGTGACCATCTCTTCATTATTCTGGTAATTCCCAAACCCGGGGCTCCGCTTGGTTCCTTCCTCTTTATTACTTGTTACTGTAGTGTTATTATTGACTGGAGATTTCTCTTAAATTTGACTCACTAGTTGTGGGTTTTTTGTCTTTTTTTTTTTTTTGGTAAAATACTGGTAGTTTTAATTTTACACAAAATTTCCAAAACAATGGTTACATAGTATAATAGGCATCTGCAATGAATAGTTTATTCATGGAAATTGTAAGTTAAAATCAGCTTCTAAATTTAAATTAGTCATCTCCAGCTAATGAAGAGAAAAGGAAATCACAGGTGCTGGGAATAATCTACTAGACAATCCAGTTGTCCACTTCTGTTCAAGCAAATTCCCTCTATCGCTTGGGCTCAAGTTCGATTTATTTTGCTTTTCCCAATTTGTGCTTTGCTTGGCACGTCTGATGGATTTCACAGCTGAACTCAGTCAAAACAACAGCCAAATGTGCTTTTCAAAAATGCATTATTTTATAATTTGCAAAATGCCCTTCAATTTTATCCACAATTGGAACACTCCTCACTCCCAGGGTACCAGCGAGGAGGTAGCAGAGAACTCGATTTCCTGGAGGGGAGACCCCCTCCCAGCCCTGCCTCACTGATGAATGTGAAAGCATAGCATGAAATCTCACCCTTCCCTTTCTTTGGGTCTCATTATCTTTTACAAAAATAAAATAAAAGACGTAAGCAAGGTTTAGGGGCTGCTGCAATTCAGCACCTTTCTTTTTGATTAACATAGAGTAGAGGAAGATTGGTCTGGGTCTATCTACTTTGGCGTGGAGCTGGGGAGGGATTCATTGTAGACATGAAAAGCTGTGTTTCCAGTTGCCTCTGATTCGCCTAAGGGATCACAGTAGATGCTGCAGAATGTGGCCTACAACCGGAGGGAAGCTCTCCAAAGTTAAGGAGGTAGATTAACTTTTTTCTTCATGGGCGGCTTGATATTTCCCAGTTGTTACTAAGGTACCAGCATGCTGACGTTCTGAGCCCCACCAAGGTCTGCTATCACAGTGACCTCCTCAGGTTCATGGCCAGCGCCCCTGGCTTGGTAGAGTGCTATCAGAGGCGCCCCCTCTGGGAGTAACCAGAAAGCTCCTTGCAGAATTTGATAATGAAAATGTTCTGATGCCAACCCTATGACCACAGGGTTAGGATGACTCATTTGTGTCTTTTGGAATCGGGTAGTGCCCTATCGTCTAGTAGCATAGGTCCAACTTGTTTCTGGTCTACTAAATTTTTTCTTTTTTTTGAGAGAGAGAGAGAGAGCATGAGTGAGGTCTTGTGCAGGGGTGGGACGGGACAGAGGGAAAGACAGAATCCCGAGAAGTTTCCGTGCCCAGCATGGGGCCTGACACGGGGTTCGATCTCATGACCCTGAGATCATGACCTGAGCCGAAATCAAGCATCAGGCGCTCCACTGACTGAGCCGCCCAGGTGCCCCTCTGCTCTACTAAATTTCTGGCGGCAGCCAGAGGAGAAGTTATCTTAGCGGCAGAGATCTCAAACAACAATTTTTTCCCACCTTTCCAACAGGTCTTGCTTCCTCTCTTGCCTGGTACTCATCACACACCTAACCACAATGGAAGTGCCACATGACCTTTTAAGAGTGTCCCGTGCGCCTGGGACAGCTGCACCTTCAGTGTGAAGTGTGCCACTGAAATCCGCCAGAACAGCTTTGAAGCCACCACGAGCTGCCATCCTTCATGTCCCCCCCCTCCAGCCCCAGCAAAGTCCCCGCTAACAGGAAACTCAGTATAGCATCCTTGGCATCCAGCCCAGGCTGCCTGACAAGCAGTCGCTAGATGCTGGGAGCCCGGCCCCTGGCCCCGGGGCTGCTCACTGGTTCTGGGTTACTCTCAACCCGAAGACCTGAAGTCCCAGATTTGTTGAAAGCGCTGCCTTTGGCTGGGCGCTGTGGGCACCGTTCCAAGGACTTAACGGTGCAGGAGTCAGTCTTGTAAGGGCCTGGATGCCTTCCCAGCACGGGGAGGGAAAGTACCAGTAAGTACGCATCAGCTCTTACTAATCCTCAGGGTGATCCCTCCTTCCCAGAGGCGTAGGGACTTACTCAATTTCAAAGAGGAAATGTTCTGCTGGGGAACAGGAACCTTGAGTCCATGACAATGCCTGGGGGCATCTGGACCCATGGTGGGGAAAGCCTCTTCGCCTGGGTGTCAGAATGGCCCTCCTTCCTGTCTGTGTATTTCAACTCTCCCTTCCTCACCAAAGGGAGTAACAGTGATTGACAGCCATCAGGAGCTCACAGGGGCCTCTGTTCTAAGGTTCAGCTGGATAAACTCCCGAGACCCTAGGGACAGCTTTCTGAGGACAGCACTCTTGTAACTAACCATACCTTACAGGCGAGGAAAGGAGAGTCTGAGATGAAGGCGTTTGCCAAGCTGGTGGTAGCCAACCGGGAGGCAAACCCTGGCCTCCAGGCTTCCCAGTCCCCTGCCAGGACTCTACCTGTCCCCCCTTCTTATCCACCACCCCCACGCTCTGCCCTCAGTCTGCAAGAGCTTAACCTTACTCTCCAGGATCCCACATCTCTTCCTAGCCTACAGCCCCTTCCACCCCCCCATCATTGCCCCATCTCCTCCTTTGGTCCCCACAAAATCTCCCCGCTCCATCCCCCCGTGCCCGCCCTGCCTCTTCCCCGCCCCCGCCCTCACCGAGCACGCGGAGCCAAGTGCGTGCGCTCCTGCTGCCCTCGGGGAACGTGGCGAAGCGGCAGGTGTAGTTGGCTTCATCTTGGGCGCGCAACCCCCGCAGGGCCAGCGACCCGTCCCGCAGCTCCAGGCCCGGCCTAGCGCCCACAAATTCCAACCGGCCGGGCTCTGGGAAGCTGGCGCCCTGTATGGGGTGGAAGACCGCCACGTTGAGCTCGTTCCCCGCTGCGTCCTGCCGCGTCCATGTCACCTGCGTCACATGCACCTCGTGCTCCAGCGGCGGCAGTTTGCAGGACAGCTCCACCGTGTCGCCCAGGAGGCCGCTCACCTCCCGGGGCGCCAGCACGCCGACCGTCGCGGTCCCTGCGGGGCAAACGCGGGCGGGTCAGACCCGGGCGTCCGAGGTCGGGATGCCGAGGGGCGCCCGGGAGGCCACTCACCCTTCCCCGGGCTGGACTGGGTCTGCTGCTCCCTGTCTGCGTCCGAGCAGCCTCGCGGGGCTGTGATTACCGTATTTCCCCATCGACGCTTTAAATTGTGGTCCATACTGAGGTTGAAAACGTAAATCTGCCATTTAAACCATTTTAAAGTGCACTGTTCGTGCCATTGAGCTGTGCATGTAACTACCACCACTATCTAGTTCCAGAGCGTTTCCATCAGCTCACTGTCATCAAGGCCACTGTGACTCTGTCATTTACAGGAACTCTGACTGAGGGGTGGGAAAAGGCACAGCATATCTAAGTCCTAGAATCCATGAAATATGATATTATTATTATTGCTATGCATGGACCCCAATTGGGAGAAGGTTTGTAGGGGATCCTGGCACAAGAAGGGAGGCAATTATAACCCAAGGATTTTGGATCCTTCCGATCTCTGCTGTGAGGCTTCAGGCAGGTTACCTAACCTCTCTGATTCTTTTTCCTAGTTTGTAATGTGGGACTAATAACAGTTAACATGCACAGGCTGTTCTCAGTGCTTCACGCATCTCTCAGGGTTTAGTCCTTAAACAGCTCCTTGAAGCAAACACTACCATCACCCTCACTTTATAGATGGGGAAACCAAGGCACAGAATCGTTTCCTCCAGGTCACAGAGAAGGTAAATGGCCAAAGGGGGATTTGAACCCTGCGGTCTGCGCTCAGGAGTCCTGACCTCTAACCCACCGGGCTCCATATTAAAATCTTTCAGGCTCAGGCCTCAGCACATAGTAGGTCCTCAATATGTCTTGGCACATACTGCTATTAATAAACACAATGCTGTCCATTCTTACTAGTAATAAAAAAGAGAATGGAGGAGGTGGGAAGGAGGTAAGGGTTTTGAATTCTGGTACTGCTAGCAGCAGCCGCTGTGAGACTGTGCGTGGGTGGTGTCACTTCTCTGAATCTCAGTTTTGTCATCTGTAAACTGGGGGTGGTTAGAGCATGATATGGTTGCTGGGTGGACGAGGCAATGAAATCTATCTAGAGGGATTAGCATGTGTCAACAACTCTGTCAAGGTGAATATTGTAATTATTGTGTTACGAGGAAGAGGAAGCTGGGAAGTAGCAGACGGGTGCCTAGAGCATGCTGTGTGGAGGAGGGCACGGTTCGGACACAGGCAATTGGAGAGTGGGGAGCCTGCTAGCGTGGGTCTGAATGCCGGCTGTGTCACTGATGTGCTGTGTGGCTCTGGGTACGCGGGTCTCCTTCTCTGGGGCTTTCGTCCACCTGATGGCAGGTCTCGTCCCTGGCAAGGTTGCCATGAAGACGACATTGGGTGAAGCGTAACGACCACACTCAAGTGCCTCCTCTGTGCCAGACACCAAAGCTGTTTCCTTACAAGTGGCCTCCCCCAACCCTCTCCACGACCCCGTGAGATGAGCACTCGTATTTTCATCCCCACTGGACAGAGAGGTCAGGTGCACCTCCGAGGGTCAAGCCATTTGCCTAGGTCTACCCTGCGCCCCTGCTCCTGGGCACCAGGCTCTCCCGTCCTGGCAGAGGGGGGCTCCGTCCACTATTTTGGTTCACTCATTGGAGCTGCTACTTCTTGCTGGTGCCTTGGGCAAGTTGCTTCCCTTCTCCGAATGGAGGCCACAGTGGGGCTCATATTGGGAATCTCCTTAAGAGGTTTGGGTTGGTGGCTCTCTGTGAAGTCCTTGAGCCTTGGGCCCCTCTTTTCTGGAGAAGTGCCCAGAGTTCTGGGAATCACCTTTTGGGAAATGCTGAGATGATCAACTGTGGCTTCCCCAAGTCTGCATTCAGAATTAATATTGTTCATCTGAATTACCATGTCATTATTGTTCTTACCCAGTGCGTCCAACTTTGATCGGCATCCACCCAAGAAAGAGTCTTAGAAGGTAGGTAGAATCTCCATCCCCCCATCCCCAACACTTTTTAGGGAAACACTTTTTAGGGAAACAGTTTTAGTTTCCCTAAAACTTTCCTGAGCTCACACAGGTATTAAATGCCAAAAGCTCTTTTGAAACCCAGGCCGTCTGACTTCAGAGCTATATCCCCAGGGTCTGGAACATTGTGAGACACTCGGTGAATGTGTGTGGGATGAACTGCCCAGCTGCATGGATAAATGAATGGCCATGACTTAGAGCCAAACATTTGGGGTCAGAAGGGGGAAGAGGTTATGTGCTCCTGCCCTCTTCTACTCCCCCCCCCCCGCCCCCATCAAGCATTCTCTGATGAGGTCAGTGGGCCCAGCCTTTGGGGTCTGGCTGCCGTGAGCAGGAGCAAGAGGTGAGGTGTCCGGGCATGTGTCATTCATTCTCGGCTTTCCTAGACTGACTGACGGTTCTACCGTAAGGAACTCCGGCTGCTTTCTGGGAGGCTGGGGTCCCTCCCCGTTCTGTTCCTCCAGCCCTGGGGGAGGCGGACCATCCTGCCAGTGCGGGGGGGAGAGGGGGAGCCGCGGCTACAACGCCGCGCTGGGGGGAAGTGTCACTTACTGGCTTCCGTGGGCACCCAGGGCAGCGACAGCAGTAACAGCGGCGGCAGCGACAGCAGTAACGGCGGCAGCTCTGGCGGCAGCACCATACTGGGTTCCTCCCGCAGCTGGGTCGCCGCTCCGCCGCTCCGCTCCGGACGAGCCTCCTCCCTGGTTTGTTGGGCTCCTTCTCCCTCGTCCGCCGCCGCCGACTGGGAGCTGCAGTCTAGACCCCGAGGCACCCCAGCCTGCCAGAGCGAGCAGGCGCGTGGGAAGTTCCCCGATCTCCCCCCGCCAAGACCGGCCCTGCGAGGGGGGGTGGGGTGGGGGGCTGCCTCTGCGCCTGCGCCACCCTAGACACCGCCCAGGATCTAGCGGGTGGTTTCTTTTTTATGGAGGCGTAATAAGCACAGTGTTGTATTAATTTCAGGTGTATAGTATAATGATTTAACACTTTTTTTTTTTAATTTGACAGAGATCACAAGTAGGCAGAGAGGCAGGCAGAGAGAGAGAGAGAGAAAGGAAGCAGGCTCCCAGCTGAGCAGAGAGCCGGATGCGGGGCTCTATCCCTGGCCCTGGGATCATGACCTGAGCCCAAGGCAGAGGCTTTAACACACTGAGCACCCAGGCGCCCCTATGATTCAATACTTATGTACATTTCTCGGTACTCGCCCGTGACAAGGGTGCTCTCAGTCCCCCTCACCTGTTTCCCCCATTACCGGCCACTCACCTCCCCTCTGGCAGCCCCCAGTTCCTTCTCTGTACTGAAGAACCTGTCTCCCCCGGCCCCCACCCCACCACCGTGTTCTGTTTCTTAAATTCCACCTAAATGAAACCATTTAGTATTTGTCTTTTTCTCACTGACTTACTTCACTTTTTAAAGGTCAAGGCTGCTAAGGGCCACAGCTGACATTCCAACCTACCATTGGGGTAGATCCCGAGTTCTTAACCACCAGGCCTAAACCCTCTGGACTTTGGAGTCAGACAAGGCCTGGGCTCATACTGGGCGAGTTGCTTCCCTCGCTTTCCTCATCTGAAAAATGGGCACGATGACAGGACTCACCTACACAGGAGGGTTTGTAAGGCTGAAAAGTAACTGCTTAGCCCGATTCCTGGTTTTACCGTTTGCACTTGATAGGCAGTAGCTATACCAGTAACAACCAGTATCAGTGTTTTTACAGATATCACTGAATAATCATGTTGGCGAGAACGATGATTCACCCATTCTGCATTCAACATCAATTTATTGAATCAGGCCCTATTCCTGGCACAGGGAAGGCGGCAGAACATAACACAGACAAAAATCTCTGCCTTGGTGAAGCCCACCTTCTACTGGAGGGAAACAGGTATTAACAAATGAATGCAGAGAACACTGTCCTGTTTGGTGGTGATGATGGTCCCAGGGTCACATACAACAGGGAGAAGGATGAGGGAGGGAGAGAGGAGAGGAGAGAAACAGAGACACTCAGAGGCAGTGATTGGGAAGTAGGGAGAGAGAAAAACATACAAAGAGAGAGACACAAGATGAGAGACTGAGAGAGAGGAGAGGCAGACACAGCATAGAGAGAGATGAGAGAGAACTGAGAGGTGACAGAGAGACGCAGGGAACTGTACTCAGACACAGAGCTTGGGAGACGGCTTTCTCCCCAGCTCTGTCTATCCTGGCTATAGTTGGTGGTCCCCCCCCCGCCCCCGCCCAGCAGCTCTCACTCTTGTTCTGTGACATCCCTCTATCTTTCTAGACAACTCCTTTTAGGCTTTGGCCGGTTTGGAGGCTTTTGTGATCCCGCCGACGTCTTTGACTTGGAGCTAGTGTTCACTGATGGCGCATGGCCGTGGGAGGGTGGTTCTGATGCCCGGTGTCTCGCCCTGGATGTGGGTGAATTTCTGAATGGAAACACAGACGCTAGTCACTGGGAAATCTCTGAATTTTCTGGCACTCTCGTTCTGGGATGCTGAGTTCTCTCTGAATCCGGAACCTGTGGCTGCTACTGCGTTCCTCCTGTGGACCGTGCTGTCACCCTCTGGGGTTCCCCCTCCTCCAGGGCTCCCCAGCTACCGCACGTGGGGAGCCTCCTCGCAGAGCTTGGTTGGGCAGAGGCTGCCCCCTCCTCCTCTGATGTTTGAGCTTCAGATCTGGGGCCCACCTCATCCCATACTCTACCTCTTCGCCCCTGGACATCTGACTCCTCTTTGACAGGAATGGAGCCTGGGTCTGAAAACAGGCCATCAGAACCCTGGTCCTAAACAACGGGCACGTAAAGGGAATGATACCTGCCCTCGGTCACTGAAGCGCAAAAGTGGGGTCAAGGCAGAGCCAAGGGTCAGAGATGTGGTGAAGGTTAAGGATGGAACCAGAGGTGGGGTCAAGAAAAGGGAGGGCTTCGGAATGGGGCTGGGATGACAGGAAGGTCAGTGGGAGGGGGAGGGCCTTCGGTGGCTGGTATTTCTGGTCACCCCCTCGCCCCCAAATAGTTGGGTCAATAGATACTTGGGAAGGCCAAAATACCCATGCTATAAAAATCCCTGAATTCAAGTAAATGTCTTCTTTTAGGTCTGGATGAACCTCAATGAGGGCATCATGGGGTGGGGTGGGGGATTGTTGCCAGTTGGAATGGGTAGGCTGAGGCAAGGTGTTCTACTATTCCCTAGACAGCCCCTGCCGGGACCCCTCCCCACCTCTGAGCCCTAGGGTTGGTCTGGGATCTCCTTGAAACCACTCTCCTTTAGTCGAACCGTTCCTGTGTTCAAACACACCATCAGTTTTGAACCTCTCCTTTTGGGTATTTCCATTGCTTCGCCCGTGCAGAGGGAGGCGCCGAGAGAAACCGTGTCCACGCCATTTCCCCTGGTGTGGGATGCAGTCAGGTCCACGGTAGTTTCTAGAAGCTGATTGGCTGGGTCCGAGGGCATGCACACTTGTGTTTTGGGGGGACATCGCCAGATTGTCGTCCAGTGCTCTTACCGGCAAGGTAGAGGGTGGCAGTCCAGGGCTTACCACCCTGGGACCCGCATGACAGTAAACTGGAGTTTCCAGAATTTCAGATGCGAAGCTTTGTCCCAAGGCTTTGACGTAGGAACCTGGAGGCTGGGTAGGGGAGGAAGGGGGGGGGGCAGAAAGAGTAGACAGGGAGAAAAGGGGCAGGGGAGAGGGGAGGGGTGGAGAAGGGAGAAAGAGAGCAGGGAGAGGGGAGGGAGGGAAGGGAGTGGGGGTCCAGAGAGTTACTCTTTTGCTTCAAATTCTGGTTTCACCAATTCGTAGTAGCTGGTGATCCTAAACAACCTGGATCATTTCTCTTGCCTCCTTTTTTTCTCATCTGTAAAACAGAGGATCAAGAAATTGTGTGATGATGATTGAATAAGTTATTTGCAAGTAAGTTATATGGTTAAACAAGTAAATTTGTTCAGGTGGTCCACAAATGGCAGAAACTATTCTTGGTGTCCTGGGGCAGAATTTTCATCTTCTACACTCTGAGGCTAGGCAGGAAAAAAGATGGAAAGAAATCCCCAAACCACCACCACCTGCCTGCCCTTCCCCAAACACCGGCTGGTTACCAGACCACGATCCTGAGATCATTTCCTGTCCGACATCTCCGGCCAGCTCCCTCACGTCCACTGCCTTGCAGGGGTGTACTGGTGCCTCCCCAAGGTTGTTCCCTCTTTGTTCTTTCCAAATCCCACAGGCCTCTCACAGCCCAAGGAAGGAATTGAAACCTGCCCTCCCCAGCCTACTTCTACCACTGGTGACTAATCAGAGCCATACCCTCTGACAGGCAGCTCTCTGTATACAACAGAGAAGGACAAGGTCCAGATTATAGCTCCTACATGACCTGGCCCCTGACAACAGCAATGATGTCACTTCTGCTTTACAAGTCAAAAAGAGCAAAGCCCTTGCAGTCCCTGTAAATAAAGTGTATTTGCTCACCTTCAGGCTGGGACATGTTTCCTCTGTTCTCCACCTGGCAATGGCTATTAACACTTCAGTTCATGACTGAGCCGGCACCTCCTCCTAGAAGCCTTCCTGGATCCCCAGGCTGGGCAATCCCTTCTCTGGCGTTCCTGAGCCTCTGAAGCTGTAAATTCCATGGAGGCAGGGCCCAGGGTGGTGAGAATTCCATTTCCTCATTTCTGTTTTTTTTTTTTTTTTAAGAAATGTTATTTATTTATTTGAGAGAGGGAGAGAGAGAGAGGTGTAGGAAGGGGCAGAGGGAGAGGGAGAGAACCTCAAGCAGACTCCCCACTGAGCTCAGAGCCCCAGATGCAGGGCTTGATCCCACGACCCTGAGATCATGACCTGAGCCAAATCAAGAGTTGGACACTTAACTGACGTAGCCACTCAGGCGCCCCAACTTCCTCATTTCTAAAATGGAGCTAATAATAGCATCTACTTTCTAGGATTTGGGTTAATAAACAGAAATGATGCATTAGAACCCTTTAGCATAAATAATGCCTTCAAGGGACATGGCTATTCTTGTTATCCTCTTAATGTGTTCTCCAGAATAGCTGACCCCTTCCCCAGGGAGCCCTCTTGACCTCCCCTCCCCAGGCTAGATCTGGAGCCCCCTCTGGGTTCCCACGTCCCAACTTAGACTACTCTGGGTTGTCACCACCAGGAATGGATCTTTCTTCCCCACTGGACCCTGAGCTCTGGGAGGGCAGGGCTGCAGCTGCTGTGGTCAGCCCTGAGGACCCAGTACTGCCCAGCACAGGGCTCTACATGGACCAGGGGCCAGGGGAAGGCATGTTGAATGAATGGTTGGATGGATGGCTTTAGTAATTATTTGATCTGTTATTTGTCTGTTAGTCTTCTTTCCCACCTTAGCACATAAAATTATGTTTCCTGTCAATACTGGAATTTAGAAGAAACTTACTTACGAAGTTGTGTGTGTGAAAGAGAGAGAGAGTGAGAGCAAGCTTGAGAGTTTGGGTGTGTTCCAAGAGGGAAGAGACAGGGGTGGGGTAGGAAGCAGGGAGGGCTGAGGACTTGGGCAAGGCATGAGCTGGAGTTTAGATTTTGGAGATGGAGTCTGAACCCCGAGAGGGCGGAAGCCATGTCTGTCTTGTTTTGGGCCGTGTCCAGCATCTAGCCACACAGGAGAGCCTCGATAAATATTCCTTGGGTGAGTGAATGAACCAGGTGTTGTTAAAGTAGCCTGGGAATCTTGCTGTGCCTCTATTATAATTGTTGGTCATGGTATGTTTTGGACAGGTCTTGAACTGGAAATAAGTTCTTTTTGTCCCTTTCAGGGAGGAGAGAGTCTGACTCATTGCTGATAAGCACGGGAGACAAATATGGGACTGCCGTCACCACTCTATTCTAGACTGGTGAGCATCAGTCCTGATACTTGATACTGGCACTCCTTCCTGGGGAGTGTGGGTGGGTTTCCAGAACTCTCAGTATACTACTTAGAGGAGCTACTGCCAGTCTATCAAAAATGGGAACTGAGGGCACCTGGGTGGCTCAGTTGGTTAAGTGTCTGCCTTTGGCTCAGGTCATGATCCTGGGGTCCTGGGATCGAGCCCCATCTCGAGCTCCCTGCTAAGCGGAGAGCCTGCTTCTCTCTCTCCCTCTGCCTGCTGCTCCCTCTGCTTGTGCTCTCTCTCTCTCTCTCTCTCTGACAAATAAATAAATAAAATCTTTAAAAAAATGGTAGCTGAGGAGGCAGGCATCCTGGCAAAATGGATGTGAAAACGGAGAGGAATTATGGCCAGAGGTTATAGCTAGAAATTCCATCTCCCTTCTCCCATTTCTTCCTTCTTTGATCCTCAAGAACACGACAACCCTTATGGCTGCTGGGATGTATGGAATGCCTGGAGAGAGGAGGAAAGTTCCAGATTTTCTTTGTTTTTGTCTTCTACCTGGATACAAAGTGTGTGATGTCTACACAGTCACAGAGTAAGAACAGGTGCGGGATTCTCAATTTTCTTGTCCTGCATCTCGTGCCTTTGACAGCACTTTCCAACCACCCTGCCCCCCGGGGGGATGTTGGGATACGCTTGTGCTTCTTCTCAGCTCACATTTTCACTGTGGCCCAACTCCTCCACACCTGCCTGTGGGCACAGCCTTCCTCCTAGTCACGCCAGCTTTGTTTTGCCAAGTGTCATTTAAATCCTTGACTTTATGGCTTACATCTTAGGGTTAGATGTATGCATGGGTATTAGACTGGCTGCAAGGAACCACGGAACTAAGCCAACAGTGGTGTAAGTAAGAAAGAAGGCTGTTTCTTGGGGCACCTGGGTGGCTCAGTGGGTTAAAGCCTCTGCCTTCGGCTTGGGTCATGATCTCAGGGTCCTGGGATCGAGTCCCACATTAGGCTTTCTGCTAAGCGGGGAACCTGCTTCCCCCCTTCCCCGCCTGCCTCTTGTGATCTGCCTACTTGTGATCTCTGTCTGTCAAATAAATAAATAAAATCTTTAAAAAAAAAAAAAAAAGAGGGCTGTTTTTTCTTTCAGGTACAAAGAATCCAGAGGAATTTAAGACAGAACCAGTTGGATGGCTTCACGGAGTCTCTTTCATCTCTGAAAAATGGCACCCATTTTTCAGTGGGATGTTGGTAAACTGGCGTTCCAAAAAAAACAAAACAAGAAAAGCCCACAAAACCTCTGATTTGTACTGTTTTCCAATTTCCATGGTAAGCACGCTGTAGCAAGGTTCATGGAGCACGTACCCTGTGTGACAGAGACAGATCTTGCTGTCGTGGAGCTGACAGTCTAATAGATGAGATAAATACGAAATATTCACACCAACAAACATTTAGTGACACAATGTGCTTAACCGCTATTAAGCAGGACCCGGCTAGGACAGTGTTTCACCAGCGGACTGAATTTATAACAGGGGTCGTCAGGAGGTCTCTTTGAGGAAATTTGCCCAGTTTACTTTTAGGAGTGGGGAGGGCCTTCACAAAGATTCTCAGCTGTTCCAGAGGGCAAGGGAAAGGGACTTGCTACAGAGGACAGCAGGCCGTGGGCTGGTTTGGGCGGTGGCTTCAGTGTCACCCACTGAGACCTGGCCAGATTTGGAGCTGGAAGAACCAGTTCCTGCCCTGCCACCGCCCAAGCAGGAAATGACTAACTTCTTTAACAGTGGAGGGAGAGGGGAGGAGGGATGAGGAACCGCAGGATGCCTGAGGTGACCAAGGAACTGGTTAGATATTAGGGGTTTCTAAGCAAATCTCAGCCCTTGGACAGACCAGGGCAAGGACCCCAGAGTCAGTGATTGACACATATGGGTCCTGGGGGGATTTATTTATTTTTAACAATGAGGAGTTAGAGTTGCACTGTCTAGTACAATAGCGGCTAGCCACAGGTGGCAATATAAATGGATTAAATTGAATTAAAAACAAAAATTGCGATCATCAGTTACACTATCCATATTGCAAGAGCTCAGTAGCCACAGGTACTGGATGGTGCAAGTATAGAACATTCCCATCACCGCAGAGAGTTCTGTCGGACAGCACTGGTCTTAGGCATGGGTTTTGGAATTGGGCGGACTTGAGTTGAGATCATGCATGGCTGTGTTGCCTTGGGCCAGTCACTTGCCCTCTGTGAGCATCACTTTTATCCTGTGTACTCAAGCACAGTGACCACTACCTGATACAGGAGGGGGGAGCTCATGAAAGAAGGGGAAGGGGGGGGTCTGGCCCCAAGGAGGGAGTGGCAGGAAAGCGGGGTGATTGGGAACAGGGATTTCAGAACCAGGCAACCCGGCTTGGAGAACAGCTCCCCCTTGTGCTACCCCATGTGACCCTGGGCAAGTCACTCTCTCTCTGAGCCTCCCCTGCTTTGTCAGGAAAACGGAGGTGGGTTCTCCTTTCCTCAGTGGGTTCAGTGAAGAAGATATGACCCATGAATCATCAAAGGTACATAATGTAGGGGCTGACACAGAGACAGCCCTTGGCAGACAACATTTGCACCCAGGTCTGCTCCTATCACTGTGAATCATAATGATGTGGTAGGTGGTTTTTTTGTTGGTCACAAAAGCAGGGATGCTCCCCAGCCAAAGCTTCATTCATACTCCTTTCCCCTCCTCCTGCCATCTACCGGGATTCTCCAACAGCTCAAAATCAAGTGGTCAGTCTTATTTACAAATGGGCCATGAAGGGACACCTGGGTGGCTCAGTGGGTTAAGTGGCTGCCTTTGGCCCAGGTCATGATCCCAGGGTCCTGGGATCGAGTCCCACATTGTGGGGGGGGGGGCTTGCTCAGCGGGGATCCTGCTTCTTCCTCTGCCTGCCAATCCCCCCACTTGTGCTTTCTCTCTCTACCTCTCTCTCTCTCTGACAAGTAAATATAATCTTTTTAAAAAATGGGCCACAGACTTTTGGGGCTTGTGACCACCTCCCCCATTTCTCTGTATCCAGGTTTATGTATTTATTTATTTTTCTTTTTTTGAAAAGGAGCAAAAATAAACTGCATGTGTCGAAGACATTTTGGGGTGTCTGCTCAGTTTACAAGGCAAAACCTCCCCGGCTTTATGAGCAACAAACCCCACAGGCAGGGCTGAACCCCTGAACTCTGCTTGTACAAACCCTCCTGGCCCCCACCTCAGCCACGGGAATGCGACTGTGGTTGACATCTGACCCGAGTGAGCCAATCGGATGCCTTCTCCAGGGGTTTTGGGGACAAGGCGAAGGAATTCAGTGGTCTTAGAAGTTATGGGATTGTGTCTTTCCCCACATGGATGGAGAAACACTGAGCACCCGTGGGCAGAGAGAGAGAGCCACGGATTCTTTACTTCTCATCAAGAGGTGGTGTCCTTTTCCCACCCCTCAAATCTGGACTGGCAACGTGGCTAGCTTTGGCCAGAAGAATGTGGCAGAAATGATGATGTGCCATCCTTTTTTTTTTTTTTTAATTTATTTTTATTTTTTATTTATTTACTGATTTTTTTTAAAAGATTTTGTTTATTTATTTGACAGAGAGAGATCACAAGTAGGCAGAGAGGCAGGCAGAGAGAGGAGGAAGCAGGCTCACTGCTGAGCAGAGAGCCCAATGTGGGGCTTGATCCCAGGACCCTGAGATCATGACCTGAGCTGAAGGCAGAGGCTTAACCCACTGAGCCACCCAGGTGCCCCTACTGATTTTTTTAAATTTTATGTATTTGAGAGACAGAACACGAGTCAGGGGAGAGGCAGAGGGTGAGGGAGAAGCAGACTTCCTGTTGAATAGGGGACCCCCCCCCCCAACAAGGGAACTTGATCCCAGGACCCTGGGATCATGACCTGAGCCATCCAGGAGTCCCGGAATGATGACTGCCATTCTTAACCTTGGCCTTCAGAGGCACTGCCCCTCTGCTCTTACTCCTGGAATCCTCCCTCTGTCGTGTGAACAAGCTTGGGTCGGCCTGCTACAGAATGAGAGATGATGTGGGGGACAGGTGAATTATTTTAGACAATTGTCCTAGTCCAGACAGTCCCTGGGTGATTGCCAACTCATCACAGGTGCATGAGTGGGCCCAACAGAGACCAGAAGAATGGCTCAGCTGAACGCAGCCCCAAATTGTACAAAAATTGTAAGCTAAACCCATGGCTGTCTTTTCAAGCCATTAAACTGGGGGTCCGGGGGGAGAGGTAGTTTGTTACACAGCAAGTGCTAACTGATAGGTCCTTAGTTTTGTAAATCTTCCCGGATCCTTGTATTAAATTCCTCCTTTTGTTTTTATTGAACCACTTAAGGAAGTATCCTTTGCTTTCAGCCCATGAATTTTATGAAGTATGGACTACTTGTGTAGGTGGCTTCCAGGGATTTGGTGAGCTAGGCAGATGGGGCACCGGCAGCTGGGGTGAGGGAGAGAAAGGCAGTCTCTGGGACGCTCAGCAAGATGGGAACATCCCAAAGACAAATCATCAGGACGGAGGAGGTCTCATCTGGAGCCCCCAGGAACTTCATCTTGTCCCAGCCCCAGGATGCTCTCGTTGCCCTTCCCAGCATCACCTCTGATGCTGACAGACAAGGGCCCACTTCAGCAGCATGACCGTATTCTTTGTCTGCTCGACCTATAATGAGAGAGAGAGAGATCGATCGCCATCATCATCATCATCATCATCATTAATGTGGCAGACATTTATGAAAGGTTTACCACCGCCAGGCACTATTTGCCGTGTTTCACTCCCACCATGTCGTATAATCCGCGCACCTTCCCTTGGAGGTAGGAATTACTATTATCCTTGTTTTACTGATAAGGCAGAGGGTTAGCCTGGCTTCAGAGCCCATGGCCTTAACTGCAAACAACAGGGAGCTCTCATGGCCGTGGGTGGGTGTGGCGAACGTGTGTGGGGCTCCCCCTGAGCCCATATCCCCTTTCCCCAGCACTGCTCTTCCCCACTGGGAGGGGCAAGACAGCCACTCCTGTCCTCATGACCTCATCTCCAAAGCTCCCATGATTGGAAGAGGATGGTTCCTCCTGGTTGACATCACTTCCGTCCATCCTCATATGGCCTCGTACATCCTCGTACGGCCTCGTACATCCTCGTACGCCCTCATTCGTCCTTGTACGTCCTCATACGTCTTCGTATGTCCTCATATGTCCTTGTACGTCCTCATACGTCCTTGTACGCCTTGGCCAAAATGGTGGGAGGACCGGAAGTGACCCCTCCTCCCTGCCCGTGGAGGCAGGGACTGGATGTCTCATCATGCTTCCTCTCTAAGAACATGGTTTTGGATGTGGATCTGGGCTTGGTTCGGGGTGAGCCATTTGTCAGAGGCGCGTGCCTGGGCAAGGTGAGTTTCTCTGGTTTAGTCACTTGGAAAATGAGGACAAGAACGTCCCTGTCCCTCAGAGTAGCTGTGACTTGAAGGCTCTCGACACTTACTGAGGACCCCTGGGAAGTTACAGCTGCTACAGTGATGAGGATGGTGCGGGGGGGCGGGGGGGGGATCAGACAACAGCCTGGCCCTCCTCCACCCCTGGAAGGTTCCGCATGGGACTCTGGGACTGGAGACCTGGCCCCAGCCTCTCCCTGTTGATGGACAAGGCCTTTGCAAACAATGTCAGCTTGTAGTACATAAACTATGAAGGCTTGTGTTGTTATGGCAGGAAAAGAGGCAGTGGAGGTGAGGGGCGATAATTAGGAGTGAGGCAGGGTTCTGGGCTTGAAACCCTCTCTAGATGTGGGGTCTGGGCCAGTCACTTCTCTCTGAGCCTTAATTTCCTCTTTGACAAAAACAAGTTTCTTTCTTATCTATAGCCGCCCTTCCTCCTCTCCCTCCTCCCTAACACCTGCAGAGCTCTTGTGGAAATTAAATAGAATAATGTTTAGCAAGCACATAATAGACACTCAATACATGGTAAGATATTATAGTATTACAGTAATAGCTAATACATCTAGGATTGAAATGCAAGTCAGAGAGTAAGTCCATGGCTTTTGTGTCGCTCAGAACACAAACCAGGTCTTTATAGGGCCCTCAAGACCTTGATGCTGTCTTTCCACCCCTACCCCCATTCCCTCTCTGATCTCATGGCCTATTTGTCTTCCCATTCCTCGCACACTCCAGCCACGCTGTGGCTTGCCATGGCTTGAACACACCAGGCAAATCCTACCTCAGGGCCTTTGCACCAGCTGTTTACCCCACTGGGTATGCCTTCTGCCAGACATCCACTGACATCCATCCCTCCTTTGCTCAGTGTCTTTGTTCAGATGTCACTTTTCTGGGGAGGCCTTCAGACTTAGTTAAACCATTCCCCACCCAACCCTGGCCTTACTTCCCAGCCTTACTCCTCTGCTTAGCGCTCATCATTATCCAACATGCTATCTATATTTTACTTGGTCATCATGGAAATTGCTGGTGTTTCTGACTCAGATGCAAGTTCATGAGGTCCAGGACTTCCTGCTGCTATTCCCATGGTTTCTCCAGTGTGGGCAGAGTGTGCACTGGGTTGATACTTGTAGAAGGAATGAATATGGTGTGGACCGCATCCCAGGCACAGGTGTGGATACTGTAGAAATACTACCTTGTTTCATCCTCACAACAGCCCCGAGGATGGCATTTTGCAGATGGGCATACTGAGGCACAGACCACAGGAGTGACTTGCCCATGGCCTCACTGTGGGTAAGGAATAGAGCTAGGGTTTGAACCTAGGCAGATGAGCTCCAGAATCCTTCTCTGTCTCTTTGCTCCCCAGTGTCACGTTGGGTGGGTGCATCAGTGTCTGTATCCTCTTCCCTGAGTCCAAAGCTTCTTGGATGAGGCTACCAGTTGGGCTTCTGCCTTGCTGCAGAGTGAGCTCTGACTTGTGGGGACTGAGCGTGTCAGGCAGTGGACAGGGGCGGAGGACAGCACATACCTTATGCTTTGGACAATGATGAAGCCTATGCCTCCTATCAGCATCGCGGCCCCCACATTTCCAGCCAAGAGGAGGGCAATGGCACCTCCTCCTGACACAGAGAGGATGGGGTCTGGCTCGATGGGCTCAGTGACTATGGGATCCACGTTGTCTTCTGGGGACCAAGAAGGGGCAAGACTGGAGGAGCCATCCTCCCTCCACAGCCCCGCTTCCACCCTTGCACCCCCTAAATGTGTCTTCAGTCTACCCCCCCTTCCCCACTCTGGTCTCCACTCCAGCCTCCTCCTGGCTCTCCTGCCCTAGTCTCTCCCTTTCCACTTCCCCACAACTAGAAGTCAGAGAGGTTTGTGGAAAGATCAGACTTGACCCTGTTCCTCCCCTGCTCAGAACTTTTCTGTGGCTTCCCAGGACCTGGGGAGGAAGCATCCCTCATTTTAGCCTTTGATGCCCTGCCACTTGGCCAGCCCTCCTTCTCTCCTCACCTTTATAACTTAGTTCCATTGGACTCTACTCAACTTTCTAAGTTCACTTCTCTTTCCAACCTCCTGGCCTGAATACAATTTATGCCATTTTCCTTCCCTTGGTCTGGATAATTCTTATGTATCCTAGTTCCAGCTCAGATGTCCCCTCCTCCAGTGGGGGACATCTGACCTCCCTGACCTACTTGCTGGGTCAGGTGGCCCCTTGGGTCCCACATCCCTTGGCTCCCCTACCCCAGTCTTGCCCACTCTGACCATTACTGTTTGTGGAAGGGTCTGTCCCCCACTGCTCTGTCCCTCACTCAAACATCACTACTTGATGACAGGGCCAGGGCTGTCTTCCAGAATGTCCCCAGCACCCCCCAGTACGGGGTGGTCATGTAGTAGGCAGCCAATAAACATTTCTAGTACCGCTGATGAATGAATAAAGGGGGTCTTTCTTAATGAGCATACAAGAGTCACCTGCTGCTACAGGATTTCAACCTTTTTTTCTCCCAATGAATCACTCCCAAACTAAATCCTGAAGCTCCTACTGGAGCCTGGCTGGGAAGAAGTAGCAGTTCTCTGAGACCCAGCCAAGCCAGACCTTCCATCACCCCATGCCCTTCCCATGCTCTAGACCTTGGCTCATGTGTTCCCTGCTGCCCAGATCCCTCCCTGGCTTCCCTAACTGGCCAGGTTCTTTGTACCATTCTAGCTCACTCCAGGCCTCTCGTCCTCCATGCATAAGTACACGAAAAATAATATTCATGAGGCTAGCTGCTATCTAAAGGACCTGCTTTCTTCTTCTTTTTTAAAGTAGGCTTGCGTTCACAAGGCCAAGATCAAGAGTCACATGCTCCACTGACAGAATGGGCCAGGAACCCTTAAAGCACCTGCTTTCTAACAGGTGTTCTGCTGGCCTCACTCATGTATTATTTCTGCTCCTTATGACAGTCATGCGGAGGTATACAGAGTCACCCCTGTTGTCACTTCCTGTTACATCCAGGAAGAAACAGAGGCCCGGAGAAGGGATGTCCCTTATCCTAAATCACCTGGCCAGGAAGGCACAAGGGTGGGAATTGAACCCAGGCTTAACCCTCTCCCAGACCACTTTCCTGATCCCAGCTGCCACCTGGGGCTCCACACATGCCACTGCATATAGTTATGGTCACAAAATTAATAATAATATGGATAATGGTAATTGCAGCTACGATACTAACTCATGCTTTCTGAGCACTAGCGTTCAGTAGCACTGGGCACTATGACTTTAAGCTGTTTGCCTCCTTATTGAATGCTCACAGCTATATTTCGGGGTGGGAGCTATTATTTCCCCAATTTATAGACGAGAACACTGAGGCACAGAGAAATCAAGGAAGTGGTCTAAAGTCACACAGCTAGGAAGTGGCGGAGTCAGAATTCAAATTGCAAAGCCTGTCCTCAGAACCACTCATTAACACCTGCATTGTGTGTGTGTGTTGCAGATGTGTGCTGAGACCTAGAGAAGTCAAGTTCACGTAGCCAACAAATTGTTGGAGCTGGGACCCAAACAACTGATTCCAGATCCCGAGCTGAGCTTTCGTTAGAGTTCATCTCTGTGAGCTGCAGCCTCTGTAAAATGGGCTAATAGTCCCCACTCTGCCAGGCAGATGGAAGGAGAGGACGACATCTTGGCTAGAAAGGCACTCAGAAGGGACTGCTGTGTAAGTGACTCAATGCAACCGAGGAGGCAGAAGTCTGGGGTGGGAGTGGGGGACTCACGTGGCAGCGCGAGGGTCACAGGAGAGGAGGAGTACTGTCCCTGGCTGGTCTTGGCTGTGCACACGTAGGTGCCCAGGTGCTCCCAGGACAGCCTCCGGATGATCAGCCTAGCCCCAGTCTGGTAGGGCTCCCCATTGAAGGTCCAGTGCAGCACAGGTTTGGGGGTGATGGAAGAAGCCAGACACTCCAGGATCACTGAGTAGTTTAGGTCACTCTGGATAACGCCCTCAGAGTCGTAGGGGAATGTCAGCAGCTTCATGCCGTTGGAGCTGGCTGTGTGAATGGAGAGCACGGTCATGTGGTTGGGGAGCACTCACAGAGCCCAAGCACTTCTCTTGTCCAACATTCATTCATTCATTCATTCATTCATCAACAAGTGTGTTTGGAGTTCCTGATCGGTGTCCAGTGCTGCTCCAGACATGGGGCCGTAGCGTAGTTGTTGGCACCCCCGTCCCAGCCCCTCACCCTCACCATGTCCAACGGCCACATGGCACCTGTTGCCCGGGCACTTTCTTTGGCTGCCAGAGCCTGCTCCGGCCAAGGAGGGAGCAGGCCAGAGAATTGGGAGATGGGCCCAGCCAGGGCACTGCGCTATGACTGGCATGGACTGGTGTATAAATATCCCAGCTGCCCATCCCTCAGCGGGCCCAGGGCAAGGCCAAGGACCTGGAAGGAGTGGCTGGATTCTGGATCAGTTTGAAAGCAGAGCCCCCAGGATTTGCTGATAGATTGGAGAGAGAGAGAGAGAGAGGAGTCAAGGGAGGGCCTCCAAGGCTTGGGACCTGTGCCACTGGCTGCTGGGAACCCTCTTTATAGAGATGGGGCACCCATAACAGTTCTGTTTCCAGGTTAAAGACTTGAGGTCCAGGGGTTCTTAGACCCAGGTTTTGTGGTCAGAGAGGCACGGTGAGTATTTGGACCTGGAAGTCTGATGTCGTGGTGAGTGTCGGGAGCCTCCCCACTGAGCTGATTCCCAATTCCAGTGCAATGTGATAAAGTGAAAAGAACTTTAGATCCAACCAGGAACTCATGGAAGGCTTCCTGGAGGAGATGGTGTCTCAGCTAAGCTTTGCAGGAGGAGAAAGAGCACTCCAGGTTTAGAAACAAGAATCAGTGTAATATCTACTTGGATCTGGCTCTTACAAGGAGCCAGACACCATTCCAAACACATGCTAACTCATGGCTGGTTATGAGTGAGTGAGACCCATCCATGCTTGGACGAAATCATTTAGGAAGTTATAATCAGTGTTTGAAATGTGATATGAACTATAATATAGAAAATATCAGAATGCATTGTGCATAGCAATAACTTATTTTATGACACGTGTCTTACTCGTGTGTGTGTGTGTGTGTGTGTGTGTGTATGCGTGTATGCATATACACTGGGTCACGATGTGAAGTTCATTTCTCACGGTGGGTCATGATCAACAAAGCCTGAACACCAGATTTACTCCTGAGATCCTCAAAACAACTCTATGGGGTAGGTTCTACTGTGACTCAGTTTTATAGATGAGGACACTGAAGTACACAGATGCGAAGTCAATTTACAAGGACACCTGGCTGGTCAGAGGTGGAACACCACATCTTTGCAAGGCTGTCCTGGTTTCAGAGTCTGCACAAGCTCTGGGCTGAGCATGGCATGGGCATGGGGGACCTCTACCCCATTTGGTACCCTGAAGATGGTGCTGGGCTAGAGAGGTCATGGGGGAAGGAGATAAGCTCTAGGACCATAAAAAGTCTTATAGATCCCAGCTTGGCCTTTGGCTTCTAGGTGACCACAGGCTATTGACATCACCTCTCAGTCTTAGTTCCCCACCTGTGCAGTGGGGTTGGTGCTCGGAGCATCTGCTTTCTCAGGTCATTGTGAAATCCCCTGTGTTTGGTATGTAGTGAGAGCTTAGTAAGTTGGAGTCAGTCCATCCTGCATTTTGGTGTTTACTTCAGCTCACCTCTCTGTAGGAGGACTTTCTCCCACTCGGCCTGGGGCCAATTCCTGCTCTGCCTACAGGTCCCAGCTCAGATGGCCCCTCCCCTAGTGAGCCCTACCTGTCTCCTAGGCTGGATTCTCCCATGTCTCTGCTCATGAGCCCAGCCTCACCCAGGACAGAGAAGCACTGAAAGAGGATTTGATGCGTACACAAGAATCAGCGCTGGTAAGTGTTTTGTTGAGTGGAAATCTCAGGCCCTGCACAGTCAGTGCTGCAGACCACCAGCTCTGCCCACCTCCCAAAGCCTCTCATGGCCCGCACCCCCTACACGGCTCTGCTCCCAATTTCTTATGCTTCCCAGATCTCTGTTGACCCTCCAGCCTTGCCTACACCGGTCTCTCTGCCTGAGAACTTGGTCCCTTTGGGCCCCACTCACCCAGGTCAGCTATCTGCTCTGTTGCACTCCTGCGTCCTCTGTTGGTTTCCGGCACTGTGTCTTAAGCTGTCGGGTTTCCTATGATCAGGCTGCTTTGGGTGTCCGGCGTCTCCTGGCCTGTGTGTTTGGGCCCTGGGAGGCCCTCAGGGGAGAAGATCATAGTCTCTGGCTGGGCGTTGTGCCCTCGGAACCAAGAAGTGGAGAGAATATCATTCGGGCTTCCGGGGACAGGCAGGCGGGCACTGGCTCCTTCAGTCAGGGCATCTGGAGATGCAGGGGCGGGCAGCTCCAAGGAGGCAGAACAGGATGCCTTGGAGGAGGTAGGAAGGGAGAGGAGAGATCAGAGGGAGCGAATGGGACCAAAGGCGAGATGCTGCCCCAGCAAGTAACCCTTCCCGAGCTGGCAAAGAGTGTGGCACATTGAGAGTCGAAAACAGTGATGATAACAGAGATAGTGTACGGGGTGGGGGGTGGGGGTGGGGGCGCCTGGGTACCTCGGTCGGTCACGTGTCTGACTCTTGACTTCTGCTCAGGTCATGATCTCAGGGTCCTGGGCTTGAGCTCCATACTCAACGGGGAGTCTGCTTGAGGATTCTCTCTCTCCCTCTTCCTCTGCCCCTCCCCCTGCTTGTTCTCTCTCTTTCTCTCTCTCTCTAAAATAAAGAAATCTTAAAAGAAATAAAAGGAAATACTCACTGAGCACCTCCCACAAGCCAGACACTGTTCTAAGCATTGAACCTTTATTATCTTACTCCTTCATCAACGCCACCAAGCACACATTACTCAGGGAATCCTGCCGATCCATTTTCTGACCTTCTTTGCCCCATTCTGCTTCCTGGAAGGCTGACTTCTTTGATCTGCATTGTCAGGTCCCTGTGTCTTTTGCTTCGGGTTGGCTTTTGCCAATGGGAGTGACCTTGAGGTAGCTGGTCCCCCAACTCCCTCCCTCCTCCATCAACACCAGTCAGCCGTGTCCCTCTATTAGAGCTCCTGGTCCCTCTCCATATACCATTGTCTTTGGGTTTGGGGGGGTCTGGTCTTCCTCTTAGGGTTTCTAGCACAGAGGAGGTAAGAGCTTTCTGCCATGACTAGCCTCTGGGTGCTGCACGATCTCAGATGGGTTTATCTATGCCCTGTCTACATCTCTGCAAATAGTCCCTTTTTTTACCCTCCCCCACCATTACTCCTTTTGAGTAGACCATTTTCCTGCCTCAACCCTGAATGACACAACTATTACACCCCCAGGAGGACTGAGGAAATGGAAGTTCAGAGACCTGAAGACCATTGTCTAGGATGTCCTAGGTGGTAAAAGCAGAGCTGTGATCCACAACCAGGCAGGCAAAATTCCGTCAGTAAAGTAGACGGTGAGTGTGCCCCTATCATCCCCAGTTGCTCTCACTTCCTTTAATTAAATTTCCATGTGGCTTAGTGCTTGGAGTGGAATCCTTGGAGTCTGGCTTCAGACCCTTTGCACATACCCAGCCACCCCAGTCTTCTGCCTCTCATTGGATTGGTGGCTGTTGCAGTAAGAACACGGTCCAGCCTTAAAAGACGGAAACAACTGAGATGAAAATGTAAAGGACTTTGGCCAAGTGGAAAAAAAAAACCAACAACAAATAACCACCCACAAATCAAAAGAACAATGACATACCAGGAAAGACGGTTTGCAACAGATCTCACAGACCAAGGGCTCATTTCACTAATATGTAAAAAGCTCTGAGATATCAGTAAGAAAATATCAGCAACCTAACAGAAACATATACAAAGAATATGGGTAGGCAATTCATAGAAAAGAAAATTCAGATGTGTCAATATTGGGAAAATGCTCAGTCGTGCTCATGGTAAGAGAAATGCACGTTATTATTATTGTTTTTAAAGACTGTATTTATTTATTTGACACACACAGAGAGAGAGAGAGAGAGAGAGAGAGCGCACAAGCAGGAGGAGTAGCAGGCAGAGAGAGAAGCAGACTCTCTGCTGAGCAGGGAGCCCAATATGGGACTCGATCCTAGGACCCTGAGATTGTAACGTGAGCCCAAGGCAGACGCTTTCCCAACTGAGCCACCTAGGTGCCCCTCTATATCCTTTGATCCTGAAATTAAATGTCAGGGAATGTGTTCTACAGATACACTTTCTCAATATAAAATGACTAATGGGCAGGGTTCTTTTGCCACACCTTAGTTATAATGGCTAAGGATTGGAAATACCCACGTGCCCACCCATAGGGAACCGGTTTAATAAGTTATGGTCCGTCCACACAGTGGAATGATACACCTGTACAAAAGGAGGAGGAAGAACTCCAGAATGGCATGAACTGAGAAGGAAAGAGCTCCAGGGTATGTAGTTAAGAAACAAATGCGTGCTGCTGGCTAGTTCTTATGGTATGCTACCTTTGGTGTAAAAACGGAAGAAAAGTAAATATATAGTTGCATTTCTTATAAACATGCAAAGGAATCCCGGAAACATAGAAACAGTGGCTGTGTGTGACGGCGGGGAGAGAAGGGTCAGAGGTACTGGGTAAGTAGACAGAGACGTCACAAGGTCTTTTCTATATCTTTGAGATTTGAAGCGTTGGAACGTACAACGCATTCAAAAATTAAAGTTTGAATAAAGGAAATAAGAAAGCATAAATGTTCTCAGTAGTCTTTTACACATACATGCACACACACACGTACACACACACAAATGCACACACACCGGAGTGTAAGATCCAGAACTGCACTGCCAGTGTGCATGTCCTGAAACTTATTAACTCTATTGACTTTGGGAAAGTTACTTATCCTCTCTGAGCGTCAGTTTCCTTATTTTTAAAATGGGAATAATAATGCCTCCAGTGATTTTCAACTGGGGATGATGTGCTCCCCGCAGGGGACATTGGCAATATCTAGAAGTCTTTCTGGTTGTCATGATGGTGGGGGGGCTGCTACTGGAACCCAGTGGGTAGAGGCCAAGGAGGCTGCTCTGCCTCCTACCATGCTCAGGACAGCCCTGGTGACAAGGAAGCACTGGACCCCAAATGCGAGTAGTGTCGATGTTGAAAAGCCCTGATCTTATGCTTGTAAAGGGCTTAGAACGGTGTCCCAACTAGGTGACAGCCAGATCAATGCTTGACATTATCGTTATCATTACCATCACTGTTAACCGTTCTTGCTTCTGTAATCACAAGTCCTCGGTGTGCTGTAAATATGACTTTTTTAAGGATGAAAAAAAAAGCCCAATACAATAAGTGGTTACATTTTAAGGATCAGAAATATAGGATGCTGTTATAGGGCATTCTGGGTGGGTGGGGCTCACTGTCCCCCTCGTACCTCCACTGATTTTTATCTCTGAGTGGGCAACTGGTATGTTTTTCTTTTTAAAAAAAGATTTATTTCAGGGCGCCTGGGTGGCTCAGTTGTTAAGCGTCTGCCTTCGGCTCAGGTCATGATCCTGGGATCCTGGGATTGAGCCCCACATTGGGCTCCCTGCTCAGCGGGGAGCCTGCTTCTCCCTCTCCTACTCCCCCTACTTGTGTTCCCTCTCTCGCTGTGTCTCCCTCTGCCAAATAAATAAATAAAATCTTAAAAAAAAAGATTTATTTATTTGAGAGAGAGTTGGGGAAGGGGCAGAGGGAGAGAGAATCTCAAGTGGCCTCCTCCGATGAGCACGGAGCCCCACACGGGGCTTGATCTCACAACTGTGAGATCATGACCTGAGCCAAAATCAAGAGTCAAACACTTAACCCATGGAACCACCCAGGCACCCCTGGTGTGACTTTTCTGTTCCCCTGCTCATAAGCCTTCCGTGGCTCCCCAGTGCTCTCAGAACACAGCACAGATCCCCTCACCTAGCACCCTCCTACATCTCCACGCCCGTCTTACCACTCTTCCCTCACTGCATCAGGCAGACTGAGCTCTGTGCAGTTGCCCTGGCCTCGAGGCCTTGGCACGCGTGGGTCCCCCTACCTAGAATCTCTTCATCCAGCTGTGATTCCAGGTTCAGCCCAGGCACCCCCCTTCTGAACCCCTCCCTGACCCTCAGGGATGCTTGGTGATGGACGCTACAGTGTCCGGGCAGGGACCTCAGCAGATGGAGTGATGGGAGCTCTCAGGGTGTCGCTTTTTTTTTGATGGAAAAATATCTGCATTCTTACCCTTTTATGAAACAGAGGGCACAGGGATGCAGTTTGCAAAAGTGACATCACATTTCCCTGAGCTCTTATTTTGAAAGGGTCTTCCCTGGCCAGTGCCTCCCCAGCTTCATCTTCTTTGGGCCCCCACATTCCTACCCTACCCACTCGGGGATGGGTCTGTCTTTTCTCTGGACCATGAGCCCCAAGAGAGCAGGGGTGTTTGTTGAATAAGTAATTGAAGTGGAAGATCTCAGGTCACCGGGTCTGCAGTCGGGGGTGAAGTTCTGACTCTGACACCATTGCAGGTCCCTGGTGATTCCACGAGTGTCCCCAAGGCTCCTTAAGGAGACCTCCCATCTTGGGGACCCTTCCTTCAGCTGCTGTAGAATCATGGATTCAGGGGCGCCTGGGTGGCTCAGTGGGTTAAAGCCTCTGCCTTTGGCTCGGGTCATGATCCCAGGGTCCTGGCATCACAGCCCCATATCCGGCTCTCTGCTCAGCGGGGAGCCTGCTCCCCCCCCCCCACGCCTGCTTCTCTGCCTACTTGTGATCTCCGTCTGTCAAATAAATAAATAAAATCTTTTAAAAAATTAAAAAAAAAAAAGAATCGTGGTTTCACTTGGAGACTTGGAGGCCACTGGAGCCTGGTTTGTAACCCTGACTCTGCCACTTATTATTTCTGGGCTCCGAGCCTCAGTTTCCCCGCTCACCTCAAGGAAGGTGCTTGATAGTAATCATTTCCCAGCAGTGTCTGACATTCAGTGAGATCATGAATTTTCAGGGCTGGGGACAGTCTCATTCAGGTATTATATAGATTTTATATATACACACACATGTATTTTAAGTCTGCAGGATAAAGGATGGAATTTCAGAGGTGGAACCATCGAGATGATTCCAGAACTCTTAGGTTTTAGGAGCATGGCTATTTCAGTCAGGGACACTTCCCGAATCGGCAGTTAAATATAGAGACACAGGCGAGATGTTATACTTGACTTCCTCGGGCTCTCAAAATTTCCACCGAGGTCCCAGAGGCTGAGGGCGGAAGAGCAGCTGCCGAGAACCTCCATGCCCGGCTGAGGTCTCAAAACAGGGATTACATCACTAGCTCTGCCGGCCTCGGCCACTCCAGCCCTTGCCAGTCTACTGGAATGGAGGCCAAGAGCCCCTGGAGAAGAGGGGGAGGCCCAGAGTGAGGCTCTCTGGGGGAGAGTTGAGAATGAACTTCGAGCCCTCCCCCCAGGGGTGAGGGGAGTCCTGGGGCTTTCCTCCTCCCCAGGCCAAGTGAGGGCGACTCCAAGGGAAACTGTCCCGGGGAACTAGAAATGCGTCAGCTGGAATTTGCAGGGACTTAGACCTCTAGGTCTCCAAGTGAGGGATGGAGAGGGAAGGGCCTGCGGGGCTGAGGGAATGGAGGCCAGAGTGGAAATGACCCACGCCTCCAGCGTTCCGTGGGACAACAGAGGTGTCCTCGTGTTTCCCATGAGGCAGTGGTGGATGCCTCCGCAGGGAGCCAGGTGGAGGCTGTCTGGCAAAGACCCTCATGGGATGGGGCTCCCAAGGGGCTGACCTTGGCAGAAAGAGGCTGGAGGGCACTGGAAGATGGTGGCAAGCCTCTAGTGGGGCCCAGTTCATGGAGCCCCAGGAACATAGTCTGCAGTGACAAGGGTCCTCAAAGTGTCGTCCCCCCCCCCCGACAGATCCGGCAACGGTGCCTCAACTATACAGAAGGCCTTCACTCTTTACAAATACAGTAGCCAAATAGAAGCTTTCCTGCCCCCTTCCTTGCCTTCCTCCTCTCTGCCCATGGCCCTGAGGAGGCCACGGACCACATCTCTGGGTGGGGAGGAAGGACACACGGAGAAATCGGCCCAAGGCCCACCATGTCCCACTACAATCTCACTGTAGTCAGACACAGGCCTGAGCTGGGGATGAGGCGAAACTTGAAATAGAGTGGCGTTTGGGGTTTTGAAACTACGTGGAACCAGACCTTTTAAGACCTGGAAAAGGAGGCAATTCATTTACTTTCTGAGAGGTGCGTGTGTGTCATCTTTGGAAAGTGTCTTCTTGGTAGCCAGACCATCTGGGTTCAAATTCTCCCTCTGCCACTTCTAAGCTGGGTGGCCTGGGGAAGGCACATAACCTCTCTGTGCCTCAGTTTCCCCTACCATAGAGTGGAGATCATCCAGCCATTACTTCATAGGGTTAAGAATTATATGTTACAACATGAAAGCACTTAGAACAGAATGGCATGGAGAAGTCGTCACGTGACCTCTTGATATTATGACTATTTTATTATTATTTTTTAAGATTTTATTTATTTATTTGAGAGAGAGAAAGAGCACGGGCAGGGGGGAGGGGCAGAGGGAGAAGGAGAGTCTTAAGCAGATTCCCCACTGAGCAGGGAGCCAGGCGCAGGGCTCCATCCCAGGACCCCGGGATCATGACCCCGGCTGAAGACAGATGCTTAACTGACTGAGCCACCCAGGCATCCCTATTATTATTATTATTTAAAAAGAGATTTACTTATTTATTTGAGAGAGAGAGCATGTGAGTGGAGGGCGGGACAGAGGGAGAGAGAGAATCTTCAAGCAGACTCTGTGATGAGTGTGGTGCCCCAGGAGGGGCTCCATCCCACGACTCATGAAATTGTGACCTGCTCTAAAACCAAGAATCCCACACTCAACCAGCTGAGCCAGCCAGGTGCCCCTATCTTATTATTATTATTATTTAGAAATTATTATTAAATGTAGCTAGCTGGGGTGAGCCATGGTGCTCAGTGAAAAAGGGCTGGGTGGGGGTGGTCCTGGTCCTGAGTTCTGATTCTACCTTCCCCAGCCTGCTATCTTGGACAGGTGACTCTGCCCCTCTCTGAGCCTCACTTCTTTCCTTGGTAAAAAGGGTCAAACCTGGGTGGCTCAGTTGTTAAGTGTCTGCCTTCAGCTCGGGTCAGATCCCAGGGTTCTGAGGTTGGGCCCCGCATCGGGCTCTCTGCTCAGCAGGAAGCCTGCTTCTCCCTCTCCCACCGCCCCCCTTGCTTGTGTTCCCTCTCTCACTGTGTCTCTAAAAAAATCTTTAAAAAAAAAAAAAAAAAGAGCACACCCCCCTTCTTGGGGGGACCTCAAGAGCTCTTGTGCCTCTTTCAACTGACTAGAGGCAGAGCTCTGAGAGGGGGCAACTCTGACTTGGACAGAGACTCTCCCTGGGGGTGTCCTCTCCCTGTCCCCAACCTGTGGGTGAACCCATTGTTCCTTACGCACCTGTTAGAAGTAGCCCCTTCCAGGCAGGGCTGTGGCCCGGTCTGGCGTCCAGAGGACACCTCATGCCGCGTTCTGTCCAGGTGTGGCGTCGCGCAGGGGAGGTCACCCTGTCAGGAGTGGGGCCTTCTAGACTTCACAGTCAAGTATGTGACTTTGGCCCTGCCCCTGTCCTGGCCACACCCCTGCTTCCTTGCCTGGCTCCTGCTCCTGGCTGGGGATTCACCTCCCAGACCTGCACTCTTCTCCATCACTGGGTTAATGGTAGTGGTGGGTGGGGAACACGCAGGGATGGGATTCTGGGAGGAGAGGTTCTGCGGTTTTGCTCTCTTCCCTCCCTGCCCCCCTTTTCCAGCCCTTCTGCCGTGGAGAATGATGAAGATGGAGGGTGGGGCAGAATTGTCCTGCCTCTGTCACTTCACACCAGAGAGGAATGGCCAAAGGTCATCACATAGGAGGTGGCAGGGGCCTCTCTTGCCTCCTGACTTGGCTCCAGACTCCATGACTGTCAGCTCAGAGTCTCCACTTTTCTCCTCTGTAAAATGAGGGTGCTGACGATAGTGCCTGCCTCAGAGTCGGGGGGGCCCAGGGACATCAGATGCCCAGCAGAGGGCCTGACATAGAGTAGGTGCTCGATGAATGGCAATAGCTATTAAAATAATGCGAAGTATTGGGGCGCCTGGGTGGCTCAGTGGGTTAAGCCTCTGCCTTCGGCTCAGGTCATGATCTCAGGGTCCTGGGATCAAGCCCCGCATCGGGCTCTCTGCTCAGCGGGGAGCCTGCTTCTCCCTCTCTCTCTGCCTGCCTCTCTGCCTGCTTGTGATCTCTCTCTCCATCAAATAAATAAATAAAATCTTTAAAAAAAATAATGCGAAGTATTGTTGGTATCCAGGATGTCCTGGAGGCATGTTCAAAAGCCCTTTCTTGGGGCCTTGCTCATACTATATCCTGAATTTGGATTCTGGAAGGATAAGCCACAAAAGCTCCATTCTCTCATCCTTTGGACCCATTCTTTCCTCCTCAATAGTTGTATCACTCAAACAGATAGCTGGCGTTTATTGAACATCTATCATATGCCAGGCACAGCACTTGACCTTTAAGGATTGTTGTTTAATTGAATCTTCATAGCAACCTCGGGGAGTCAGAATGATCGTCCTCACTTTCCAGTGGCTCACAGAGGCTAAGTAATTCACCTAACCTCACACAGCTATTCACAATGGCTTTTGTCAGTTCTTGGAGGGAGTCACCTCAGGTCCTTAGCACTTGCTGCTGTCTTGCCTTAGCACCTTTCACAAGTCATCTCATGGCTGATTTCGTCTCATTGTTCCATTCGCAAATCAAATAGCAACTCCTCCAAAGGGCCTTCCCTAATGCCTGCACCAGGGGAAACCCCAGCTTCTTGCTGGCAAGATACACTGTTTTCTTTTCTTTCCAAAAATTGCTACTGTCTGAAATGATTCATTTCTTCATTCACTTGTTTATTCTTTATCTCCCCATTCCCACACCATCTTTAGAACATCAGGAGGGTAGGGGTTTTGTCCAGATTTTGTCTGGCTGTGTCCACATTGTCTAGGACAGTGCCTGGCATATCATGGGTGCTCAGTAATTTTTTTTTTTAATAGTGAATGAACAATGAATAAGTGAGTGTCATGGGAGTGTTGGAATTTGAACTCCTATCTGACTCAGCAGCTCATGCTTTCCCCTCCTGGTGAGGTCCAGGTTTCTTCTCTGGGGCAAAGTTTCACCCACAAGTCTTTGAAAATAGTCTTTATCAAGTGACTTGGTGATATCTTTATTAGCATTACCCACACTGCCTTTTGTTATGACTTTTATGAGGCCTTGCTGGGGTGACTAACCAGGCCACAGGACTACCAGCGGGTGATAAGCAAATATTTGCAACACGATTAATAACCATCCGTGGATGAGGAGTCTGGGGTTCCAGCTTATCTAGCTTACTGCCTCTTTTATTGGGGTAACAGCATCTGGATTTTGCTTTGAGAAACCAGCCTTCCCACGGTTCCAGGGAGAGGAGGCCTGGGTCTGGCTAATCAGAGCATTTCTTCTTCCAATCACAGTGATTGGGGGAGGGTTGGGCACGTGACCCAAGCCTAGCCAATAAGAGCATTTCAACCCCGAGCTTCTGTGATAGCTGGGCGCACCGCCCACACAGGCCCAGGAAAATTAAACAGAGGACTTCTATTGGAACTCTGGGGAGTAAAGTATTTTCTTTCTGTCTGCCTTGCAAAGCTGAAGGGACCTAAATGTGGAGCAGCTGTGGCTTTCTTTCCACCATGGCTACAAAGGCCACCTAGAAGGAGGCCAACACAGAAGAAAGCATAGCGAATAGATGAACATATTTCTGATGACATCATTTAAGCAGCTAGATCCAGTTGTGCCTGAAGCTGGTCTAATCTTTCAGCTTTTGTGTCATCTGAGGCTATAGATTCCCATCAATCTTCATGGAAGTTTGATTTGGGATTTAGTTACATGCTTCCAAAGGAACTCTGAAGGAAAGGAAAGGTGAAAAACAGAGTTTTTTTGAGAGCGCGTGGTTTGGGATCTAGTGGAAACTGAGGATGGGTAAGGGATGCCCTGGGGGGAGGAGGAGGATTTAGCAGTCTGCGTTTCCCAAACCTCAGCCTTTCTTATACCACATCCTAATTCCTTCCATAGTCACACCCCATCTGCACTTTTATTTATTTACTCAACATCTGACTTTAAAACGACTTAAATAAGCTCAACTCAGTTTTTAAACACCACCACCCACAAAATTACACACTAATAGGCTACTTTCATCATTGCAGATGACAGCAAAAACATAATGATGAAATGAAACAAATCTGTCCACATAACTGCAACAAATTTGGGTGTGTCGCTGAAAGAACATGAGCCCTGATTTGTTGCACAACGATATGAAGATACTTACTGCTGAACTGTACCTTTAAAATGGTTAAGATGGGGACGCCTAGGTGGCTCAGTTGGTTGGATGACTGCCTTCAGCTCAGGTCATGATCCTGGAGTCCCGGGATTGAGTCCCGCATCGGGCTCCCAGCTCCACGGGGAGTCTGCTTCTCTCTCTGACCTTCTCCTCGCTCATGCTCTCTCTCACTGTCGCTCTCTCAAATAAATAAATAAAATCTTTAAAAAAAATAAATAAAATAAAATGGTTAAGATGGTAAATTTTATTTCATGAGCTTTTTTTTAAAGAAAACCATTAAGAGTTTTAAAAATTATTTAAAGAAAAAAGACAAGGAACAGACATATACGTAGCTTGTCTTTATCGTCCAGTCAAGGTCGGATGAAGTTGAAATCAACCCTTGCTGGTACTCCAGGAAATAGCTAAGTTACATTTGCAGAAATCATAACAAATCATCATCAAACCCATAGATAATTTGGGGAAGGGATTAATCAAGTAGGAAAAAAGCATGCAAATGGCAGATACAACATCTAATGAGTCATTCTCTTTCGTTAGAGTCAGATAGCTTAACCCATAGAGCAAGTTCAACCTGGCTATAGTGATGTCATGTGAATATTATGTAGGCCCTGAAGTAATATGATAAGAAGGATACTTCAAGAAGAAGGCGGAGGAGGAAAAGAGGAGGAGGAAGAAAGGGGAGGGGGTGTTGGGGAACAAAGGGGAGGAGGAGAAGAAAAAGGAGGGGGAGGAGGAGAACGATGTGGAAGAGGAGGAGGAGAAGAAGAAGAACCACTTCACCTAATGGTATTCTCCCCACCCCCAAACCCAGAACCCCAGTCTAAGTGTGAGAAAAATTTAAACAAACCCAAATGGAGGGATATTCTACAAAATACCCTGTGTTCCTTAAAATGATCATGACCATGAAAAAATAAGGTAGGACTGAGAACTTGTCACAAAGGAGACTCAGGAGACATGAAAACTAAATGCGACATGGGATCCTGGATGGGGTCCTGCAACAGAAGAAGGACATTAATGGAAAAATTGGTGAAATTTGAATAATGTCTAGAGTTAAAAAAAAGAAAAAGAAAAAAGAACATGAGTTCCACTTGGAGGAGAGAGTCCAAAGCCAAACCCTGGTAAGGCACGCTCACTCCAAGCCAGCTTCACTTCCTCCGGTCCTGGGATGATGAGTTTTCTGAGGCACAGATTAGGTCCTGTATTGCTGGCAACATCATCGTTCAGGTCTCTTGGCGTGCGGGTGTGTGCATGCGCATGCGCACATGTGCAAGGGTGTGATGTGTTAGAGGGGAGCAGTAAAGCATCATTTCATTAATAACAGGACAAATAGCCAGTTCTGGGGGGCTCTGGACAAAGATGAATTGTAAAAGGCAGCTGGAAGGCCGAAAGGACCCTGTATCCCGCCAGGGCTAGGTTTGGATAGAGTGAGGTCCTATCCCATGTGTTTCCTGTTTCCATGGAAGGACTGGTGCCCCAGCTCCTTCAGGGGGGTTGGAAATATCTGTCTACATTTTGGTTGTCACCATGCTTGAGGACAGAAGAGTACTGGTGTTTACTGGGCTAAACGTCCTGCAGTAATAGGAGGGACTGTTCTCTGTGACACAGACTTGTCTCACTTAAAACGCCAGTAGTGCCCCAGTTAGAAACCTGGAGTTGGAATAAGGCTATGGCTTATGTCCCACTTCCTTGTTATGAGATTGATGAGTCTGGGAGAGTAAACTGAGCTTGCATGGCTCAGACCCCCTCCCTCCATTTTTGGATTTGCTTTTCTCTAAAAAGGGTCCATTTTGGTCTGCCACGTGATAAAGGGCCTACTGGAAGTAAGATTATATGGGAGAGAAACTAGTGGTGCCCACACCCCCGATATATTAGCTCCCTCTTTCACAGTTAAAGAAGTTTTCGCTGGGCACATTTTTGCCTGGAATAAAGACTATATTTCCCAGCCTCCCTTGCAGCAAGTGTGGCCTGGAGGCCAGGTTCTGGTCAATGAGGTGTGAGCAGAAGTGCAGTTTTGGGGTCATGCCCTTAAAGGACTGGGCCCCTCCTTTCTTGTTTTCCCTTCCTTCGGTCCAGGGTGGGGACGAGGTGGTGTGGTATCTTGGACCATGGGGACAAGCGCAACTCCATAGGGATGGCCAAGAACAGGATGGAAGAGCCCAGGCTCCTGACACCTTCACAGAACAGAGCGGTTGCACTGTTACAGCAGAGAGAATACATTTCCATGTATTTGTATGTAACTAAAGCTATTCTTATTTTGACTGTCATACACAGCCAAATTTATATCCTAAATTAAGCTGCTCAATTTAAGGGAGCAGAAAAGAGGGGGGCGGAGGCAAGTCCATTGGGCCACATAGCTCACTTAGGTTTCCTGATATTCTTTATTATTCAGGTAATAAAGCCAACACGTTGCCTTCTCTCTCTCTTTTACTTCTGCATCTCTCTCTCTCTCTCTATTGGTTCTGCCATTAGGCCAGGATGAAAGGTGATATTCATTGAGATTTTAAGTCTCTGCCCAGTTACTTGTAGAAAAGTAGGTGCAAAGAAATCGAGATTATCTGGAGCTTTTTCTGCAAAGCAGGCCCTACTTAGGCTGAGAAAAGACCAGATTTGGGTTTCCCCCTGGATGTAGGAAGCTGAAGAGAAAATGTCCCAGGGGTTTTAGACTGTGAATTTGTTGGCTCAAGCCTTCTTTCTTCTGGTGTGCTTTTCCGTGCTACAGAGACTGGGAAGCTAAAACCACACTTCCTCACTTCCCTTGAAGCCAGGGTTCTGCCAATGTGACATACGTCGTGAGATTTGGAAAGGAGAAGTGAAGTGGGGGCCGAGCTTATGATGTTTCTGCCACAGATTCTGACAAGCACAGTGGTGGAGAGGTTGGTGTCTTTTTCTGGGGCACCACCAGTGACTGGCTTTGTGCGTTTTGAGAGGCTCTTATCTCTGTGACTCCAGCAAGCGTGGCGTGGTTCTGGAGCCAACAATTCCAGTAGTAGCAGCTTTTGGAGTCCCCACTGTTCTAGGAGGTGGTGATAGCAGCTCCCCCAGTGGGTCCGTTTGGCAGCTTCAGATCTTCAGCCTGGGGGGCGTGATGGAATCGGCTTCCTTTTCCTTCCCATCAGAGAGAACCCAGCTAGCTCTCTTTCCCTGGGCTGGGTCTGTCCTCTTGAACCTCTCAGAACTGGAATCAGTCCAGTCCTAAATCAAATCAGATGCACAACAATGTCACAGCACCAGACCTACTCCCAACATTTAGAAAATACAGGCGCACCAGCATTTTTCATGTGAAAGCAATTTTCTCACGTCGCTGTTTCAGCCCCAGCCCGTAAATCAATGGGAGGAAAACATGAATTTAAGTGACATGACACTATTTGTTTGAATAAGAAGGTCTAGCAGAATTATGATGCTCTTTTTAGCTCCTCGAGGGTAGGAGAAGAGAGAAGGGACAATGAAAATGCCCAAGTCTTTGTACTTTTCAGGAAAAGGGAGTGCTGTTGATGTAGATATTACTAGCAAGGGCGACAGATTATGAGTTAAGACATGCGATGCGGTCCAAAAGGAAAAGTGAATTAGGGCAAATCGGAGGGGGAGAGGAACCATGAGAGACTGGACTCCACAAAAGAAACTGAGGGTTTTGGAAGGGAGGGGATGAGGGGAAGGGTCAGCCTAGTGGTGGGTATTAAGGAGGGCATGTATTGCATGGAGCACTGGGTGTGGTGCATAAACAATGAAACTTGGAACACTGAAAAAATAAAATTAAAGAAATAAAAGAAAATTCAAAAGCCAAAAAAAAAAAAAAGACACACAGTCCAGATTTTAAAGGTGTTATGGACTAAATTGTGGTCCCCAGCCCCATTCATATGATGAAGCCCCAAATTTCAATGTAATTGTGTTGAAGACAGGACCTCTAAAGAGGTAATTAACTTTTTTTTTTAATAGCATGTGCATGAGCACATAAGTGATGGGGAGGAGCGGAGGAAGAGGGAGAATCTCAAGCAGACTCCATGCTGAGCATGGAGTCCAGCATGAGGCTTGATCTCATGAACCTGAGATCACGACCTGAGCTGAAATGAAGAGTCAGACACTTAACTGATTGAGCCAGCCAGGCTCAATTACCCAGAGGTAATTAACTTTAAATGAGGTCATAAGGGTGGAGGCCTAATCCAACAGGACTTCCATTAGAAGGTGAAAACAAACCAGGGATATGTGCACACAGGGCAAAGGCCATCTGAGGACACAGCAACAAGATGTCCATTTGCAGGCCAAAGAGAGGCCTCCGAAGAAACCAACTCGGCCAGCACCGATCTTGAAATTTCTGCCTCCAGAACCATGGGAAGAAAATTCCTGATGTGGGGCACCTGGGTGGCTCAGTGGATTAAAGCCTCTGCCTTCGGCTCAGGTCATGATCCCAGGGTCCTGGGATGGAGCCCCGCATCAGGATCTCTGCTCAGCAGGGAGCCTGCTTCCTTCCCTCTCTCTGCCTGCCTCTCTGACTACTTATGATCTCTGTCTGTCAAATAAATAAATAAAAATCTTAAAAAAAAAAAAGAAAATTCCTGATGTGTAAGCCACTGGTCTAACCGGTAATATTTTGTTATGGCAGCTCTAACAAACTAATACAGGAATTTGAAGGTGGCTGTCAGAGGATACAGCAACATCAATCTTTAAAGTCTGGGTGTCTTACAAGACTCCTTTGTTAGAAATACATTTACAAGGACAGTTTCATGAGGCAGAGTCTTGCTTTTCTGAAGCTGCAGGAGAAGACAGAACATGTTCTCTTTCTTGCCTTGCTGAGATTTTTGTTACCAACAGTTAGAACAGCCTAGAGTTTCAAGTCAAAATCTTGCAATCGCATTATTTTTTAGCGCTGGGAGAATAAAGAAGCATCTATAACATGGTAAAAATTTCATAGTGCATAGGAAATGCAAATTCTAGGATTATGGGGAAAGTTTTCAACTGGCAGTAATTACGCCTCAGATAAACTTCACTGGCTATGATAGTGCCACTATGCAAAGCTTACATCCCACGCTTACCTGAGCCTGGGCCATGATCAGGTGAGCAAACCAGCCTTTAAAATATCAGTGTGGATGCTTCTGGATGCATAAAATGGGTGTCCTAACCCAAAATGGTTTGAAACTCTGATGTGCCCCATCCTACGTAGCAGGGATTCCCATGATGGGGCAGTTCCCGAGCTGGTCAACACGGTGGCTCAGTGATAACTCCGAAGCCCCAGGTTCTGCATCTCCCTTCCCGGTTCTCCGCACGCTACATGCTGAGGCCTACTGCCAGCACAGACCAAGATGACCGCCACGTGCATGCACAACTGCAGCGGAAGGCTGAAAAGGCGAAGCGTTTTCCATTCCCAGCTCTAGTCAAGATCCAATAAAATCTTCCCATCATTCCCCGGCAGACTTCTTCTTACTCAGCATTGGCCGGAGCCAGGTCACATGACTTGGCCTGGGAACATCTGATTGGCTCAGCCTTTGGCCAATCAGGATTTGTCCTTTTAGAGCGGGCTTCTGTCTAGAATCCATGGCGGAGAAAGTGAGGAGGAGACTTTCCCTGAGCCCTGGGGCTCGTCTGGCGTCGAAGGCAGGGAGGAGAGGGTCCTGCCGAGGCTCCTCAATAGCCTTCACCAGCCTTCCAGCTCTGCGGCATCCGAGGCGGCTCCCGCCCTCCAGGCCCGGCTCACAGCCTGCCTTCCCCAGCCTCAGGCTCTCTGTCCGCATTCCCCACCCATAAATGCAACCACATGGAGAGAGCTGGGGGAGGGCGGGGGCGGGGCGGCTGGCGCTCCTGCCAACAGCCAGGTAGGGATGAGCCATTCTGAAAGTGGGTCTTCTACCCCAAACACGCCTTCGGTTAACTGCAACTTCGGCCTTCATCCTGCCTGAAAACTCGAGAGGCCCTGAGCCAGCACCGCCCAGGTAAGCGGCCCCCAAATTCCCGACACACGGAAACTGTGCGCCCTCATAACTTTTAAACGGCGAATATTCGGAGTAATCTGTTACACAGCAGTGGATACAAGCCCACACAAAGACAGGAGGCAGATTCAGTGAGGGAATATGGAGGCATATGTGCTTGGTGTATGGGACACGCGCATTTTCAATGCTACTTATTACTATTTTAAGTTTTGCTATTTATCTATTTTTACTGTTTATCAAACTCTTGGACCCCCCCATGCAAAGGTTTAAAATCAGTCTCTTGTGTATATGCTTAGGCTGAACTGAGAGCCGTCGTCAGCCCTTGGGAAGTGGGAAGCAACACTGAAGAGTGGAAATATAACAATGTGAACCATATGTGTTTTAAAATTGTCTAGTAGTGGGGCGCCTGGGTGGCTCAGTCCGTTAAGCGTCTGCCTTCGCTCAGGTCATGATCCCAGGGTCCTGGGATCCAGTGCCGCCAGGGTCCTGGGATCCAGTGCCGCATTGGGCTCCCTGCTCTGCAGGGAGCCTGCTTCTCCCTCTCCCTCTGCTGCTCCCCCTACTTGTGCTCTCTCGCAGATGCTCTCTGTCAAATAAATAAATAAAATCTTACAAAAAATAAGATAAGATTGTCTAGTAACATTAAAAAGCAGAAAGACAGGATAATTATTTTCACTGTTTGGCACTCCCTCTATAAAGTCGATTTCAGGTGGTCATTTTGGTGGATTTGGATTGGTAATTGTATTGAGGCTAAATGTCATATACTGAGTTGTGAGAACGCTTGAAAATTAGATCTTGAAGCGTGGGTATCAGGAGCTATTAATGTAAGAAAAACTAGGTGAGAATATAATGTTATGTATGTGGAGAGTCACTGTTGTAGTGTTCCTTACCAAAAATGGATTGTCTTGACACACTTTTACTTTTTTAATTTAAATTCCATTACTTAATGTATGGTGTAATATTAGTGTCAGGTGTACAATATATCGATTCAACAGTTCCATATACCTGGTGCTTCTCACAACAGGTGCACTCCTTAATCCCCATCTCCTGTTTGACCCATTCCCCTCCACCTCCCCTCCAGTAACCATCAGTTTGTGCTTTATAGTTAGAATCTGTTTCTTGTTTTGCCTCTTTCTTTCACTTCCCTCTGCTAGTTTTCTTTCTTTCTTTCTTTTTTTTTTTAATATTTTATTTATTTATTTGACAGAGATCACAGGCAGGCAGAGAGGCAGGCAGAGAGAGAGGAAGGGAAGCAGGCTCCCCGCTGAGCAGAGAGCCTGATGCGGGGCTCGATCCCAGGATGCTGGGATCATGACCTGAGCCAAAGGCAGAGGCTTTAACCCACTGAGCCACCCAGGCGCCCCTAGTTGTTTTCTTTCTTAAAATGCACATATGATTGAAATGATGTGGTATTTGTCTCTGACTGACATATGTCACTCAGCATAATACTCTCTAGCTCCATCTATATCATTGCAATTGGCAAGATTTCTTTCTTTTTAAAGGCTGACGTAGACTCCATTGCATATATATATATATATATATATATATATATATATACCACGTCTTTTTTTTTTTTTTTTTTTCCCTAGGGTTAGAGTCAGGATGAGGGTGAGAGTATGTGTCTGGTATCCTGCAGTTCACCAACCTCTCCAGAAAGTTAAGGTTAGGAGTTAGGGGTTTGGGGTAAGGACTAGGGTTAGGGCATTTGCCTGGCATCCTGCAGTTTGAGACCTTCCCAGTGAACAAGTCCTCAGTCTCTGCTGGGGTGATTGTATGGGCAGGGCTGCTATCCACCCAGCCAAAGCAAGGAAGGGATTTGGGGCTCTAAATACTTTTCATGATTTTATTTTATTTTTTAAAAAGCTTTTATTTATTTTAGAGACAATAAGTGTGACCCGGGGGTGGGTGGAGGGGAAGGGCAGAGGAAGAGGAGCAGACCTCACGTTGAGTGCAGGACCTGACTGAAATCAAGAGTCGGCCGCTTAATCAACTGAGCCACCCCGGCACCCCTCTAAATACTTTTTAAATAGGTATTCAGTTCTTGTGTTTTTATCTCTACTGTCGTACCATTTTCAGAAGTATTTCCAATTCTTAAATATTTGGGGTCTTCTTCAGAATAACTAGCCTTCTTCTCTCTCTCCTTTTTTTTTTTTTAAGATTTTATTTATTTATTTGACAGAGATCACAAGTAGGCAGAGAGGCAGGCAGAGGGGTGGTGGGAAGCAAGTTTCCCGCTGAGCAGAGAGCCCGATGCGGGACTTGATCCTAGGACCCTGAGATCATGACCTCAGCAGAAGGCAGGAGCTTAAACCACTGAGCCACCCAGGTGCCCCTCTCTCCTTTTTTAAATTGTGTGTTGAGGAAGCCATTTTCTCAGACCTAGGGGAGGGTGAGTATATGTGCTTGATACCCTGCTGTTCAAAGACCTCTCTAGAGGGTTAGGGTTTAGGGGCTTAAGGGTAGGGCTAGGGTTACGGTTAGGGTACGTGACACACTGTTAGTAATAAAAATGCTCATAGAAATTCATAGTCAGAGATTTCTGTCCTGTGAATCAATGCCGGAAAACGACAACTATGTTCCTTAAATTATTTTCTTTTGTCCAGAGGAAAACGGTGACATTTTTAGCCTGGTATTTGAAGTCCTTTGTATCCTGACCTCTGCTGACCTTTCCATTCTGACTTTGTGCCAGGGTATATGGAGGCGTATACTCTGTGGCCATAGCCACAGTACCTTAATTACGGAGCAGGCAAAATCCACTTCTTCAGGGCCTCCCTCAACTTCCTCCACCTTGGCGCCTCCTGGTGGTGGAGGTGTTTATTTTGGGGATTGATGGTAAACTCTCACTGTGGCAGTCCATGGGCCGCTTGGGTTATGGATTAGTGTCTGCTCCCAGCCAGTCAGCAAGGGACCTTGCCTGGGTCGGACTGGGATGATTTCTGTCTTGAGAAGAGAGAAGGCTGGCCTCTAACTAGATTAACAAGACAGGAGAGAGGGACCTAGCAGGAGATCCTTGGCCTTGTGCTAGCTCCCCAGGCCACCACCTGCCCCAGGTGAGCTGCATCCGCGGGCCCAGTGTTGATTTCTTTTTGGTGGAATCGGTTCTCCAAACATCTGTTGGGAAAATTCTCAATTTAGAGGGCCTGAGGGGCTGAAGGTTTAGGATGCACTCCACCTCTGTAGAAGGAATAAGATTTTGGAAGTGATTCCCCTGATAGCCAGGCCCTTTTCTTCCTTGGTAATACAGACCTTGCTTTGTAAATGGACATGTTGGAACCCAGCAAAAATTACGTTGTCTGTGTTCCCCTGAGCGAACTGTGGCCATGTGACTACATTTTGACCAATAGGAGTAAAAGTGTTATATGGGATTTCCAGGAATTGCCCTTAAAAAAAAGTTTTTCTAATTCCTTCTTCCTTTTCACTACTGACTGGAATGTAGATGTGATGGCTGGAGCTCCAGGAGTCATCTTGGGTCATAAGTTAAGGACTGAAGATGACAGCAATAATATGAAAGGAGGCTGGGTCCCCATGATTATGAAGTGTCACATTAGCCCTGGACACTCCACCTCCAGACTCCATTTATGGAAAAGGAAATTAAACTTCCGTGTTGTTTAGGGTATTTGATTTTGGGGTTTTCTGTTATTTATAGCTGAATCTAGTCATGACCGAACACTCTGGCAGGGAGGAGAAATGCAGGGGGCATCTTGTCAAGGCAAGTGTGTGCCTTGAGATTCTTTTGGGTCCCCAGGGCAGGATGCCACCTTGAGGTAGTTTAAGGAAACTGATAAATTAGATATAAGGGAATATCAAGTTAGGAATAGGGCTGTGCCTCGGGGACACCCAGAACGAGAAGCTCAAACTACTACAGGAATTTTTTTTTTCTCTCTCCCATTGCCTCTGTGCCCTGGATTCATACTTGTCTCTTATAGACTGGCTTTCTCCTCAGAGGCCAGAACATGGCTCCTCATAGCCCTCAGGTTCTCTGAGACTCACAGTTTGGGCCACTTGGTGGGAGATGGATGCCTTCCGGTTCATCTGACTGAATCCCTAGTGAGCACAGGTACAGTCCTTTGTTTCAGCAGGGCCTGTGATGTGCTGGAGGGGTCCTGACTCAGGAAGGTCAGACCTTCCCCACCTCAAGGCCTCTGGAGAAACACCCACTGTGACCTCGCTCAGCTTCTACTCCACCCTTCCCTTTTGCCAGTGTCTCTCCTGATTGTCCCACCTGGAATAGTAACTCTGCCATTAAAATCTGGGGCTCCTCGGGGAATTAAACAGTATGAGGAAATGTTGGTGATGTCGTAGACGCTGGAGTAAAAGCCTGATGAAACTGTTTGTTCCTGAAACCACTGAGCTCTGCAGTGTGTCCGTCTGTCTGGGTTTGAGTCCCAGACTCTCCACTTGCTGGTCGGCGGCTGTGGCCTTGAGCGAAGCACCACTCAGGCTTCCTTTTGTCCTTTGAGGGGAGGAGAGCCTATCGTGAAGGCTGAATGGTGAACTTGCCACAGGGTGGGTGCTTGCCAAACTTTCATTGTCAGGGTTGTTCAGACTCTGCCCCTTCCAGAGGCTACCAGAGCCTGTTCCTCCTAGCTTGGGGAGCTGTCAGCTTTTCCTCTAATGAACACGCCATTCAGAGCTTGAACTCGGCATGGTGGGAGTATGCACCGCACAGGGACTGACAAGCATAATAAATGAGGGCTTTTCACTTGCCCTTAGAGAACTACAGTTGATCCCCAACAACACGGCCTTGAGCTGCGGGTGTCTGCGCATACGCAAATTTTTTACAGCATACAGCTGCCTTCTGCTCTGTGTTTCCCCGAGCGCTCTTCTCTCATACCCACCTCCCTTCCGAGACCCAGAACCGTCCATTCACCTGCCTCCTGCAAGTTGCCATGTGCAGACCCACAATCTGCTGCAGCCCTCACATGGGAATTCAACTTTGTCACCTCCACTCTGTGTGCCTCTGTGGTGACGCCCATCTCCCCCATCTCCACCGTCACCCTCAGCCCTCCCCACATGTTGGGGTTGAAGGGAGGGAGAAATTCTCTACCCTCAAGATCTTCCAGCTGGACTAAGAATTAAATTGATGTGAGATGGGTTCACAGGAGGAAAAAAAAAAAACTCAACATTTTAATTATGAGCCCACAGAAGCCCAGTGATGAAATTGAGACCTGAAGAAATGTCCAAGGCACAGTTTTTGTATTTTTTTTAGACAAAGAGACAGTAAATCTGTGAAGAATTGACAGGACAAAGAAAGCTTAACTTTGGGAGCTTCAGTTAGTAAGGAATTCTATAAACATAATTTGTACTGGGGCAGTAGATTAATAAAAAGTAATAAGGATTGTTTAAATGGCCATCTTGGTCCTGAATTTCCTGTATCTGGTGATACTAAGGATGTCTCTTTACCTCTTGGTATAGGGAAGGCACCTTTCATATGGGAATTTATGTCCTGCTTTTAGGAGACAGAGGAGGGTCTGAGTATCTGTCCTTCTTGCACCGGCCAACTCTTAAGTAACTTTAGAATCAACGTGCCGGGGTGCCTGAGTGGCTCAGTCAGTTAAGCATCTGACTCCTGATTTTGGCTCGCATCATGATCTCAGGGTCATGAGATCGAGCCCCATGTTGCCTGCTTAGGATTCTCTCCCTTCCTCTCCCTCTGCCCTCTCCCCAAAATTAAATAAAATCAAGGCGCACCTGGGTGGCTCAGTTGGCTAAGCATCTGACTTTGGCTCAGGTCATGATCTTGGGGTCCTGGGGTTGAACCCAGAGTTGGACTCCCTGCTCAGCAGGGAGTCTCCTTTGCCCTCTCTACCCCTTCCCTTCCTTTTTAAGATTTTATTTATTTGACAGAGACACAGCGAGAGAAGGAACACAAGCAGGGGGAGTGGGAGAGGGAGAAGCAGGCTTCCTGCTGAGCAGGGAGCCTAGGCAGGGCTCAAGCCCAGAAACCCTGGGATCATGACCTGAGTGGAAGGCAGATGCTTAATGACTGAGCCACCCAGGCACCCTCAAGTAAATTAAATATTGTGCTATCTCTCTGTTGGGTAAATAAATAAGATCTTAAAAAAATACATTAAAAAATTTTAAAAAGTGTACCAAAGTGGCAAGTTTTAGGGCCACCTGCCCTTGGCTCCTATAGGGTCATCTGCAACTCTTCTCACACTCCCATGCAGTCTGTCAAAGATTCCATCAACTCTCCCTCCAGAATTTCCCATGGCTTTCCCTGCTTCCCGCCCCTGCCCATCCCCAGGCAACAACTGGTCGCTTTCTGTCACTATAGTTTGCATTTTCCCATCTTCTGTATAAATGGAATTGCACAGCAGGCGCTCTTTGCTTTTGTCTGGCTGCTTTTACTCAGCATAATTACTGTGAGCTTTCTCCACATTGTTGCGTCATCAACAGCTCCTTCCTTGTTCTCACTGTGTGGTAATTCCCTGTATGAATACCCCACAGCTTGTTTATCCAGTCCCCTGGTTTGTTTGTTTGTTTTTAAGATTTTTCTTTATTAGAAAGAGAGCATGTGCATACAAGCGGGGGTGGGGACAGAAGCAGAGAGAGAAGCAGACCCCCCCCCCAACCCAAGCACGGAGCCCTCCGTGGGACTTGATCCCAGGACCTGAGCTGGGATCATGACCTGAGCTGAAGGCAGACACTTAACCAACTGAGCCACCCAGGCGCCCTCCATTACCCTGCTGATGGAGGTAACTGTCGTCGCAGTTTCAAGTAACTAGGAATACCCTGGTCTGAGGATGGCCACCAGTGATCTGGGTCATGGCAGTCTCATCTCCCTGTCTCCCTGCTCCTGCCCTGGTCCCTCTTTGTCTTTCTCCCACTCATAGCTACAGGGATCCCATTAAAACCTAAGTCACCCCTTGTCCTTTCTCTGTTCTATGGCCAGCAGGGTAAGATCTGGGTCCTCGCCACGCCCCCATGCCACCCCCTCCCTCTGGGTTAGCTTTCTGTGCTCACTTCCCCTCTGCCCTTACTCGGTCCGGGCACTCCTTCTTTGCTCTTTGGTTCTCCACACCTGCATCATGGCCCCTCTGTGGGCAGGTGCGAGTCCCATTCCTGCCTGGCTGCTCCCTGTGCTCCCTGGCTGTACCCTCCTCCTGACTGTCTGGACACTCAGCTCCTTCTCTCATCTCCTTCAGGTCCCTGTGCAAGTGTCTCCTCCCCGGAGAGTCCTCTGGGGATGACACTTGTCATCTCCCTTCCCTGCTTTTTCTGCACAGCACTGACTACCGGCTGATGTACCTATCATTTACTTCCTTGCTGGGTCACCTCCCTGGGAGCACTGTCTTCTTCCCTGCCATAGCCCAGGACCCAGCACAGTGCCCGGCACACGGTAGGTGCTCGCTAAGCTGTGGAATGCACAGGTCTGACTGGCTGTCCCAGTCCTTCCGTGCCGCTTGAAGCCCCATCCAAATCTGCCTTGCCTTCCGCAAAGGCAGTCCTTTCTTCCCCTGGTGATCACTCCCTCCTGTCACCCCCCAACCCCAGCAACCTCTCCTCCAAGCGCTCCTGGGCGCCCTGTTGCTGGCGATCCACCGGTTTTGTTAATACTCTCATTAAAGCATATTTTCCACACTGTCAAGACACAAGCGGCAAAGCTGCCCTGCCAGGTAACCCGGGCCGATGGAAGGCACACCTGTTCCTTGGTGGCTCACACTTCCGAGTTCTGGGCTCACCTCTTCACTCTCCCCTCCGCAGTCTCTGCTGTGGGCCAGTCACTTTGCACAAAAACTCTTGCTTTTTCCTCCAGGGTATTTTGATGACGACTCATACTCTGTTGTGAGATGATTCAAGGCACATGAAGTCCCCAGTACCGAGAAGAAATTTAATAAAAGTCCATTCCCTCTGCTGGGGGCCGTCGTGTGAGGCCCGGTGTTTGTATTTGGGAAATTTATGGTCCAGTAAAGGAGACAAGGCCAGTGCTGTCAGGGCCCTAAGGGAGGGGAACTGGTGCTCTGGGATCCCTGGGGGTGGCCCGGTGCAGAAAGTCGGTCTCTGTTCGTTCCTTTGTGCGTTCATTCACCGTCCAACCATGCAGTGTCAGCTGCCTTTCAGCTGGCAGGAGTGGGTAGGGACTGGCCATGGGAGGGGGGCCATCCTGGTGGAGGGAGCAGAGGGGTCACAGGGTCAGTGTCAGGGCCATTTTGGGAGGGACAGGATCACATGGATCTCCATGAGGAGGTCTGACTTTACCCTGCCAAAATGCAGAACTGACTGTCCTGTTTTTCTACTTAAAACCCTTCAGTGGCTCATCTTTGCTCCTGAATTGGAATCAGGTCTGTTTTTCCCCATCTTGCTTCTATAACCCGACACCATCCTCTCTTGGCCACGTCACCCCTGTACTTTGTGCACCAGATTGTCCACCCTTCCTGCATTTCTTTCACAGTGATTCTGTTCTTTCCCCTTTGGGCCATACTCCCTTGGCTGTGACTTCCATCTTGAAGCCGTGCTTCAGCCCTGGGTGGGTGGGAGCCTCCGCTGTGCTCCCACGTCCTCTGTGGTTTTCACACCTGTCCCAGCTCTCCTGAGCATGTTCTGGGTGCCAGGTTTCTTACCACTGACCCCGCTTGGCTGTGAGAGTCCTTAGGGTGGGACTGGATCTTAGCCACCTTTGTACCCCCTGAGGTGCCAAGTGTGTCACTGGGAGGAGGGCCATTGTGGACCCAAAGAAGGGATTCTGGGTGCTGGGAGGTTCACGATGCCTTTACCGAGAAAGAGAATTACATATAGTTTCCACTCATTTTGTGCCTCTTGGTGCTATTATACCTGCTAATGAAAGGATAGATCCCCCACCCCCGTGTCCTCACTACCATGCCCCCCAACACACCTGGCCCTTTGAAGGGGCTGCCTTCTACCAGCAGGTGCTCTGGATTTCCCGTTGGATGTTGGTTCAGAGATGTCAAACCAGCAGCTCCCAGACACAAGTTCCCTGGGGCCAGACAGTGCTTGAAAAATATTTCCAATGAGTTGCCAGCATTTACAAATGCAAAGATGGCATGTCAAAGTCCAGATTTCCAAGTTCCATTGAAAAACAGCAAGACTGGCCACGCTAGTCCACATCCCTGCCTGGCAGCCAGCATGGTGGTCTTCCTTGGGTGTCCTTCTAGTCCTCTGTCCTGAGGGCTGCCCCGTCTGTGCTACGTCAGTGAGGTCTTTGGCCTCCGGTTTCTGGTTGGGCGCCACCGTGGAAGCGTCTTTGAGAGTCTGGAGGGAGAAGATGGTGTCTTGGTCGCCTCGGCTGGCTGTGCTCCACTGCGGAAGGTCACAGCTCCCGTGGGGCAGCCTGTCCTCTACCCCCAGCCTCGGTTCTGGCTCATTCTGGGTCCTGGCAACCCCGCGCCTGCTCCTTCATGCTTCTTAGCTGTTGTTAGTCCCTGTGAACCACGACATCCATGACTGGTTTCCTTACCCCTGCCCACAGCTCCTCAAACCATTACCTGCTTTCCAGATAGTCTGCAGGCCATCTCTTTCCTGCCATCACACTGACTGCAACACCCCGAAGCCCACCCTCTCTGTGCCTCTCAGCCCTAACCCATGGTGTTCAGTGACATCTGTGGGGCATAATATAGATGCAGAAATATGTACCCATTATAAGTGTAAAGCTTGACGAATTTTTGCAAACAGCAGACACTGGTTTAACCAGGACCCGGATCCAAGTCAGAACATTTGCTCCATTCCCAGCCCCGTGTGCCCCCTCCCAGTCACTACCCCCCACAGGGAACTGCCATCCCGACTCCTAGGGCACAGGTTTGCTCCACCTGTTCTTGACCTTATGGACACGTGGGTCCTCCATTGTTCCCTCCCGGGTCTGACTCCTTGTGCCCACCCACACGTTGGCAAGACTCATTCATACGGTTGCATTGTTGAATTGCGTTGTTGAAGCTGCTGGTGTTCAGATTCTGATCCACACAAGCCACACTTCATATGGTTTCCCCCGCAGGGTGTTCGTTCCCATCCTGCATAGAATGCTGTCACCCAAACAGACCCCAGTGTGTGTAGCGATCCCTTCGGGCAGGCCTTTGCGTTCTGTCGTCCCATTTGTGCTGTGCTCTCCTTGCAGCAGACTTAAGAGGAGACTGAAATGTGTCTTATGGCTCAATCTCTCTTAGTAGTGTGGAAATGGACACTGGAGCCGGCAGGCCTTGTATTTTATGGAAAAGTAGCAGGGAGCATTCTCCTTTGTCAAGTGTGGGATAGTCCGCGACATGACGGGCTCTGCAGTCAGGGACTCACTGGTTTGGCTTCTTTATGTTGCCTGCTTTGGACCGTGGATTTGTGACCTTTGCTTCTCTGATATCCAAGTGCTTCTTAAAGAGAGGGGTGACAGTGGGAAGATCCCACACAGGCACTTCCTGTAGGTCACAGGACTGGTTGTGGCCCCGCTGCCACAGATGAGTGCCGTGTGCTTCCCCCCAAAATGCCTCTGCGGGCTTGGTGTGGCCCCCCACCCCTGACCCAGCACGCCCTGCTGGCTCCCTCCCTGGAAATCACCGTCTTTCAGAGGGAACTGTTGCTGTCCCACCCCTCCCAGATGGCCAGCCATCAATCCCTTCGGGGCACAGAGGCCAACCTCCCGCATTGCTTTCCTGGCCATCCCACAGTGCCGGGCCACCAGCTGGAAGCTTGAACCGTGGAAATGCATTTCTTCCCAGTTCTGGAGTCTAGAAGCCTGAAGCCCAGGCATCAGCAGGGTTGGTTCCCTCTGAGGGCCAGGAGGGACAGTCTGTTCCAAGGCCACTTGCTGGGCCTCTAGTAGCCTCAGGAGCTCCTTGCCTCGTAGATGGCATTCTCTGCGTGTCTTCACTTCACCTTCCCTATTTGTCTGATGAGCTCTGGGTCCAAATTTCCCCTTTTCATAAAGACACAGTCATATTGGATCTGGGCCCGCCTACTGACCTCATCTTAACTTACCACCAGCCAATAATCTATTTCCAAATAAGGTCACGTTCACAGGTCCTGGGAGTTAGGACTTGGTCTTTTTTGGAACACGTGGTAACCCCTTTGCTTCAGTTTGGGCCAGCCCAACTTCAGCGCTCCTCAGAGAGGAGGGGTGGGCTCAGAGGTGACAGAGGCCTCACTGTCTTTCTTGGGGCAGATCAGCTTTGCTCCCCACCAGGCCTGCCTTCTGTACCACCGCACAGGCCAGGAGCACTCCCGGGTGAACTCCTGCACGCAGCTCCCTCAGAGACTGTTTCCAGGGAAACGGAGACTCTGGGCAAACACAGGGCACAGAAACTCCCAGAATCAGCTTTGCTGGCAGTGAAGGCTGGCGATGTCCTCTGAAGGGCCGTCAAACTTCTGCCAATTTACCAATAAAAGATGGGTTTATTCGGGAATAAAAAAGAATTGGAATCTTGGATGAATGATTGGGAAGTCCAGGGAACAAAGGCGCGGAGGCATGCTTTTTTAAGGAGAGAAAGAGTCAGTTGGGAAGGCTTGTTGTGAACCAAAGTCCATCTCAGTAAACTGAAAGTTCAAAGTGTGGTGACTTCTCCCTGGGAGAGGGGGAAAGCGTCGTCCTTCCTCAGGCCAGAGTAGTATCCATGTGTAAGGTCAAGTCTGAGCAAGGTCCAGTTTCTCTCTTCCTGTTGGGTCTGCAGCTGACCACAGGTGGTAGGGCATGAGCGCTTCCCCTGCCCAAACCTCCTGCCTCCATTTTAGTAAGGTTTCCTTCATTTTAGGGCCCCTATCTTGTGACCACCCCCTGAAGACAGGCCTGTGTCAGGCTCTGCTTCTGTTGCAAGGGCAGTAAAGACATCGTGCTGGATGGCCAGGGTTCAAATTCCCGTCTTGCCACACACTGACTTTTCGAGCTTGGGAAGTGACTGAACCTCTCTGGGCTTCAGGTTCTTCATGTCTGATGGGGATAATACTAATACCTTCTTCATAATGTTGATGTGAGGACTGAGTGAACTCATCCCATGAAGCTTTTACAACTGTGCCTGGCATACAGTCAACACTCAATAAATGTTCACTTTTATGATCGCAGTTTAGACTGAGCTGGCCTGCAAACAGAGCCTCCGCACTCCCAGAGGAGGTAGGCTCCTGGCTCCTGACTTTCTGCTTCCAGGTCTTAGGTGACTTCTCCTAATGACCAGCCTGTCTTGCCTTCATCCCCTCTGGGAATGCGCTTGCATCAGTCAAGTGTTATAAAATTTCAATCACATCGAATGGACCATGAAAATAAATTTTTGGTTTTTTTTTTTTTTTTTTTTTTTTTTTTTAAGAAAGAAAAGGTGCTTAGGTAAATGGCCTGGAAAAACCACAAAGTCTTGCCAAAGTTTATAAACTAGGGCAAGAGAGCCACAAGCATACACCATAATCCCATCCTCTGAAAAGCTCTGCAGATTTTGAAAAAAACAAATGTTCTCTCTAAATGCAAAATTAAATCCAAGCGCCCTTCACATTTTTTTTTTAATTGTAACTTTGCATATTGAAATAGGTTAAGACTCAAAAGGAGTTACAAAAACAGAACTGGGAGTTCCTGTGTACATCCTTCATCCAGTGTGATGTTTTTACTCCCAGCACTTCTGACAGCAAGCGTATGGGTTTCTTTTCTCACACCAACAACCAGTTGTCTGATTTTCCACCACTAGCTGAGTCTCCTACAATCTAACTCTGGCACTAAGCACCCAGAGTTTGCGTCAGACCCCACAGGTAAGGGGCTCAGTCCCACAAGACTGCTCCCACTTCAGATGCCAGTCCTAAGCATTGAGTCCCCAGCGTACCCACACTTCTGTCTGTCTCAGCTACAAAGTTGGGGTGTTTCTGCAGTCCCCTTTCAGGTTCAGTAATTTGCTAGAATGGCTCACAAAACTCGGGGAAGCACTTAAACATGCATTTTTCTGGTTTATTATAAAGGAGATGACTCAGGAACAGCCAAATGGAAGAGATGCAGAGGGCAAGGTATGGGGGGGTGCCCATTCCGTGCCCCCTCTGAGTACCCCACCCTCTAGCACCTCAGTGTGTTCACCGACCCTGAAGCCCTCTGAGCCTCGACATTTAGGGGTTTTGGGTAGGTTGCGTTATGTAGGCATGACTGAGTAAACCACTGGCCACTGGTGATGAAGTCAGCCTCCAGTCCCCTCTCCTCCACCGACGTCTGGGGTGGGGCAGGATGGGCCGAAAGTTCTGACCCTCTCACCACATCTTGGTCTTTCTGGCCAGCCACATCACTGGCATTCAGGAGACCCTTGAGCACCCTGGAGAGTCCCAAAGGTTTTAGGACCTGTGTACCAGAAACCCAGAACAAAGACCACTATTAGTTTTTATTGTATCACACCCAGCTTTCCTTAGTGATCCTATTTTATATAACTAAATACCTCGTCAAAATCAGAGAATATTTTTTTTTCTGAGTAGATCTATTAAGCACGTCTGGTCCAGTGTTAAAATCAGGAAATCGATGTTGGGACAATACTGCTAATTCAGGGGGCGCCTGGGTGGCTCAGTGGGTTAAGCCGCTGCCTTCGGCTCGGGTCGTGATCTCAGGGTCCTGGGATCAAGCCCCGCATCGGGCTTTCTGCTCAGCGGGGAGCCTGCTTCCTCCTCTCTCTCTGCCTGCCTCTCTGCCTGCTTGTGATCTCTCTCTGTCAAATAAATAAATAAAATCTTTAAAAAAAAAATACTGCTAATTCAGGACAGACTTTATCACGCTGTTTTTTTGTGGGTTTTTGTTGTTTGTTTTTGTTTTGAAATGTCTTTAAAATCCTTAGAAGGACACAAAGATTAAGGAAGGAGAAACCCCTTTCATGCTGGGGTGAATTTTAGGTAAGCTCCGCAGGCAAGGGGTGTGGACCTTTGGCTAATCCATCGGTGGGCGCCAGCTCGGCAAATTCCCCAGCAGCTATGGCTGCTGCACTCGAGTCTGAGCGATGGATGAAGGCGGTGTCGGACTGTCACAGTCTAGATGGACCCTTGGGTGCAGCCAATCTGTCCCACCCTCACTTGCCTCTGAGAAACAAAATCTCATGCCGGCAGGTTGGGACAGAGGCCCACTGTCCACGGGAGAAACACAGACATAACTACTGGAGGAGCCCCTTCCTCTCCTCCCCGTCCGCAGACCCCCCCATGAGACCCAGTTGGGTAGGAGCTGTCGGTGCCCAGGCTCTGCCTCAAAGTAATTGGTTTATGGTTTGTTTCTCAGACATTGCTCCTTATTTCTGATTAATGCCTCCAGCCCAGATGAAGACCCAGAGCCATGCCCAGAGCAGGCAGCTTTTATACGCTACAGACAAAACAAACGCGTGAAGAACCCAGAGGTCAGCTGGGGCTGGGCAGAGCCGCGGTGAAGCAGCTAGGACGGTAGGGCTGCGTTCATTAATAAGCTTTGTTCATGAAGATTCCTCGGCCCCTAGTTCCCTGTCTCTGGTGACGAGAACGCCTTCTTTCCTCCTGGGAGGGGACCTTTCAGGTGGGAGTTTCATGACCTGTTTCAGGGAAGAGCCGTGAGTGTGACCTTCCTGCTTCTGCCATTTCTTAAGATTCTTCCAGCTTAGTATGTTTGGTGTGCCAAAGTGCCATATTTCGGGGGACATATCCCGAACCCTATCAATACAGAGACAGCCTCGATTTCCAGCCGAGGTTCAGAGCTTCTGATAAGGGGTTTCTGGCCTCAGTCTCGTTTACTTATTCTAATTTTGTGGCTTCTAAGGAAACGAGGCGCTGAGTCCTCTTCACGGCCCAGACCTTATGAACCCCCCGTCCTCGCAGCCCTGCTTTTCTCTGTGCCCGTCAAAACGCCCTGTCCTTTCAATATCCCCCCCCCCTTCTGCCACCCTCCCATCCCCTAGCCTTGTGTCTTTCCTTTGGAGGAGACTCCCAATGGGGATTTGAGCTTCCTTGCCCCCACATCAATAAGCCTCACTTGGCAGTCGGCCGGCAGTCGTCCCCACGTCTTTATCTGATAAGCCTTCTCCTGCCTCCTGAGCACTTTGCAGAGTTCTTGGCCCGTGAACTGGATGAGACACGTTCTTTATTTTTCAGTATTAGGAAGCATCTGGGGCCTTGCTGATGCTGGAGGGGTCCATCTCCCAGGGTTAAGTGATTCCTAGAGATGGCAAAAAGCTTGCCTGTGAGTGCGCCTTTCCTACGCAAATTAATCAACCTTGACCAGTTCCTTATGGTGGGGGCTGTCCTGTTTTCGGCCACTCTCCCTGCCTAAATCATCCGAGGCCTGGGTACCAGACAACTAGGGACACACCCCAGAGCCTGCAGAAATGATTCAGACTAGCCAATTTTAAACCCACCCAGCCTGCTTTACCCTACTCTGCCCATTTCCTCCTGTAAAAACGAAAGAAAACAAAAAAACCCACAATAAATACCCTCTCTCATTCCCCACCGCCCCCTCCATGTTCTTTCATGTGGCTCTTCCTGGGAACTGTGAGTAACAAACGATTTCTTTAGGGCAATTTCCTGATCCATTGGCCCGATCCTACCTGAATGAAAGTAAAATCTACATTTTAAAACATCCCACATGTGCTCACAATGCTCATAATCTCATGTCATCACAGACGCTGCCTTGTCTTGCTCACAGCTGTTCCTGACACCACCGCCAACGCTGACTGACTGGAGTCCCAGAGACAAAGCCACCATTCATGCAGAGGATGTCTCATCTGGGTGCTTGCGCTAGGGGAGCTGGAGAAGGAGCTGGATTCCTGGGGAAGGAGGAGGACAGGGATCCCTGGCCTGGTCTGGCCTCTTTCTCTCCGGGGCCCACATGCAGAGCCGCCTGAGCCCAGGGTCTCCCAGCAACCCCCCACCCCCTCCACCCAGCTCTACCTTCTGTGTTCTTGCCCAGACGAGCCTCAGAGCTGGGCATCTTTTCAAATTGAGTGCCAAATGTGGTGTGTGCCTGCATTTTCATCTTGGAGAGAGGCCTGAAGATCTTTTTTTTTCCTGACTCTCTAGGGAATCTGACCCTCCCCCATAGATGAACAGTCTCATTTCAGATTTGCCTCATCAATATGGTGTCACAGTCACACTGGTAGTTGCCTTTGGAGGGGTGGGTGGGGTGGTGACTGGGAGGGACAAAAGGTCAGCCTCTCTGTCGCTAACCTCTGATACGGTTCTGGCTCATACTTATGTTGACGTTTGCAAGAATGTGAGCTGTATTTTTAGCTCTTGTCTGCTTTTCTCTAAATGCATTAGAATTTGGGAGGGTGCTAAAGCAAATGTGGCAAAATGTTCATTGTGAATTTAGGTAAAGGGATATAGATGTTCATTTTACTACTCTTGTCAGTAGGTTTGAAATTTTTCATAATTAAAAATTGGGTAGAATTACCAAAAAACCCAAACACACACATTAATACTAAAACCGAAAAGCTTTCCCAAAGAAACAGACAGGAATCAGACCACCTTCTATACCCTTGTGTGTCCAGCTGTCTTGTTTTTGTAGCTCAGGTTCACAAAACTTCTATCCTCCCCTTTCAGGAATTAAATAAAATTAAATTCCCCACAACCATCCCCTCCTACAACACCCACCCACCCTGTTAAGTCTTCCCAGCCCTACCCAGAGCTGGAACTTCAGTGTTCTCTGAGGAAGAAGACACCGATCACAGACTCAGAGCTCAGTCCAAGTCCCAGCTCTGCCGCTTTCTAGGTGTGTTTGTTACCTATCGCTGTGAAACGAGTGGCCCCCAAATGTGACTTACACAACAAACGATTATCTTGCCCACCTGTAGGACCCTGAACCCGAGCCACCCCCACTGAGCTCTTCCTAAATTCCTGACCCTTAAAGATTGGGAGACAGGATCGTGGTTGTTTCAAGCTGCTGAGTGTGGGGGTCATTCGTTAGGCACTGGTAGTGCCTGGGACACCAACACAGGACACTTTAAAGAAAAAAAAGATCATGTCGTAGGACACAGTGCATGTTTTGAGAGGGCTCAGAAGAGAAAGCACGGAGTCGGAGCCTCATTACAGCCCCATCTACCTCGCCCCTGCGTCTCTCTGCTCCCCTCTCTCCTCCTTTCCTGCAAATCTGCTTCCCCTGCATCTCAGTGCCCAGCATGGGGAAAGGAGGCCACCCCCAGTGCCTGCTTTTCAGAGTCTTTCTTCAGAGGCTGAGCTAGAATTTCTTGGCTTCAATCCTAGATTCCCCGGGGAAAGAGTCTGTCCATAGGCAGTGCCCCCCTCCCCGGCCCAAAGGGACCCTCACACCAGGCCCCTCCTTTGCCTGTGGCTGGGCGCCCAGGCCTGGGCTGGAGTTGGGACAGTGGGCGAGTTTGGGGCCCCCAGAAGCAGCTCCACTGACCAGGCTTCCAGTGCACGTGGCTGAATTGGTTGTATAGTCCCAGGAGGTGCCGGTACGGGGTGGGGAAGTGAGTGGGGGAGGCAGGCCTGTCGGTGCTTGTGAGCAGGGTACTTCTGTCTCCTGCGGGCTGGGAGGTCCTACTGGGGACCTCCAGGAACCACTTGCTGGAAAGCATTGCCTCTGAGCTCCTGTCCTCAGTGACAAGAGAGCTGTTACGGCCCAAATCATGTCACCTCCAAATTCAAATATTGAAATCCCAACCCTCAATGTGATTTTTTTTGAGATGGGGCCTCTTTAAAAGTTCCCCTTTCTCACTTTGTAATGAATTAATCATTCACTGGGAGCTATTCTGAGACTGTAACTATCCTATTCCTTTCATACTTTTACCTTGTTAATTTAATTTTATTCTAAAGATTTTATTTCTTTATTTGTCAGAGAGAGAGAGACAGTGCACAAGCAGGCAGAGTGGCAGGCAGAGGCAGAGAGAGAAGCAGGATCCCCACTGAGCAAGAAGCCTGATGAGGGACTTGATCCCAGGACTCTGGGATCATGACCTGAGCTGAAGGCAGCACCTTAACCGACTGAGCCACCCAGCATCCCTACTTTGTTAATTTTATTAATCAGTATTTATTTATGTAACAGTATGGACTTGTGGCTCTCTGTTTTACTCAGTGCCTTATATCTGTTACTATCTGTTGAGGGCTGGATTGTGTTCTGCTCCCCGCCCTCCATTCGTCTGTGGAAGTCCTAACTCTTTTGTGCCTCAGAATGTGACTTTATTTGGAAATAGTGTCATCGCAGCTAGGATGACTTATGATGAGGTCATACCGAGCTAGAGTGGGTCCCTAACCCAGTATGACTGGTGTCCCACTAAAAGGGGAAATTTGGACGCAGACAGGCCTGTGGAAGGAGGCCACTTGAAGAACAGGGGAGAGCTCGAGGGGATGCTCTTACCAAAGACTCTTCACATCACCGGAAGCTAAGAGTGAGGCAGGGAGCGGATTCTCCCTCGAAGCCTCAGAAGCAGCAGACCTTGATCTGGGACTCTAGGACAGGGAGACAATCTGTTTCTGCTGCAGGAGTTCCTCAGTCTGGGGTCCTTTGTTACATCAGCCCTTAGCAATGAATACACGCTGTTTACTTTGATGCTAAAATTATCCCGTAGGTGCCCAGAAGAGTTCACCTGGCTTCTGCGTCCTGTCCATGCATCCTGTCCCATCTCTCCTTGCGGACATCTTTTCTTTCTGGCACAATAAGATGTTTCAGGCTCACTTTGCACTGCCCTGGCCTCAGAACGAGCCAGATCCTCAAAGAGCCCCGGTACCTTTGAGTGGTTATTAGTACTTGAAGGCCAGGGTCTGCTCACTCTGGGTCACTTAGTGCACGTTTATGTTAGCCTTGACTTCTGTATCTCCGCCTACCTGCAGAAAACCTCTGGTTTACCCTGAAGCCTCCAGTCCCGGCCAGGGTGCCGCGGTGTCCTGCCAGCTTTCTCTCTCCCTTCCTTTGGTTTCCCTGCTCTGACAGCCCGAGCGCAGCTGCCATTGTCCTGAATTCATTTGCGACTTGATCGGCCCTCTGTTTTTTTGTTTTGTTTTGTTTTCAAGATTTTATTATTTATGAGAGAGAGAGAGAGAGAGAGAGAGAAGGAAACAGGGAGAAACAGCCTTCCTGGAGAGCAGGGACTCATCCCAAGAGTCTGGGATCATGACGGAGCTGGAGGCATATGCTTAATGACTGAGCCCCCAGGCGCACTTGATCTGCTCTCTTGCTTGTTGTCTGTAACCCTCCCCCATGCCTGTCCCCTGCCCCCACATGTGGATGCCCCCTTCACTTGGGCAGGCGCTAACCTCCTGCTCCGGGCCTCCTCAAGGCTCCCCCTCAGCCCCTGCCTAGTTGATTGGTCCCACCTAATGGTTTTGGGCCCAAAATACTCAGAGAGGGGGTGGGGCTCTACTCGGAACTGCCGAAGTGCTGTGTCTCCCAGGTGGAGGGGTCAGGACTCCGGGACACGAGCCCGCCCCACGTCTGTTCTTTCCTCCCTGTCCACGTAGGCTGCTGTAGCAGCCAGTTCTTCCATGCCCTTTGGACGAGACACCTTGCAGGGCTGTTTTGTTTCAGATCCTCTTTGGCACCTTTTGTCCCAAGAGCTGTCTCGGTTAAGTAATAAAGGTATCTAGCCCCATGTCATCATGGAAACTCAGATTGTTTTAAAGATTCTTGCCTCCCCCAGTGACAAGAGCTCCAGGCTGGCAGCTGAGCTCAGAACAAAGAGAGCGGGGGATTCTCTCCTATTTTCCCTGCTTGGGCATCTGACCCCTTCCCTCCTCACCCCCTCCTCCCTCAGGACTGAGCCATGGGGGCCCCTGAAAAGCCCCTGATGGGTAGGCCCTGGTGGGGCAGGCCCCAGCACTGCCAACTCTTCCCTCAGAGGGGGCTCTCATGCCCTGAAACCGAACCCAGGCCCCCAGCCCCGGAATCTGTGTGCCCCTCAATGCATAAAAATCACAGTGAAAAACCAATGCTTTTAGTGCACTTCTTGTTCTCTGGGTTCTCTTCCAAGCACTTCGCATGTGCGCCTCAGGCTGGGTTCTCTAGAAAGCAGACGTGGAGACTGAGTGAGCTGTGTGAGGAGTTTGGTTGGGGGACACGCCTGTGACAGGAACCAGGGGAGCAGACCACACGCAGCTGTGCTGACGTCCCAGGCATCAGCGAGGAGCTCCGGGCCAAGACAGCCCCTTAGAGAAGTCCTGTGTTGAGCAGAAATATCCAGACTCCCGTAGCCCCGACAAGCTCAGTCATTGACGGTGGGGCCGTCCCCCAAATAGCAGAACCACAGTTGAAAGCCGAGACTGAGCGCCTGGGTGGCTCAGTGGGTTAAGCCACTGCCTTCGGCTCAGGTCATGATCCCAGGGTCCTGGGATCGAGTCCCGCATCGGGCTCTCTGCTCAGCAGGGAGCCTGCTTCCCTCCCTCCCTCTCTCTCTCTGCTTGCCTCTGTCTACTGTGATCTCTGTCTGTCAAATAAATAAATAAAATCTTTAAAAAAAAAAAAAAAGAAAGCCGAGACTGAGCCCTCATGCACAGACTTGAGAATGAATGTTCGGAGCATTGTTTATGACTGCACTCCCCCCACCCCCGAAATAATCCAAGTGTCCGTTAAAAGATGGAGAAAAAATTGTTGAACATCCACGCAGTGGATCACCATCTGGCAATGAAACAGAAACCAGAGGGGGCCAAACCGTAAGAGAGTCTTAACTCTAGGGAACTACCCGAGGGTTTCTTGAGGGGATGTGGGGGGGAAGATGGGGTAACAGGGTGACAGGCATTAAGGAGGCACATGATGTGATGAACCCTGGGTATTACATGCAACTGACGAACCCTTGACCTCTGCCTCTGAAACTAATACACTATATATTGATTTTAAATTAAAAAATGAGAATGAGTTCTTGATCCACACAGCAATCAGGATGAATCTCAAATTCAAGATGCTGAGCAAGAGAAACTGAACATGAAAGACCACAGAACATCTGATTCCATTTCCATGAACATTCCAGAAAAGAGACCTTGGAATGTCCAAGACTGGCACCAGCTGGCTTCAGCCGGGAGAACTGGTTTCCAGGATTTGAAACCAGAGAGTCAGATGCCCTCCGGCAGCCCGCTTTGAGACGGGAAGTCAGGGACAGACTGAAGTGTCGCATGAAGTGTCGCATGAAGAGGGGGACAGAGCTGGAGAGAATGATAATAAACATTATAACTAGATATTCTGTCCGTATCCAACATACATACTGCGTGTAGAACAACACAAAGCCATGCTGTGGGCCCGGCAGCTTTCCTACAGGAAGGAAAGTTAGTGTCGTCACAAAGCCCTTTCTACCTGAACCCCTTCCCATTGGACGTTCCCGCCTCTTGAGGCCGGCAGGCCATGGTCACTTCATCGGCCTCCCTGGGGGCCCTGACTTGCTGTGGCCACTGCCCACTGAGGCCTCATTCATGCCTTACGAACAAGGGGCAAGAAGGGGGTGACCCATGGCACAAAAGCTCCAGCTGTCTTTGGGAGTCCCCTACCTCTGAAGGCTCGAGTGGCTTTGGTGGGCATTCAGAGTTGGGGGACTGTGCCTTTAGCCACAGCCGCTGGGTGTGACCACCCCCCTCCACGACCTCGGATCACCTCACGCAGCTCACGTGAATTTTTAATCTCATCAATAGCCGGGTCTAATGATAAAAACAGCTGCAGCAGGTGCTCTCACAGCCCTGCCCATGTCCCTTGGATGTTCTGTGGTGCTCTGTAGACTTCCAGCGTGCATCTTGGTACCTGTGGGCTGTTTTTTGGAACCATAGGAGACTACTCCACCCGCATGGGCCAGACTGGGAATGCCTTGGAGCTAACACCCTGTGGGAGCAGCCCTCAGGTAACGCCTGAGAGAAACTGGAGCCTAAATAGCCCAGCGCCCTCGCTCCTCGGGTGTGCGCCTGCCCTGCTTCCCAGAGTCTCTCTACAGGCTTGAGCTCTGGCTACCTGCCGCGGCAGCTGGCCTCGTGGCCACCCTTTCAAAACTCTCCTCCCTTCTCTGCATCACCCCCCATTACTGTTCCTCGAACTTCTCAGATAAACTAGGAAGTCTCAGAGTCATCTTCTGGGGTGTTCTAAACTAAGCCAACAGCTTACAGTACTTCTGAGCCCTCCCCAGTTCCAGGCCAGCTCCGAGCACTTATGATCTCATTTAATCTTCACAACAACCTCAGAGGTGGGTACGACTGTTCTCCCCATTTCAAGGGTGAGGAGACCGAGGCAACAGAGAGGCAGGCTGAGTAATGCTCCCCTAAAGGTGTCCAATCCTCACCCCCGGAACTGGTGAGTATGTTACCTCCTGTGGCAAAAGGGACTTTGCAGATGTGATTGTGTTAAGGATCGTGAGATGGAGCTACCCGTCTGGATTATATAATAATTATTATTATTTGGATGGGCCCATTGTAATCATAAGAGTTCTTACAAGAATGAAGCAGGAGGGTCCGAGTCAGAGGGGGAGATGGGATGACGGAAGGGAAGTCAGAGCACTGTGAGGAGGGGCTGCGAGCTAACCTGAAGGAACGCAGGCACGTCTAGAAGGTGGAAAAAGCCAAGGGATGGATTTTCCCTGACAACCCTGAGGAATGTGTCCGGGCCAAGCCATATGAGCTTTCTGTCTTGTACAACTGTGAAGTAGTACTTTCGCCTTCTCTTAAGCTGCTAAGTTTATAGAAATTTGTTACAGCAGCCACAGGGAGTGGAGCCAGTTGGCAGCTGCATGACCTCTTTGTGATCTTGCCAGGAAGGTCATGACTCACTTCTGTTCTACACAATTGTCAAAGCAATCCCAAGCCAGCCCGGATTCCGGAGGGGGGGCGGTGGTTGCAGTCCCATGCTCTCCGTGGAAGGAGCAACAAAGACTTTGCAGCCATTTTAACAGCCTAACAACCTCGTGGTCAACATGGATTGTTACATCCACCTCTCAGATGAGGAGGCTCAGAGACCTCTAGTAACTTGCCCAAGATCGCTCAGCTAGAAAGTGGCTGAGCCAGAATTCAAACCCAGAGTCCATACTTGGAAGTGTTTCCAGTATGTTCTTTGAACTCAGTGTGTTTGGAGCCCTCTTGTTTCCAGAAGCCAGACGGCTGACATCTCTCACTTCCCTGATTCCTTCCGTGCTAGCTGGATCTGGCCAGGCGCCAATGACACACGGCTCTGGCATCAGTTCCACATGTATTTTAGGAAAATTCACACTGCAGAATAAAGACTCAAGAGAGCTGGAAGCATGTAATAAATAAAAAGATGAATCCCCAGTTCCAGGCCCCAGAATAAATGGAGCCAACAGAAAAGGAAGTGAGAATAAGCCTGACGGCCTCTGGGAGAGGAAGGAGGATTGCCGGAAGTATGAAGCTGGAGGGAACCATCACCACAACGACCCAACCAGAGGCATTTGTGAGGAAGAATCTCTGAACTGAAATAGAAAGTTCGACCCAGGGGCTTAACAGACTCCAGGCAGCGGACGGATGAAAAGCGAGCGGCAGTGTCAGCTCAGAGAACCTTCCAGGAGACCTGACATGGTCTGGAAGCAGCGGTGAGGACAAGGGCACCACCCACCCGCCTCTAGGCACTCTGGCCAAGAGCTGTGGGAGAGAAAACAGCTGTCCCTTGAGAGGGCTGCAGGGAAGGGGTGCCCCAGGGGTGAGTAGGTCGACCTTGGAGCAAAGAGAGGGTACAAGAGGTGCTTTTGGTGAGAGCCCGAGTTTCTGGGAGCACAGAGGAAAGGTTTCAGGAACTGTGGTAAGAGGTGGGATTGGGGAAAGGAATATGGGGATTAGATTGTTGAAGATGTGGCTGACCTCGGCTTCTTAAACCCCTTGTGATGACCGGAAGCTGAGGTGAAGGTCAGAGTTGGTTCGGAATTGTGGAGAGGGGTGGTGAGGCCATGGGTGCCCGGGGGCAGGGAGGGGTGAGAGGTTCCTGTTGATGGAGGGTGAACGGAGGTGTGCAGGGTACACCTGGCCATCCCCCAAGCCTTCAGTTCGCTGGGTTCATCTTTCCCTGTAAGTTTTAACTATAATTGCAAATGCATTTTCCAGTTGACTTGGCCTCTGGGCATTTATTCCACAAATATGCTTGCACAGGTATGAGCTTGGAAACACACACAAGTGTGTCCACACACAAGGGACTGGTTGTGTAAACTGTGACACATTCTTACAGTGGAACACTATACAGCATTGAGAAGCTGTGCATGATGTGAAAGAAAATTCTGGGATGTAATAAGGGGAAAAGAATAAGCCGCAGAACCGTGTGTATTATATGTAGACCCTCAATGTGGCTTCTGAGCCCTCAGGGCTCAGTCCCTTGTAGGCCTCTGCTTCTCAGTGGCACCCCTGTTCCAACCCTAAACCCCCAATGTAGGGATCTGAGCAGCCTCCTGCCTTTGGGGCTCATCCTTGGGTTGATCAAAACCGCCCCTCCACCAGACTCACTCCCCAAAACTGGATGCCTTTTTGACAAAGACAACCTGGTTCTGGGGTCTCCATCATCTTCAGCTGGAAGACCATCCTGGAGCCCGTCTCCCAGACTTTCCAGTGCGTCGATAAGTCAGCAACACCCTGAATAAATCCATCCCTGCTCAGATTAACTAGAATGGACTCTGTTGTCTGCAACCCAGATCCCTGACTGATGGAGCAATAAAGGGGTCAGCAGCCAGAAGCACAGCTCAAATCATGCCACATTGCCGGTGCAAAGGGACATGGCTGCCAAACACGCACGCCCTGCTCCCTTAGCCTGGGCAGCCACAGCTCAGTGTTCCAGGGCTGGACCGTGTCCACACCAGTGCCTCTGCTCCCTACACAAGGATTCATTGTCCTGCTTCTGTGTGTCCCTAGCTCTCAATTCAAAGTCCAGAGAGGACAGGTCGCTTTGCCTGAACCCAGAGCACATGTCTCTTTGCTTACTCAGTGGAGTCTGGGAAAGTGGACATCAGAACTTTGGGGCTTCCTTCAGGAAGGATGAGCTCAGTCCCTGCCAAAATCTACACAGTGTCCATTCCTCCAAACACAGGAGAGAGTTTCAAATACCAGGCAGCTAAAAATCCCAACAGACCTACACCATCCCATGTATTAGTTTTGTATGGATCTTTCTAGAGCTCTCAAAAATATGTTTACATAGGGCTGTTGTTTTTGTTATGTGTTTCTCTCCAATTAATAGTATGTTTTAGGATTTCTCTACATCAGTGATATACCTTGTTAATTTTTAAAAAAGCTTTTGAGGGGCACCTGTGTGGCTCAGTGGGTTAAGCCTCTGTCTTTAGCTCAGGTCATGATTCCAGGGTCCTGGGATCGAGCCCTGTGTCGGGCTCTCTGCTCTGCAGGGAGCCTGCTTCCTCCTCTCTCTCTGCCTGCCTCTCTGTCTACTTGTGATCTTTGTCTGTCAAATAAATAAATAAGTTAAAAAAAAAGATTTTGAGAGAGAGTGTGAGTGTGCAGGTGGAGGGGCAGAGGGAGAGGGAAAGAGAGAATCTCAAGTAGACTCCCCACTGAGCTCGGAGCCCAATGCACGGTTCCATCTCACGACCCTGAGATCATGACCTGAGCCGAAATCAAGAGTCAGACGCTCAACCGACTGAGCCACCCAGGCATCCCCATACCTTATGAATTTTAATGACTTTCTATTATTTTATAGTAAAAATTTACTATAGTTTATTTAATCTCTGTCATCAGTTAGCATTTAACTAGTTTCTAATCCTCTGCAATTAAGAGCAATGCTTCAGCAAGTATCCTGGTACCCATATTTTGTCCACGCGTGTGACTAGTTCTGTCGAATAGACTGTCTGAATTTGGAGTTTCTGGGTACAAAGGGCTCCTATGTGATATGTTTTAGTAAATACTGTCATCTGTTTACTTTCTCTAATAGCGTTTGGATGAGACCCTTTCCCCAGTGCTGGGCATAATACTTCACCTTTTATTGCCCATCTGTGTATGAACATTGGTACCTCAACTTTTATTTTTAAAAGATTTTATTTATTTATTTGGCAGAGAGAGATAGTGAGAGGGAGAGGGAGAAGCAGGCTCTCTACTGAGCAGGGAGCCTGATGTGGAGCTTGATCCCAGGACACTGGGACCAACACCTAAGCCGAAGGCAGACACCCAACAACTGAGCCATCCAGGTGCCCCTAGACCTCAACATTTTGGGGAAAGATTTTATTTATTTATTTATTTAGAGAGAATACAAGTGGGGGGAGGGGCAAAGAGAGGGGAAGAGTGGATCTCAAGTCGACTTCATGCTGAGTGCCAGCAGCCCGATATGGGGCTCAGTCGCAGGACCCTGAGATCATGACTTGAGCCAAATCCAAGAGTTGGGTGCTTAACCAACTGCGCCACCCAGGTGCCCCCCACCAACGTTGTTTTAAATTGCATTTCTGTCATTGGTGAAGCTGTGTATCTTTTCCTAAGTTGGCCCTTTGAGGATGGTGTCCTTGAGGAATTGCATACTCATGTGTTTGCCCGTTTAAAAATTGTGTTATTTTCCTTTTTCCTATTGCTTTTCAGGAGGTCTTTGTATATTAGGGGAGTTTTTGTTCATTTATTTATTTGAGAGAGAGAAACAGATAGTGACAGAGAGTACATGAGCTGGGAGGAGAGGGAGAAACAGGCTCTCCCCTGAGCAGTGGAGATCCCAGGACTCTGGGATCATGACCTGAGCCAAAGGCAGACGCTTAAGCAACTGAGCCACCCAGGCGCTGCATTTTAGGGCATTTTAAGCCTTTGTCTGTTAAGTGTTATTCTTGTTGATACTAGTGACCTGGGACACCAATGGGGCAGTGTTGGTGAAAGGCCACCAGATGGCAGAACTGCCCTCAGCTAAGAAAGATTTATTCTAGGTCTTGGGAGGGATTTTCAAGGGATCTCCTTGCAGGATTTCTTGCTTTGGCTCCTTTTATCCTTTGCTTCTTACCTTTGAGAGAGTCCTGGTTAACAAAGGGGACATCAGTGGGGATGACTACTGGCATGTTCTCTGGGCCTCATCCCCGCATCCAGGGGCAGTATCACATGGTGGTTAAGAACATGGCCTTTAGCATCAGACAGACTTGGGTCCAAATCCCACCTCTTGCCCTCGTGAGCTGTGTGGCTGGAAAGTGACCAGGCCTCTTTGAACCTCCATTTCTGCCTGTGTACCATGGGGAAAACTTCTCACTTTGGATTAAATAGACTACTTGGCATGGGGGGGCTCGCACATTCATTCATTAAATATGTATTGAACACTGTATACCAGGCACTGTCCAAGGCTCTGGGCATACAACAGTGAATGAAACAAATAGAAATCTCAGCCCTCAATGAGCTGACATTAGAGGGAGGCAGATAACCAGCAAACACAGGGTGCCAGAGGGTAAGTCAGACGGCAGTGAGTGCTCTGGAGAGAGGTAAGCCAGGGGAGTGGGAAACACAGAGAGCTGGGCGCAGATAGAGTGGTCAGGGAAGGCCTCTGAAGAGGTGAAATCTGAATAAGAACGTGAATGAGGTGAGGGAGGAGGCCTTGTGGGGACCTTGGACAGAGTGTTTGGAGGGGAAAGAAGGCAAGTGCAAAGGCCCTGAGGCAAGACTGTGGCATATTTACAGTAGAGAGGCCAGTATGGCTGAAGGGAGGCAGTGGGAGGGGGAGAAGTAGGGGATGAGAGCTGTGATGGGGCCATATCATGGAGTGGTGGGGGGATGGCGCTTATGGGCCAGTGTGGGGACTCTGGCTTTTATTCTGAGTGAGATGGGAGCCATGGGAAGTTTTGGAACAGGGGAGGACATAGCTGACTTAGTGTTAATAAGACCCCTCTGGTTGGCTGTATGTAGGGAACAGACTGTGGAGGGTAAGGGCAGGAGCAGGGAGCCCCATGAGGAGGCAGCTGCAGTGGTCCCAGCAGGAGATGGTGATGGTGCTGGAGACGTCATTGGGTTCTGGGGAGATGTGAAAGAGTGCCACAGGTTTGTGGGTTGCTCAGTAAAAATGAGTTTCCTTTTCCTCCTGACCAGTCCACCTCAGGTTCCTGAAGAAGGTTTTCACTTGCCATCTCCTGCCTGGGTCCTCAGACTGGCCCAGACACAGGGGATCAGACTTCAGAGACTTTGTGCCATCTGGGGAAATCACTGGCTCTCTCTGGGCCTCTCATTCCCATTGATATAGTGGGACAGGGAACATCCAGCAGGCTTTCCTTGTATTTGCCTACTCTGGGACGACCAGCCTAAGCAAAGGACAGGAGTCCTGGACCGGGGATATAGGCAAAGATGAGGAGATAATGGGACATTGATTAGTTACAAACTGAGCAGGACTGTGCCAACCGCTTTCTGGGTCTGCTGCCAGTCACTTGGGCATGGCCCTCATCAGGGGTACTGAAGCCTGGGCCATCTCCCCTCTGGGAGACCCAGGAGTTCTCCTGGACTGTTCTCTGCAGACCAAGTTCCCTTCAGGAGGAAGTACTTCTGGGGAATTTGAGGACTCGTGACTTATACCTGGATGCTCCCCGTGGCTGGGCTGAGCCCAGGATGGGGTCCCTGCTCATAGGGAGTGGCTGAGGGCTGAGGTGGGGGAGGGCGTTTCTCTGGGGTCTGACCAGCCCTTAAGGTCTGACTGGCCCCTCTTCTGACTCCCCAGAACCTACATACTTGACAAATATTCATCATGTCAGATCCAGGGGTGGAGTCTCTCTGCTAAGTGATTGTGTCTGAAAGGGAAGCTGTGAGGCCAGGTGGGTTTGACTGAGACTAGTCAAATTCTCACTTTACTTTAGCTCTGTGACCTGAGGTAAGTCACTCAATCTCTCCGATCCTCTCAATTTCCTTATTTGTGAAATAGGGCAACAATTGTATTCCCCCCTAGGGCTGTTGCGAAGGTCAAATGACACTGTTTTGAGTACCTGGAAAATAAATATCAGGGGCAGGAGTTAGGCCGTGATTACTGGAAATGATGAAAAGATGAAGATAGGGAATGAAGATAGAGTCCAGGGAGCGGTAATAGTCCTTGAGGGTCACAGGGTGCCAGGACAGGCAGACGCTGCTCCAGGTGCCTTCATGATACACTCATCTGGTCCTCGAAGCCCTCCATGCAGGAGCACTGTTAAAGTTAGCCCCACTTTCCAGATGAAGAGACTGAGACCTGGAAGCAGCATAGTATAGTCGCTGACGCTGTTGATTCATATCCAGCTCTGCTGTTCTCATCGCAGGAGCTTCAACAAACAATCAAGCTTCAGGGCCTCAGCCCCCTCATCCAGAAAATGGGTAGAAATAACCCCTGCCTCATAGGGTTGCTGTGAGGTTGAATGGGCTGCTATTTGTGAAGTACACAGAACAGTCCCTGGTACACAGTAAGTGCTTAATACATGTTTAAAAGAAAACTGTTGTTGTGGACTGGAATAAAGTTCTCAGACATGAGTCTGAGTGGCCGCGCAGGCTGCTTCTGCAAGGGAGAGCAGCAGCAGCTGAACCCTGCACATAGCTCTTTTGTTGTTGTGTTTGTTTTTAATCAGAAAAGCAAGGACAGATGCCTCAAAGCATGTGAAAGGAGTACAAAGCAATGGCCACTGTCTTGAAGCTGTAAAGCAGGCTTGCGTTCTCCCCTGAATGTAGGCACGCAGGGAGTCAGTCATGGGATAAGGGAGGAAAGGGATGTTTGGGCTCGCAATCGCCAGGTGCAGGAAGCGGGGACTGAGGGTTCATCGCTTCTAACCTACGCCCTGCCCCTGGGGATCATGGGATCCTGCTCCCGGCCATTGTGTTCAATAGCCCGAGAACAGGAACGGTGCTGATGTTCCAGCAGCTTCCACAGTCACCTCTTAGGGCATACAATATGTTTTCTAAGAATAAGTCCACAAAACTTACAGAGATATGGGTAATTTGCCCAGAGTTACACAACCATGTGAGGTGGGTACTAGAATCTGAGGCTGGCTCTAGAATATTCTGTTAGTCCCTTGATGTTGCCTTTCAAACACTAAGTGAAGGGCTTGGGGACCTGGAGGAGGCACCCAACCTGCTCCAGGAGGTCAGGAAACTTCCTGGAGGAGGTGATAGTCTGAATTCACTGTTGAAAGATGAACAGGCAAGGGGAGAACTGTATCTCCCTGACCCCCAAGCTCCTACCCCCCCCCAAAAAAGGAAGGAAGGAAGGAGCTCAGGAGAAAGAAAGAAGAAAAAAAAATACACATTCCTGTAGTATGTCCTGGTTTATGGAGTCCAGTGACGTGATCAGCAAAAGATGAAAAGATGGGGGTGGGGAGGGAGACAAGGGATTGATCAGGAGGAGTCGTATATATAAATCTATTTGCACAACACTGATTGTTTTCTTAGGCCAAATTCCTGAAAATAGAACAGTTGGGACACATTTTCATTCTTGATACATGGCATAACTACCCTTCAAAAGAATGTGTCAGTGTAGCCTGCTATGAAGTGTGTACCAGAGTGTCCATTTCTGAATGTCTTTGCCCACATTGAGTATTATTGTTTTAAGATATTGTGGTGATTCTACATCATTAAAGGTTTTCACAGGGAGGATGTTTCCCTTGGAGTCTTGGGGACAGTGACTGAAGAAGAGGGACCTGGAGGGATGTGTAGGATGGGTGCCAGGTGGGGACAGATGGGAGGTAAGAGGAAGTGAGACCAGTTCATGGGTTCAACATAAGAACAAACTCCAAGTGACATTTAGTTTTGAGCTGCTTCCAATGGGGCAGAAATCCCGATTGGAAAACAAGGACCCCTGAGAAGGCCCCCATCCTCTTTCCCTCCAGGGACCAGAAACTCACTACCTCTCCTCCTGAGTAGCCTGTTGCACTATCTGGTTCCTCACTCACTTTTCTGTTACTGCCTGTGTTAGTTTCCTAGGGCTGTGTTGACAAGTTACTACAAACTTGGTGGCTTTGAGCAGCAGAAGCTCATTCTCTCCCAGTCCCAGAAGCAGAAGTTGAAATCAAGGTGTGGGCGGGACCTGCTCTCTCTGAAGGCTCTAGGGGAGGACGGCTCCTCACCCCTTCCAGCTGCTAGTGCCTCGGGTGCTCCTTGGCTCATGACTGTCACGCTGGTCTCTGCCTCAATTGTCACATGGCCTCTCCTCTGTGTGTCTGCGTCTCTCTTCTGTCTTACAAGGATACTTGTCGCTGGGTTTACGGCCCACCTGGATAATCCAGGATAATCTTGAGATTTAATTTAATATGTGCGAAGACCTTTTCCAGATAGCGTCACATTCGCAGTTTGCGGGTGGGCAGATCTTTTTGGGGGGCCACCATTCCACCCACCACACCATCATCAGCTGCATCAGAAACCGTGTGTTAAACACACTCGCTTTTCTCACCATTCACCAGCCATGAGGGCTTCATCTGTTTCTACACATAGCCTGTGCTCCTTCCCTCCTCCAGGTCTTTGTGCATTCGGTTCCCTCTGCCTGGACGTCCTTTTCCCCTGTAGATGTTGTTGCAGGTTGAGTTTTCCAGAAGTAGAGCCTGAGATGGAGTTTGGAGGTGTTATGAGTTGAACTGTGTCCCCTCACAAAAAGATATGTTGACGTCCTAGCCCCCAGTCACTCAGAATGTGGCCTTATTTGGAAACGGGGTCACTGAAGATATAATTAGTTAAGATGAGGTCATACTGGAGTAAGAGAGTGGGCCTCTGATCCAGCATGACCGGTGTCCTTCTAAGACGGCGGCCAAGTGAAGACAGAGGATTGGAGCGATGTATCTACAAGCCAAGGAAGGCTGAAGTTTGCTGGTAGGACTCAGAGGCTTGAAGAGGTGAGGAAGGATTCCCCTAAGGGTTTCCAGGGGAGTGTGGCCCTGCTGACACCTTGATTTCAGACTTCTGGCCTCCAGAACTGTGAGGGAATGCATTTCTATGGTTTTAAGCCACCCAGTCTGTGGTACTTTGTTATGGCAGCCCCGGGAAACTAATACAGAGGTGGGATGTTTGTTAGAAATTGATGGCTATGGAAGGAAGGTGGAGGAAGCAGGATGGGGCAGAGGGAGGAGTTGAGCAGCGATGGCAGGCCTGCGTCATCCCTATCTGAGGACTGTAAGCCCCCTGAGGCAGGGCCAGGGCTGTCTTGGTCATTGCTGGGTCTTCAGGCTCCCTACACTGGGCTGGACATTGGATAGGGGCTCAAGGGATGTGTATGAGATGAATAAATGAGTGAAAGGAGGGATAGATGGCCTGGGTCCTCTTGCTGGCTCCTCATCCTTTTGTTTCCCCTCGCCAGTTCCCTCTTCCAGGAAGCCTGTCCTGATCTCAGTCTCATAATTATTTAATGTCTCTTCCCCTTGATATGAGTTTATAGAGGGTGGGATCAGTTCTCTTTTTGCTAGTGCATCCCCTCCAGGAAAGGGTCAGCTGCCCCCTCTGTGTTCCCCCAGCACCTTGGGCTCCTCCATTCCGGCCCTACTCACTCTGGCTCGTACCTGTTTGGGGATGGGTCTGTCTTCCCCTCTGTACCTTGAGCCCCAGGAGGGCAGGGCTGGAGATTTGTTGGTCATTAATGTGACCCTAACAACACTAAGCACAGGATGTGACCCAGAGCAGATGCCCAGTGCTTGTTAAATACATGATACATGAATAATCAACATTGCCCATTGACTAATACTTTGTATAACATTTGGTATTTTTTGCATCATTGACTCTGCATATAAAATTGACCCTTGCACAATATAGGTTTGGGCCATACAGGTCCACTTACACACGGATTTTTTTTTTCCATATGGTACAGCACTATAGATGTATTTTCTCTTCCTTATGATTTTCTTCTTCTTCTTTTTTTAAAAAGTAGGCTCCATGCCCAACACAGTGCTTGAACCCACAACCCTGAGATCAAGACCTGAGCCAAGCTCAAGAGTTGGACAACTAACTGACTGAGCCCCCAGGCACCCCAGTCTTTCTTATGACTTTCTTAATAATGTTTTCTTTCGTCTAGCTTACCTTATTATAAGAATACAGTATATTATACATATAACATACAAAATATGTGTTAATCAACTTCTTGCTATTGGTAAGGCTTCAATCCACAGTAGGTTATTAAGTTTTGGGGGATCAGAAGTTACAGGTGGATTTTTTACTGTGTGTGGGGAGGGTTGATGCCCCTGACTTGCACATTGTTCAAGGGCCAACTGTATTGGAAGAAAAGCAGTACCTATGTGTCTGAGAAAACAACTCATCCAGCGTACAGACAGCGTGCGCTGGGTGATCACTGGAGTCAGAGCATCCCCTTCCCCTCCCCCCTCCCCAGGCTGTAGCCAAGGGCAGAGCCCACAGGTACATTAGTGGGCAGTCACTTTCTGCTGGATTCTGGGCTAAGGGTATCACATAGATGAGCTTATGTCATCCTCACAACACCCCTACGAGCCTGGCATTGTTGCTGGCCCAGTTTGGAAGAAAACTGAGGCCTGGGGGACAGGTCAGTGTGGCTGAACCAGGCACTGGCTTTGCCGGGATTCAAGTCCCCTTCTGTGTCCATCCCCGCTTCACAGAGAAGCTGGCCCACCCACCATCACAGCCTGCACCTTGGCTCTTCTGAATTGCAGGACTCTGTTACCCTGAGCTGCCAGTCCACCAGCAGCAAGGCGACCTTCCAGTGGTGACATCGACCAGGAGCCTTGGTGGGCAGTGAGCAGCTGGAGCTGTCCCTGGGCCAGTGGGCAATGACCATCTGCCAGGTGTCCTGGAGCGATAGGGGTCCTTACTGGTGCAAGGCCAAGAACCCCGCCATCATCAGCCTCAGTGAGCCCCTGACCCTCATGTTATCTGTGAGTGCCCTTCTCATACCTCTTGCCTCCTTCAGGGTCACTCCCCAAATACCCACCTTGTTGGCAGGTTGAGCTGTGGGGTGCTGCACCCAGGGTCACACGGAGGGACCAACAGCTGTAGATGCCTATGTCTTTCTAAAGTATAAACTGGACCCCAGCCCTGTCCTCCTCAAATCCTTTCCATGGCTTCCTAGTGTCCCTGAGAAGAAGTCCAGCCTCCTCAGCTTGGGCTGACCCTCAGAGCCTTGTTTCTCACCACTCCCTATGTCCTACTAGCCATTTCCCTTGCACACCATGATCTGTTTGATCCCCAGGCTTTTGTACATGCTGTTCCCTCTTTCTGGCAGTCCCGATTCCCTGCTGCTCTCATCCTTTGCCTGACTAACTCCTCCTCACTATTCAAGTTCCAGCTCAGGCATCCTTTTCTCTAGGAATCCTTCCCTGACCCTCCCTCAGGCTGGGTCAGGCGCCGCCACCCTTCTGAGCTCCCCCATTCCCACTCGGCCTTCCCTAGATCATTGCTATCAGGGATGGGTCTGTCTCCCTAACTGGAGTGGGGGTGCTGTGAAGGCAGGGCCAGGCCTGCCTTGGTCTCTAGTGTGTCCCCAAACCGAAGACAGTGCCTGGCTCATGGCAAGTGCTCAAAAAACATTTTCTGAAAAGATGGATAAATCTATTTATTCTCAGATATACGTCTGCTTCTCTCAGAGGCATCTCTCATCACAGAGATGGTGCTGTTTAATATTGGTTTATTTGTCTGCTCCACGTAATCTCCATTCAACATAATGGCGAAACATCAAATATGTGCTGGGCACTGACAGAGACAGAGCCCCTTCCCTCAAAGACTGGAAAGACAAGTGCTGAGCCTGCTGACCCAGAGAGGTGAGATGAGTTTCTTGGGATCACACAGCAGGTGAGAGCCCAAGGAAGGGGCCAGGTTGAGGGGGAAGGCAGGGCCTGGCAGAGACCCCAGGTCCCTGGATGAGGCTCTCTCTGGGAATTTATCTGGCTGCTACAGACTGTCCAGACATACCCACAGTAACTACCACTGATGTCAGCTTCATATCTGGTTTCAACCTCACCCTCTCCTGCTCCACCGCATGCAGCCTTCTGGCCCAGTACTAACTGGTGATCAATGGGAACCTGGGGCCCGCTGTACAGCAGCTCTTCTTGGCTACCATCCACCTGGGCACAGCTGGAGTCTACACCTGTGAGGTCATTAACCCTGCCATAGGCAACCACAGTGCTACAGACACACTGATTATCCTCCCTGGTGAGCAGGAGAGTCTGGAGGGAACTCTCTTAACTAACTGGATCTTGGGGAGCCTTAGGAGACCATTCACTTCCACCCCAAGTCATTCTACAGAGATAGAAGGAATGTGGTGGGAGGGGATTCTCACGTTCACAGAGAAAGTTAAGGACTGGGACCATAGGCCTTCCTTCTAAGCCTTTGAGTTCCTGAATTTCATCCTTCATCTTAGGAAAATGCCCTTGATCTCTGGACTTTGAGTTTCTGCCCCTAAAGGTTTTAGCTCTACCCCAAAGGTGATTAATATCACCTCCTGATCAATCAGACCCCATTCATTTATTCACTCACTTATTAAGTACTCAAAATGTTCCAAATGCTGGTCTAGGCACCAGAGATACAGAGATAAGTAAAGAACAGTGTCCTCCCTGCCTTTCTGAAGCTTAAAGTCTAAAATGGGAGAGAGATGATTGAAGATTGTCACAGGTGACATTTAAACTGAGACCAACAGGATGAGCAGGAGCTGGGTTATTGAAGAGTAAATGGGAGGGAAAGAGACTGGCATGTGCAAAGGCCCTGTGGCAAGGTTAATTTTGGGGTGTTGCAGGAACAGAAAGAATGCCAGGCATAGTAAATAAGGAGAAGACAGCAGGGCATGGCTAGAAGAGTTCGCAAGGAACAGATCATTCAGAGACTTTCTTCTCAGGGCAGCCAGGAGCCAAGGATGGCTCTTTCTCTTAACCAAGAGAAAGACATGGTCCAATCTTTGTCTTCCAAAGAGATCATGTTGCTGCCATGTGAGCAGAAGGTTGGATGAAGGCAGAAGAAGATTAGCAGGACAGCCAGGAAGCTGTAGCTGTCATTACAATATTTGAGTATATTATCTTTTAAAAACTTTTGTGAGGTGATGGTGCAATTATCATTTTATTGGAAAGACACGGAAGGGGGATTTAGTTATGGTAACTCATCAGCTAGTGAAAGAGTCGATTCGAACTCAGTCTGATACTAGATTCTGCATATATAGCTACTAGAGCAGCATTGTCTGATAGAAATATAACTCAAGATATACAGGATTTTAAAATTTCTAGTAGCCACAATAAAAAATAAAACATAAGAGGTGAATTAATTTAAATACTTTTTTTAATCCAGTATATTTAAAGTATTTCTACGTGCAATTAATAGCAAACTTATTGAGATAGGTTACCTTCTTTTTTTCTACGTTTGAGAAATCCATTGTTTATTTTATACTCCTAGCACGTCTTAATTTGGATCAGCCTTGCTTCCTGTCCTCAGTAGGTTTGGGGCTACTATACTGGACAGAGTGGATCTAGACTAGCTCATACTAAGGATACTGCATAGGTGGGCGTGGGTTTCCAAGCCCAGGGAGGGGAGGGTTTCAGGAAAGAGGCAAGATGTCTCCACAGAGGAGATTCAGGATTAAAGAGATCACTGAATATGACATTGTAGAGGAGCCTCATTATTTCACACCATTACCCACTTACTCTGTGTCCCCAACAGAATCCAAGCCTCAGCTCAGTGTCCTGGTTGACAAGGTCGTCCCCGTGGAGAGCATGGCCTCCTTCCCCGGACATGTGTCCCTCCAAAGAGATTTGCAGCCAGCAGGTGGCTCAAAGACCGTGATGTCCTTGTCGTTGTGGGGCGGAGGGGAGCTGTCCCCAGACGACAGGGTCCTGACCTTCTGGAACATTACTTGGAATGCCACTGGGCTCTACCAGAGTGAGGCTAGCCGTTCTGACACCTCCAGCCTCAGCAGCCCCCTCCCCCTTAACGTGAACTGTGAGTCTCTTCTGCCTTGTGCCTGCCTTGGAGGCATCTTAGGGAGGGAATGGGGGAAGTCTAAGTTGTAATAATAGCTGCTGTTCATGTATTAACTGTCTTAATCCTCACCTGCAACCTGTGAGGAATGTAGGTACTGTGATTATCCCCATTTCACAGATGAAAACGGTAGAATTTACTAGAGATCGCAGAGGTGCTAGGTGGAAACCAAGGAATTCTGGGCTTAGCTTGCTTCTGCGGGGCTTTCATTCCAAGGGTGGAAGGACCGCCCCTGCAGCTCACACATTCCACCCAGCCAGCAACCCTGGGAGAAAGGGCACGCATCCCCGAAAGGTCCTGTCGGAAGTCCCAAGGCTCACTCTCATTGGCCCACTTTGCGTCATGTGCTCACCCCTGAGCCAATCACTGTGAGATACTGTGCTCTCATTGGACAGTCACAAGTCCTGTGTCTGCCCGCTGCCGATGGGAGCCGGCTGGAGGCTCCCTGCACCAGGAACCGGAACCTGCAGATTGAGAGTGGAGGAAGGGTGCATCCCAGAGGAACCCTGTCTGGGAGACTGAATGCTGGCCCGGCAAAATCTGCAGATGGCCTCTTAGCTGGGCCCAACCTGGGGCAGGAGTGGGGTTCCGTCTTTCTTCATAGAGAAGGGTCATGGGCTGGAACAGCGCCACCAGCTCAGGGTCAGTCTCAGAGCTTGGTGACTCGGCGCCATGCTCAACCCCAGGCCACTACCTACCTTGCCTCTTGCCACTGGCATGGGGATGGGGGCGGGGTTAGTTCATTGTTCAGCTTTCATGCTCTCTGTTATCCAAGCTGCTTCTCCCACCTTAAGGAAGACTGTATATTAACAACAATTAATTAGATTAAGTCAGGAGTACATATCTAGTACTGACCGCATACCAGACACACCCAGCCCCGTGAGTCCACACAGTCCAGTAAGGACTCCCTTCCCTTTCTACTCCCTCCCCTGATTTTCACAGATGAGGGGACAGGCTGAAAGCTAATTCCTGAAATTGCTGGGATTTGGGGCCCAACCCATCTGACGCCTAAATCGGGCTTTTTAACCCTCATGCTAAAGTGTGTCCAGTTGTGCCTGTATAAGGAACATGACTTAGAAGGCCCAGAGGTCCTGCAAACTTACTTCCTTCTCCTTCCCTCTCTCCCTTCCTTTTTCACTTCCTTCCCTCCTTCCTTCCACCTTTCAAGTGTCACCAACCACTTCTCTCTGTGGACAGATACAAGATCACCTTTGCATCCACTCCCACAGCCCCCTAGTTCTGTGGCCCACATGCATAATTCCATAATTTTTCGCAGTTACTCTTGTTGTGTTTGGAAGTCGCAGCAGTGTCTATGGGGTCACCCACTTCTGACTCCAGCTCCTCCCTATGTCCACTGGGCTGTCACCTTCTCCTGCTTCTTTTCATCTCCAGACCTGCTGTGCCTTGGGACCACCGTGCCCCACTGGGAGCTGCCTCTGCACTCACAGCAACTTGGCCAAAGCCCTCGAGGGGCCCAGATGCCACCTCTTGAGGCCCTGCTGCTTGGAGCAAGCCAGATTCACCACAGAAGTGGAGTCAGGGCCTGCTCTTGTTCTGTGTGGTTGTCTGGGCACCACAGTTGTGCAGGTGGCTTCAAAGAACACTGTGTGAAAAGAGGTCATGAGGTCCCACCTGCGGCCCCATCACCACGATGCTCAAGAAGCAGCTGAGAGTCAGGGCCCAGGTGCCACCACATCTTTCTCTTGTCCTCCTCCCACCCCTTCCCACTGCATCCCTGTGCAGGCCTCTCCTCTTTCCTATGTGCATGCCTCAGTCATGTGACACCAGCTCATGCTTCCTCAGACTTGCAAAGGGCTGTCTGAGTGACATTTGGGATTCCCACGTGGCTGTACTTCCTGAGACTTGCCCTGCGCTGAGCTGTGTGTTGAGGACTAGGCATCCAGGACTGGCCCAAGGGCTGTCCCTGCTGTTCAGGCATATAGTTTGGTCATGGAAACACAGAAGCCCAGAAGAAGGTCACCTGTCTGGGGGCACTCTGGGAAAGCTTTCTGGAGAAGGAAGCAGCTCAGCAGCCAATGGAAGGGAACTGAGCAGGTTGAAGGGAGGGGAGCAAGGACATAGTGGAGAGGTCATATATGCCAGACACAAAGGCAGGACCCAGCAGAGGAGGAGAAGTAGTGCCTGCAGGCGGAAGTGAAGTCTGTACGTGGGGAAGTATCAGGAGGTGGGAAGAAGAGAAAATGAATTCGACTTTCAAATGGGGATTAAGACTGTAGGCTCTGGATCCCAACTCCTTTAGAACAAATTCTGGTTCTTCTCCTCAGCAGTTTTGTGATCTTGAAAAGTGACTTAACCTCTTTTTCTATTAGTTTTCTTCATCTGTACAATGGGGATATTAGTGCCTACTTTAAAAGTAGGTCCTAATTTATTGGACCAAAAATCACAAGATACCTGGGGATAAATCTGGCCAAAGAGGTAAAAGATCTTTACTCTGAAAACTATAGGACACTTATGAAAGAAATTGAGGAAGACTCAAAGAAATGGGAAAACATTCCATGCTCATGGATTGGAAAAGCAAATACTGTTAAAATGTCTATGCTACCCAAAGCAATCTACACATTCAGAGCAACCCCTCTCATAATACCATCAGCATTTTTCACAGAGCTGGAACAAACAATTCTAACATTTGTATGGAACCAGAAAAGACCTGAATAGCCAAAGTAATGTTGAAAAAGGAAACTGGAGGCATCACAATTCTGGACTTCAAGCTCTATTGCAAAGCTGTAATCACCAAGACAGCTTGGTACTAGCACAAAAACAGACGCAGAGATCAGTGGAGCAGAGTAGAGAGCCCAGAAAGGGATCCTCACCTCTATGGTTAACTAGTCTTTGACAAGCAGGAAAGAAGATACAATGGAAATAAGACATTCTCTTCAAAAATGGTGCTGGGAAAATTGGACAGCCACATGCAGGAGAATGAAACTGGACCCACACACAAAAATAAATTCAAAATGGATGAAAGATCTAAAAGTGAGGCAGGAATCCATCAAAATCCTAGAGAACACAGGCAGCACCCTCTTTGACCTTGGCCACAGCAACTTCTTGCTAGACCCGTCTCCAGAGGCAAGGGAAACAAAAGCAAAAATGAACTATTGGGACTTGATCAGGATAAAAAGCTTCTGCACAGCAAAGAAAAAAAAAAACAACAAAACTTAAAGACAGCCTTCAGAATGGGAGAAGATATTCAAATAACCCGTCAGATCAGCAAATAACATATCAGCTAAAGGGCTAGTATCCAAAATCTTTAAAGGACTTAATGAAACTCAACACCACCCCCCAAAACAAAAAAACGCAGTCAAGGAATGGGCAGAAGACATGAGCAGACATTTTTTCAAAGAAGACATACAAATGGCTAACAGACACATGAAAAAAGTGCTCAGCATGACTTGGCATCAGGGATATACAAATCAAAACCACAGTGAGTACCACCTCACACCAGTCAGAAGGCTAAAATTGACAAGTCAGGAAACAACAAATGTTGGCGAGGATGCAGAGAAAGGGGAACCCTCCTACACTGTTGGTGGGAATGCAAGCTGGTGCAGGCACTCTGGAGAACAGTAGGGTGGTTCTTCAAAAAGTTAAAAGTAGATCTACCCTATGACCCAGCAATTGCACTACTAGGGATTGATCCGAAAGATGCAAAAACAGGAGGAGGAGTCAAGATGGCGGAGAAGTAGCAGCTGAGACTGCTTCAGGTAGTGGGAGATCAGCTAGATAGCTTGTCTAAAGATTGCAAACACCTACAAATCCAACGGGAGATCGAAGAGAAGAAGAACAGCAACTCTAGAAACAGAAAATCAACCACTTTCTGAAAGGTAGGACTGGCGGAGAAGTGAATCCAAAGCGACGGGAAGATAGACCGCGGGGGGAGGGGCCAGCTCCCGGCAAGCGGCGGAGCAACGGAGCACAAAATCGGGACTTTTAAAAGTCGGTTCCGCTGAGGGACATCGCTCCAGAGGCTTAACCGGGGTGAAGCCCACGCAGGGTCAGCGTGGCCTCAGGTCCCGCAGGGTCACAGAAGGATCGGGGGTGTCTGAGTGTCGCAGAGCTGTAGGTATTAGAACGGGGAAGCCGGCTACAGAGACAGAGCCGAGGAGTGACTCTCAGCTCGGGGTTACCTTGAACCGGTCGCAGCCTCGGTCAGCTCGGAGCGCGGCCGGAGGCAGGGTGACGGGAGTAAATCGGCGCTGTTCTCTGAGGGCGCACTGAGGAGTGGGGCCCCGGGCTCTCGGCTCCTCCGGGCCGGAGACTGGGAGGCCGCCATCTTCATTCCCGCCCTCCGGAACTCTACGGAAAGCGCCCAGGGAACAAAAGCTGCCGAAAGCAAACCCGAGCGGATTACTCAGCCCGGCCCCGGGTAAGGGCGGTGCAGCTCCGCTGGGGGCAAAGACACTTGAGAAGCACTACAACAGCCCCTCCCCCAGAAGATCAACAAGAAGCCCAGCCAGGACCAAGTTCACCTACCAAGGAGTGCAGTTTCAATACCAAGGAGAGCAGCGGAATTCCAAAGGAGGAGAAAGCAAAGCACGGAACTCGGCTTTCTCCCCATGATTCTTTAGCCTTGCAGTTAATTTAATTTTTTTTCTTTTTCAATTTATTTTTCTTCTGCTAAATTTTTTTAACTTTTACCCTTTTCTTTTTTAACGTTTTTTAACTAGTTTAATATATATATATATTTTTTTCCTTTTTATATTTTTTCTTTATTGGTTTTCTTTTTTTAATTGTTTCTTTCTTTCTTTATTTTTTTCTTCTTTCTGAACCTCTTTTTATCCCCTTTCTCCCCCCTCACGATTTGGGATCTCTTCTGATTTGGCTAAAGCATATTTTCCTGGGGTTGTTGCCACCCTTTTAGTATTTTACTTGCTCCTTCATCTACTCTTTTTTTTTTTAATTTTATTTTTTATAAACATATAATATATTTTTATCCCCAGGGGTACAGGTCTGTGAATCGCCAGGTTTACACACTTCACAGCACTCATCATAGAACATACCCTCCCCAATGTCCATAATCCCACCCCCCAACTCCCCTCTCCCCATTAACCCTCAGTTTTGTGAGATTAAGAGTCACTTATGGTTTGTCTCCCTCCCAATCCCATCTTGTTTCATTTACTCTTCTCCTACCCCCTTAACCCACCATGTTGCATCTCCTCTCCCTCATATCAGGGAGATCATATGATAGTTGTCTACTCCTTCATCTACTCTTATCTGGACAAAATGACAAGGCGGAAAAATTCACCACAAAAAAAAAAAAAAAACAAAAAAAAACAAGAGGCAGTACCAAAGGCTAGGGACCTAATCAATACAGACATTGGTAATATGTCAGATATAGAGTTCAGAATGACGATTCTCAAGGTTCTAGCCGGGCTCGAAAAAGGCATGGAAGATATTAGAGAAACCCTCTCGGGAGATATAAAAGCCCTTTCTGGAGAAATAAAAGAACTAAAATCTAACCAAGTTGAAATCAAAAAAGCTATTAATGAGGTGCAATCAAAAATGGAGGCTCTCACTGCTAGGATAAATGAGGCAGAAGAAAGAATTAGCGATATAGAAGACCAAATGACAGAGAATAAAGAAGCTGAGCAAAAGAGGGACAAACAGCTACTGGACCATGAGGGGAGAATTCGAGAGATAAGTGACACCATAAGACGAAACAACATTAGAATAATTGGGATTCCAGAAGAAGAGGAAACAGAGAGGGGAGCAGAAGGTATATTGGAGAGAATTATTGGAGAGAATTTCCCCAATATGGCAAAGGGAACAAGCATCAAAATCCAGGAGGTTCAGAGAACCCCCCTCAAAATCAATAAGAATAGGTCCACACCCCGTCACCTAATAGTAAAATTTACAAGTCTTAGTGACAAAGAGAAGATCCTGAAAGCAGCCCGGGAAAAGAAGTCTGTAAGATACAATGGTAAAAATATTAGATTGGCAGCAGACTTATCCACAGAGACCTGGCAGGCCAGAAAGAGCTGGCATGATATATTCAGAGTACTAAACGAAAGATGCAAAAACAGTGATTTGAAGGGGGACATGTACCCCAATGTTTATAGCAGCCATGTCCACAAATATGGAAAATATGGAAATATATGGAAAATATCTTGGAAAGAGCCCAGACGTCCATTGACAGATGGATGAATAAAGAAGATGTAGCTATGTACCTACAATGGAATATTACTCAGCCATCAAAAAGAATGAAATCTTGCCATTTGCGGTGATGTGAGTGGAACTAGAGGGTATTATGCTAAGCAAAATAAGTCAGTCAGAGAAAGACAAATACCATATGATTTCACTCATATGTGAAATTTAAGAAACAAAACAGATGACCATGAGGAAAGGAAGGAAAAATAAGATAAAAACAGAGAGGCAAACCATAAAAGACTCTTAGCTCTAGAGAACAAACTGAGGGTTGCTGGAGGGAAGGTGGGTGGGGGGATGGGGTTACTGGGTGGCTGGCATTAAGGAGGGCATGTGATGTAATGAGCACTGTGTGTTATATGCAATTGACGAGTCACTTAATTCTATCCCTGATGTTGATAATACACTATATGTTAACTAAATTGAATTAAATTCCTTTCTGGGCGCCTGGGTGGCTCAGTGGGTTAAGCCACTGCCTTCGGCTCAGGTCATGATCTCAGGGTCCTGGGATCGAGTCCCGCATCGGGCTCTCTGCTCGACAGGGAGCCTGCTTCCCTCTCTCTCTCTCTCTCTCTCTGCCTGCCTCTCTGTCTACTTGTGATCTCTCTCTGTCAAATAAATAATAAATAAAATCTTTAAAAAAAAAAATTCCTTTCTAGACGTGTGAGCTAGTGGTAAGAAGGGAAGCAGATGCTTGTTTGCAGAGACTTTGAATACCAGGCTGAAAACATAACCAACTCCACGGGGAGTCAGTGAGTACCACCTCCAGTGCCCCTCCCTTGCCCTAGGTCTGGGGCATGGAGATGGTAAGGTTGAATGTGGAACAAAGGAATGGACTTCCCTATTCGTGTGTGTGTGTGTGTGTGTGTGTGTGTATGGCAGGGAGGGAGGGGGAATAGACATTAATGGTGGAAAGGCTGGTGTGCATCATATTGTGGAGTCCCCAGCACTGGATCAAAGACTTGGGATTTTGTTCCTTTGTCATGGGGAGGCAGTGAACAACTGTGCCCCTTATTCTGCACCCCCTTCTGCAGGGCAGATGAAAATCCTCTCCCTCTGTCTTCCCCTCCAGGTTGGGGTGGCTGTGTTTTCTCACCTGAGAAGGGAAGTCATTTTTGCTGACAGGGAGTGCACTGGAGCTGGGCTTGGGATAGGGTGTGGGATGAAAGGGAAGGAGAAGCTTGGAAGTTGTTGAAATGCTTCTAGATAAACCCCTGCACCTTCCTGTGCTCTGTCCTGCAGGAGAGGCTCAGTGCTGGGCTGGAGGACCCAGGGGCTCCAGATGTGGGGGACATGAGGAGAGAGCCCATTGGCTGGTCCAAAGACCCCTGCTGACCCCACCCCTCCTTCCCTTTATCACCCTCAGAAGGTATATTCAAAGTGAGAGCTTGAAGGGGTTGGGGAAGGTCACTACAGGACATCAGGGGAAATTGAGGCAGCTGCTTTTCAGCCTGCCCTAGCCCTGGCCATTCTTCACTTAGAATGCACATCCTGGACAGTGTGAATGTGACTCCATTGGAAGGTCAGCCATGGGAGCAGAGCCTTGTTTGTTTTGTCTGCTGCTGTGTCCACAGTACCCGGAACGATGCCTGACCTATGGTAGATTCCTGATACGTGTCCTTTCACCAGTTGAATGAGTGCATAGATATTTTCTGGGCTGCAGTGAGGAGCAGTGCACGGACTTGCAAAGCAAAAGGATTGGATCGGGTAGATGTGTCGCCATCTAATACTGAGGGCTGTTAGAGGGCAGGGTCCTCCCAGAGCTCTTTGTGGCTGTCCTGTCCTCTTGTCCTTGGGCTTCCGGGTTCAGTCCGTGAAGGCTAAGATGCAGGGAGGGGTAGGATAACCTAGAAGTTGGATCACTAGGCTATATGCCTGAAACTACTGTCACATTGTGCATCAACCTGACTCAAAAAAATTGTAGAGAAATGGGCCCCCCTTAGAAACTGTGAAAGTTGTTGTTGGTAGAGTTTTTATTTATTTATTTATTTTGTCTTCTCTTTTTTGCTTTTCTTGTATTGTTGGCTTGTCACTGTCTCTTGGTGGTGGTGTTTTCACAGATAATACCCACGGTGGTTGAGTGTGAGGTCGTCTCAGACACTGAGTTGTAACCTTGTTAGTGGACAATTTGGCTTGTATATCAAAAGCTTTGAAATTCAGCCCACTGATGTCTTCTGATCAAAGATGTGTGCAAAGATAGAGTTACAAAGGTGGACATTGTAGCTTTCTTTTTTTTTTAAATGGAGATATAACTGACATATAGCATTGTATTAGTGTTAGGTGTATAATACAATGATTTGATCTATGTATATACTGCAAAATGATTACCTCAGTAAGGTTAGTCAGCTTTCATTCCTGACATAGTTACAAATTCATTCTTTCATGTTACAAATTTTTAAGGTCTACTCAACGTAAGAACTTTCAAATATACAATGTAGTATTATTAACCGTGGTATAGTTTTCTTTCTTAATATAAAAATAACCGGAGGTAACAGGAACATTTAGAAGTCTAACATAGGGTGCTGGTTTATTTTATTTTTTTAAAGATTTGATTTATTTGAGAGAGAGGGAGAGAGCATGAGCATGGGGGAGAGGGAGAAGCAGGCTCTCCGCTGAGCAGGGAGCCTGATGAGGGACTCGATCCCAGGAGCCGGGGATCATGACCGGAGCTGAAGGCAGACACTTAATGACCGAGCTACCCAGGCGCCCCAGTACAATGCATCTATATAATAGAATACTCTGCAGCCATAAGACAAGGTTAATGAAGAATGCTTCATGACATGGAGGAATGTACCATGTCTGTTTTATTTTACCATGCTTGTGAACATATTTTAGTGTGGATAAATATTCTGCTCTAATTTTACTTCTCAGACTTGTAAAATGTCCCATTGAGTGGATTTACCACAGTGTATTTCAAGAAAATTCTATTTAGGCTGCCCCCACCCCTTTTCAAAACTTTCCACAATATGCCCGTGATTCGCCCAGAGGCAAATGTTTTCATATATCTACAATGATAATCTTAGGATAAATCCAAGAGGAATTGTGAGGGCAAAGAGAAGGCACATTTTCCTGTCATTTGACACATCCTGCCCAGAAAGCCTACTCCCATATATGCTCATTCTCGCCAGTGCTAGCTGCCATCATTTAAAAATTCTCAACCACAGGGGCACCTGGGTGGCTCAGTCAGTTAAAAATCTGCCTTCGGCTCAGGTCATGACCCTGGGGTTCAAGAATCAAGCTCCACATCGGGCTCCCTGCTGGTGGGAAGACTGCTTCTCCCTCTCTCACTCCCCCTGCTTGTGTTCCCTCTCTTGCTGTCTCTCTTTAAAACAAAACAAAACAAAAAAAACACACTCATAGTCTTTACAATGGTTTTCTAGATGAAACGGGAATTGTTCCCAAGCAGAGCTAATACTGCCCCCTAGCGGATATTTGGCAACGTGTGGGGATGCTCCTTTGGATGCAGGCGCGGTCGTGCTAAACTACTTGGAATGCATAGCAGAGTCCCACATGATGAATAACTGTTAATAAAAACAACATTAATATATTATTATAATATATCATATTAATATATTATTAATATTAATATTACTTAAATACTTAAAAATTATTATTCTCATTCTTACCATAGTTGCCAATAGCACCTGTGTGGTTTGCCTCCCTTACCTCTTTTCAGCCTCCCTGAATCTGGAATTTCCCCACAGCCTCTCTCTATCTTTAATAGCATTGACTTTTTATTTATTTATTTATTTATTTTTTAAGAATATACCTCCCCCTTTACGAAATACAACATTTCTCATTCTATATTTGTCTGACATTTCCTTGTGATTAGGATGAGATTAGGCATTCTCAGCCAGAATCTGCGTGTGTGATGTTGTGTCCTTCTTGGGGCGTTGCTTTTGGTGGGGGCGAGGGTTCCATGTCCATCTATCCACCACTGGTGATACAATTTTACCCGATTACTCTGTATAATTACTGTTTTTGTCCTTCCTCCCTTGTAATAAATGAGCATTTAAAAAAAAAGATTTTATTTAGTTATTTGACAGAGATCACAAGTAGGCAGAGAAACAGGCAGAGAGAAGGGGGGGGAAGCAGGCTCCCCACTGAGCAGAGAGCCCGATGTGGGCCTCAATCCCAGGACCCTGAGATCATGACCTGAGCCGAAGGCAGAGGCTTAACCCACTGAGCCACCCAGGCGCCCCATAAATAAGCATTCTTTGGGAAGACACTTTAAGGCCATGACCTACTCCTCACCAAAATCCCCTCTGAGGTTTAGCATCCATTGATGGTTCTTGCCCTGGAGGTCTTTGCAAAAGAGAGGTTGCCCGTGATGATTTTCTGAGTCCAACACTCTCAGCTTTGACCAGTCAGCCCTTGTGCTTCTTCCGTAACTAAGATTTCTCCCCCAGCTCTCTTTCCTCTCATCTCATTTATTTTCTCCCTCCCTCCCTTCCTCCCTCCCTGTCTATCTATCATCTATTGTCTGTCTATATATATCAGTATGCACTCATGAATTTCTTTTTTAATGGTTTATAACTCATCACTGTACCTAATATTTTGGTGCTTAAATTATTCCAAATTTGCCTAGTGAGACTTCTTTAATTTTCCTGGGACACACCCACTTTTTAAAAGCACGTCCTTCCTTGCTGGCATAGGGTATTTCAGACTCATGTTGTATACATTCTGCTCCACTTCTGGGTCTTTATGCAAGAAAACAAAAACACTAACTTGAAAAGATATCTGCACCCCTCGCCATGTTCATTGCTGCATTAAGTATACTACCAAAGATATGGAAACAACCCAAGTGTCCACTGATGGATGAATGAGTAAAGAAAATGTGTAAATTAATTTGCATTTAAAATTTGTTTCCATGTTTTTTTATTGTTAGCATATAGGAATGCAGTTGAATTTGTGTGTCGATCTTGTATCTTGAGACCTTACTGAACTCACTTGTTGGTTGGAGGAGTACTTTGTTTTTGTTTTGTTTTGTTTTTTAAGATTTATTCATTTATTTATTTGACAGACAGGGATCACAAGTAGGCAGAGAGGCAGGCGGGGGCGGGGGGAGCAGGCTCCCTGCTGAGCAGAGAGCCGGATGCAGGGCTCCATCTCAGGACCCTGGGATCATACCTGAGCGGAAGGCAGAGGCTTAACCCACTGAGCCACCCAGGTACCCCTGGAGTTTAAAATTACACAATCATTTTCCTTAATTGTTATAGGGCTCTTTGAATAATCTGTTTCATATTGGGTTAGCGATGGTAGGTTGTGATCTTTGAGGAACTGTTTCATTTCCTCTAAATGGCTAAATTTATGTTTGTGGAGCTGTCTGTCATAGTCCCTTATTATCCCTCTGTTGTCAGTGGGGCCTGATGACCTTATAAGCGTGCTGTTCAGTTTCCAACTGCCTAGAGAGTTTGGGGCTACCTTTGTTAGTTGTTTCCAGTTTGAGTGCACTGTGGTCAGAGAACATACTATACTGTATGATTTCCACTTTGCGAAATTTGTTTGTTTTATGGCCCAGGATACGGTTCATCTTGATATGTGTTCCAGGAATGTTTGAAAAGAGAGTGCATGTTGCTGTTGTCGGGTGGAGTGTTCCGAAGCATCAGTTAGGTGTTGCTGGTCTGCGGAGGTGGTGCGTCCTGCTCTGTCCTTGCTGATTTCCTGTCTGTTCTTCCAGCTGTCGAGGGTAGTGGCAAACCCTCAAACCGCAACTGTGGGTATATCAATTGCTCGATTCCGTTCTCTCGGTTTTTCTCCACTAGTTTTCAGCTTTGTTGTTTGGTGTGTACACATTTAAGTTTGCTGTGTCTTCTCGCTCTTTTATCAGTATGAAAGGTCCCTCTCTGTCCCTGGTAAATTTATCTAAAGTCCATTTTATCTGATGGTCATAAAGCCATTGTGGCTTTCTTTTGAATAACATGTGCGTGGTGGATCTTTTCCCATTCTTTTATTTTCAAGAGGACATTTTATTGTATTTGAAATGAGTTTCTTGTTGGTATGATATAGTTGGCTCGTTTGAAAAATACAGTCTTGAAACCAGAGAGGGAGACATACCATAAGAGACTCTTGATCTCAGGAAACAAACTGAGGGTTGCTGGAGGGGAGGGGGTGAGAGGGATGGGATGGCTGGGGGATGGACATGGGGGAGGGTATGTGCTATGAATTGTGTAAGACTGATGAATCACAGACCTATACCCTTGAAACAAATAATACATTACATGTTAATAAAAAATAAAAAATATATTCTTGGGGCACCTGGATGGCTCAGTGGGTAGAGCTTTTGACTCTTGATTGTGACGCAGGTCATGAGATCAAGCTTTGTGTCCCTGCTCAGCGGGGAGTCTGCTTCTCCCTCTCCTTTTGCCCCTCCCCCAAAATAAAATCTTTTAAAAATACATAGTCTTCATTGTAAATTAAGACTCTCCCCAGTTTGCCCTTTTAGAAACAGTGTTGACCCAGATATCTGTATAGCTAATTATTTGCCCATGGTTATGATAATTTCATTAGGAATAATAATAAAAAGTGGAACCACAAGGTCAAAGGTATACATATTTTAAAGCTTTTGATCTGTACTGCCAAACTATCTTTAAAGAAGATTTTTACTAATTCATAACCTAGGGGAAAGGGTCTTCACTTGGGCTGTGCAGTTGGTCCTCAGAATAGCCCATGAGCACGTGAAATTAGATGCAAATGTGTGGATGTGTGTGTTTTCTGGGGAGAGGATCTGGGATCCAGTCTTCAGTGCAGTGGGTGAGTCCTTGTAGTGTATGTGAGTGTGTGATTCTGTGTGCGTGTTGTGTGTGTGTGTGTGTGTGTGTGTGTGTTCCCATCAGACTTGGGGCTGGTGCCAGGTGTGTTCACTTTGGAACCCACAAAGCCATCAGTGGGTGTTTCCCAGGTTGCAGAGCAGCATTTCCTGCCACTGATATTTCCTGGGGGTCCAGGTCCCCTCTTGCCCTGTCACCCTCCGTTTCTCTTTTCTCCTCCCCAGAGAAGCAACACCAGCCCCAGGTGGCAGCCCAGAACCTGGCCCCAGTGGAGCACACGGACTCCTTGACTTTGAAATGTATCTCCCCAAGGGTATGATGATCCGGTGGTTTTGAATGTCGAGCTGATTCTGGAAGGGGATGGACGAGCGATCTCTGTGGATGGCAGGGCCCTCACCATTCCCACAGTCACGTCCAAGAACCTCTAGCACCTACCACTGGGAGACCAGGACCCTCCTGGGGTCCAGGCTCAGTGGAGCCTTTGTGGTGGGTGTGGCCTGCGAGTATGGCTTCCCCCGCCCCATTACAGACCCACCTCTGAGATCACCGGTATCTCCCTCCCAACCATCCACTGGCTCAGCTGCTATCTATAGCCAAGAACAGGGGCTGTGTAGAGCAGGGCCTCTCCAGACTGACTAGATTCAAATCCGGGTTCTGCTCTTTTTTGGTGACCTTGGGCAAATTACTCCACGTTACTGTGCCTCAGTTTCCTCATCTGAAAAGTGGGAATCACAATAGTATTACCTCCGTGGGTCCTTGTGAGGATTAGAGTTAGTTCACTTAAGAACTCAGAGCACTGCCTAACATGTATGTACTGTGCTCTCGCAAGTTCATTCACCATGGTTTTTTATTTTTATTTTTGAAGGTTTGGGGAGGCAGAGGGAGAGGGAGAGAGAGAACCTCAAGTCGGCTCTGCGCTCAGCTCAGAGCCTGACGTGGAGCTCAATCTCATGACCCAGAGATCATGACCTGAGCCAAAGTCAAGAGTCCAACACTCAACCAACTGAGCTACCCAGGCGCTCCCACCATGTATTTATTTAATAGGCACTTACTGAGCCTGTGTTATGTACCCAGTTAAGGACTTGCAGACTCATCCTGCCTGAGGTCCAAGGTCAGATGGAGACCACAGGACTTCAATCTCCCAGCAATTCCAGACCTTAGAACACTAATATTTGAAGAACTGAGAGGACTTTAAGATAGTCATTCTACAAAAAATAAAACCGAGGTTAAGAAAGAGGAAGGGCTCAACCAAGAGCTCATAGTGTTGGGAGTAAAGACGGGAACTTGAACCCAGCTTTTTCCCCCTCTCTGTCCCTCCTCCTGAAAAACATGAACTCCACTGGATGCTGAAGGTTACTCTATAGACAGTACAGCGGACGTAGCAGACAAGCATCCCTGTCCTCTTGGAGCTGAAGTTCCACAGGGGCAGTGAGGGACACACACAACAGTGGTGGTGGGGCTGCTGCAAGAGCTGGTTCATTCATTCATTCATGCATTCATGCATTCATTTATTCATTGGAGAAACCCTCAGGTTGTGCACTGTGTGTCCCCCTCAACATGTGGAGCTTCCAGCCCTGAACCAAATGCACAATCTCTTGGTGGGGGATAGTGGTCCTTACTCTCCATAGTCTTCCCAATCAGGATGTTTTTCTCGTGGTCCAGATGGCCCTGACACTCCCACCATGGCCTCACCAGACCCAGATTTTGTGATTGGTTCCAACTTCACCCTAGTCTGCTTGGCTGACTCCCAGCCCCCTTAGTCAGTACATGTGGAACATCAGTGGGATCTCCAGGCCTGATGGCTAGACCCTCTTTATCCCCAGTCTCTCCAGGGCACACTCATAGGTCTATACCCACAAGGCCTCAAACTCCATTTCCAGCTTACACAGCAGTGCGGATGCCAACATCACTGTCTCAGGTATTGCTATGGTCTGAGTGTTTGTGTCCCCTGCAAATTCCGATGTTGAAATCCTAACCCCCATAGTGATGGTGTTGGGGGGGGGGCCTTTGGGAGGTGATGAGGTCATCAGGATGGAGCCTCATGAATGGGATAAGTGCTTTTTATGAAAGAGGCTCCAGAGAGATCCCTAACCCCTTCCACCATGTGAGGACACAGCGAGAACCAGGAAGAGGGCCCTCTCTAGAACCTGGCCATGCTGGCACCCTCCGGTACCATGAGATACCAATTTCTGTTGCTTGGAAGCTACCTAGTCTGTGTTTTCTTATAGCAGCTCATATGGACTAAGACAAGTATGATGCTAGGTTTGACGGTTACTGGTTAAAAGTGAAATCCCCAAAATTAAAAATAGAGAAAGAAATCAAGAGAAAAATCATTCCCTGTCCCAGGACTTTATTGGTGGAGAATTTATTGCATTTTTTTTTAGGATTCTTTTTTTTTTTTTTTTAAGATTTTATTTACTTGGCAGAGAGAGAGAGATCACAAGTAGGCAGAGAGGCAGGCAGAGGGAGAGGGGGAAGCAGGCTCCCTGCTGAGCAGAGAGCCTGATGAGGGGCTCGATCCCAGGACCCTGAGATCATGACTTGAGCCGAAGGCAGAGGCCCAACCCACTAAGCCACCCGGGCGCCCCTCTTTTTAGGATTCTTTTCTTGGCTGTACCACTTCTCTATACATTCAACAAGATTTTTCTAACCCATGTTATGCAAAATAAGTTTTTATATTGTTAAACCGGCAAACAGACTCTTACTTGTAGGGGTTGCCTTTTAAAAATATTGTAGGGACGCCTGTGTGGCTCAGTTGGTTGGACGACTGCCTTCGGCTCAGGTCATGATCCTGGAGTCCCGGGATCAAGTCCCGCATCGGGCTCCCGGCTCCGCAGGGAGTCTGCTTCTCTCTCTGACCTTCTACTCACTCATGCTCTCTCTCACTGTCTCTCTCTCAAATTAAAAAAAAAAAAATCTTTAAAAATATTGTATGCTACCTCTTCATATTTTAAATAACTTTCACAATAATTATAGAAAAAGTAAAGTATACAGATAAACAGGAAGGAGAAAAAAAAACTTGTCTGCAGTTAAGCTTCTCAGAGACAATGATGTGGCTTCTCTAATTCCCTCATTTAGTAACTACTTTAAATATATATATCTTAAACACAAATAGTACCATTCTTTTACTTGTTTTTAAACTTTAATCTTCTAATCTTTTATATCCTTCTATGTTAATATAGAGCCACATTAAATCCTACAGTTAGACTCTTTATTGAACACACACTGTATGTTTAGTGTCAAAAAACTAGACCATGAAGATATTTTTTAAAAGGAAAAGAAAAGAAAGCCCCTATAATTCCAGAGATGACCACTGCTAATATTTTGGTATATCCTCTTACAGATGCATTCTATAATGTGCCTTTTTATTATAAATTAATAAAGACCATGTGTGCATTTTCTCTTACACAAGGGGAATGTACTATGCATACTGTTTTGCAACCAGCTTTTTTAGTTTAACTGAATTTCGTGAATACTGATTTAGAACAACACACAACGATCTACAGTGTAACTTTTAATGACCACATGTATTTGCTTTAGGGATATGGGGTAGCCAACTTGGCCGGTGTCCTGTGACAGAGCATATAGGCCCCTCCTATGGGCTTTGTCTGGTCTTTCTTTCTCTATTCATGTGACAAAATGTACTAAATACCAAGTTTTGAAAGGGCCATTCCGGTCCTAAGACTCAAGGCTATTCTGCTTTACTTCCAATTTTATGTTTATTCAGTGTTTTCAAATTTCCAGAAATACTCGACTCTAAGTGTCATACCACTTTGATCTCTTAAAGATACGTTTACATTGTGTATCAACTATAACATTGTGTATCAACTATACTTCAGTAAAAATTGTAAAAAAAAAGTCCATAATTACATAAAATCTAGAAGAAATCATGTCAGGTTCTAGGCCTCTGTCTTCTTTGTGGCGTGCGGTTGACAGACATATACCGGGGAGGATTAGAACTTACCAGAAAGAGGGGCACCTGGGTGGCTCAGTGGGTTAAAGCCTCTGCCTTCGGCTCAGGTCATGATCCCAGAGTCCTAGGATCGAGCCCGACATGGGGCTCTCCACTCGGTGGGGAGCCTGCTTCTCCCTCTCCCTCTGCCTGTCTCTCTGTCTGCTTGTGATCTCTGTCTGTCAAATAAATAAATAAAATCTTTTAAAAAAATAAAAAATAAAAAGAACTTACTAGAAAGAGGTTTCTCTTGTTTCTAGATCAGGAGTTTCCTGTTCACCCTGTGGGTTTATTGGGAAAGAGTTGGGGCATCTCAGACTTCTTTTAGGGTCAGCTGGTTTTGGAGTCTCTCTCTTTAGAAGGGAGGGGCCCTAATTCCTAGCTAGGATTGGGGAAGGTAGCCAGGATTGTGATGAGCAGATTGGAGATGCGGAGTCCAGAGACTGGAGGCTGGCACAGTTCCTCAGGTGAGTTTCACGGGCTATGTCGTCAAGGTGAGGCAGTGGGATAGAGAGAAAGGGCCAGAGAACAGAGTTAATTAAAATGTGGAACCCACAGGATTTGGTGACTGATGGGGTGTTGGAGGTGAGTTACGGTAGGGAGGGCATCCAGGAGGTTGTCCAGATGTTTGAATTTTGGAGAGAAGGAAAGAAATTGGAGGGAGAGGGGGCTGCTGACCCTGACTGAGGAATCGGGTGTCTGTCCCACACCTGAAGGAGGCTGAAGCATTTCTGAATTGTGGGAGTCAGAAAGCTCCTTCTGTGTGTAGGGCTGACCAAGGTTTCATTTTGTTTCCCTTTTTCTTTCTCCTTTTCCTTTTCCTTTCCTTCTTTCCCTCTCTTTCTGCAGCGAGGGCAAGGATTTTATTAATAAATGATACTGATTAATTAGTCTCTATATGAAAAAAACGATTTGCATCTCTACCTCACTGCACACAAAATTTTCAATTCCAGATATACGTCTAAATGTGAAAGATGACACAGGTAGTGACTTCTTTCTAGACATGTCTCCTGAAGCAAGGAAAACAAAAGCAAAAATAAACTTTTGGGACTTCATCAAAGTGTTGTGTAATGTTTCTTACTTCTGGCCAATAATTTGCTTTAAGGCTTCTTATTTTTCAGGGAGGTGGAGATGTCATCCACATTGTAACAGGCTTCAAGACCCTGCCCGGAGATGTCAAATCCTTCCCGAGCCCAGAGGAGAAACTGAATTGCAGAGGTCAGCTATTTCAGCAGATTTGGGGTTATTTGCATAGTTAAATAGAGGATTGCAATCATTCCCCCATCACTTTGGTTTTTAAAAAAAGCATTAGAGGTTTTCATGATGTGTAGGACTTACCATGTGGGTTAATAGACTACCTTCATAACCTTTATTCCACCAATTAAGACTTGTTAGGATGAAGATAACCCCCTTCCATACTGTGGGTTGCCCCATAGAAACCATGGCTTGTGTGGCACAGTTCTGGAGTGGAATTGCATTTAAAAATTCACGGTCCAAATAGAAATTCCATGCTGCGGTCCCCTTTCTCAAAGGACATACAGTATGAACATGGTCCTTGGCACCTTTGGCCAATGTCCTCACGTCATGCGTTTGTCTCTAACATCCCACCATTCCTGGGAGACTCTTGATTTCCCGCGACAGAGCTCTCCCTCCCCCTCACCCATGCTTCTCTGTGCCCACCGCCTCCCCCAGATGGAGTTTTCATGGCTGGCTTAATTATGGAAGACTGGGAACTCTTTTCTTCCCTGTTGCTGGATAGGAGCCAGGTAACTTACAAAATTATTGATGCATGATCGTAAGGTGAACTTAAAGCATCCTGTAGGCAACAGGCTATAAGGAAGATCTGAAGCATTTTGCTATCTAATTGGTGGTGCCCCAGGTTCTAGAGGTCATGACTCAGACTTGGTGTGGTGGGGTACAGATTGTTATGGTGAAGAAGGGGGTAAGACTGGGAGGGTGCTGGTGAGTTATTCTGGTGGCCAGGGGAGAATATATCTCAGCTAGAGATGCTTCTGGGAAAGTTTCCTCCTTTGAACTGTGGCTGAGAAGTGATATGTCCATTCCTATGATGCCTGTGGGCATCGTGAGCTCAATAAAATATCTAAGTGTCTATGGGCTAATCTTTTGTCTGTTTTCTCTGTTGTCCTAGAAATTTACAGTCATGGCAACAAGTATGGTATAGTGGTCCTACTGGTGCAGGTTGATGTGTGTGTGAGTGTGTGTGTGTGAGTGTGTGTATGTGTGTAGAGGTTCTCAGTTATGGATTTTCTCCATCTTGTCTTTGAGATGTTGGATTGTATCACCTGGGCCCTTGTATAAGAGATCCTTTCCCTTCTCATTTATACTTCTGCGTTTCCTGCACCATGGGTCCAATAAGTCAATGATACAAAATTGAGTTTCCCAGTAGCTCCAAGAGGACTCAGCTCTATGACCCTTGAGAAAAACTTCACTTTCCCCTCTGAGATTCAGTTTATCTATTCAGAAGGGAACTAGTCAGAAATCTCTTTTTAAGTGGAGTAATAATGTTAAGTAGATTCCTTCTCAAAGTGAGTTTTACAAGTTTTACTGTCCTTTAAGACAAAGGGCACAAGCCCCATAAACTCTTAAGTTTCTAAAAGATCAGGTTTCTAATCCCAAGGTAAGCAATTCAAATAAACGTTTCCAGTGGTGATGGAACAGGGTACCATGTGGGAGGCATTCAGCTGCAAAACCCATAATTGTTACTTTGCAAGGTGCCCCAGGCTTATTTCATGGTTCAATGAAATCCTTCTGTCCATTCCTCCACCCTGAGTTTATTGAATATCCTCCCCAGAATTCTATCTCATAGCCTCAAGATGGCTGCCTCAGCTCTAGATATCCGGCCCTCGCACCATATCACAGTGATAAGCAGACTAGAAGCACACACCCCGATCTGTGAATATGTTACAAATCTGTGGATATGTTGCTTTACATAGCAAGAGGAACTTTGCAGATGTAATTAGGGTTACATACAAGATAGCCAGGAAGCCTGGCTTATCCAGCCGGGCCCAGTCAAACAACACAGTCCTTCAAAGCAGAGAACTTGTTCCAGCTGGGAGCAGTAGAGAGACATGGCAGGAAGAGAAGCCAGAGAGATTCCAGGCATGAGAGAGATTTGTCCTGTGCGGCCCTCCAATGCAGAGCCTTCGTGCTAGGACTGGTGGGAGACCTCAGGAGCCAAGGGTGGCCCGTAGCTGGGTCACCAGCAAGGGAACGGGGACCTCAGTCTTAGCTCCAAGAAACTGGGTTCTGCCAATACCCTGAGTGACCTCGCGAATGGATTCTTCCCACTCACAAGGGGCCCAGCCAGGGGGACACCTTGATGTCAGCGGTAAAACTTGCAGAACCAGCCTGGACTTCTGACCTGCAGAACTGTGACATAATGAATTTATGTTGTTTTAAACAGCCGAGTTTGTGGTGAGTTGTTATGATCTGTTACGGCAGAAATAGGGAACTCATGCAGTTATTTATTTATCTGATAGTGAGCACAAGCAGGGGGAAGGGCAGAGAAAGAAGCAGACTCCCCGCTGAGCAAGGCGCACATGGGTCTCTATCTCAGGACCCTGAGATCATGACCTGAGCTGAGGCAGACACTTCACTGACTGAGGCCCCCTGCCCCCCCCCCGACCAGTGGCCCACACAGTATTTAGATACAGGAAGCAGGAAATGGCTCTTTGGGACCCTGCCTCCGTTTTTTCCTAAGTGAATAAATTCCCAGGAGCCTCCAGACACAGGCTTGATTCATCTTGTTACTTCCTTCGAGCTGTTGCTTGAGGCCCGGTGAGTCTCCCAGGGCTGTCCTCTGCCCGGCATGTCTGTCCAGCACGCTGACCCCTTGCCCTGAGCCCTCATATCAGCAGCACTTTCTAACGTACGTGATTCGGTTATTTAATCACATGTCCTGCCCATTGTCTGTTCCCTCTGCCTCTGCCCATCCTTGCATAAAAGGTGATTTGTTTCCTTTACTGGTGTGCTCTAAGCACTTAAAACAGTACCTGGCACATAGTCGGGCCAGATAAATCTTTGTGGCGTGAACTGGGCGGGGGAGGGGGGGCAATGACAGGGAGGCAGTATGGGTTGGGAGGGTGGTCGAGGCCACGCCTAGAAAACACAGCCTTGAGCCTTGAGCAGGAGGCTGGCAGGTGACGGTGTGGGGGCAGGAAGGCCCTGGGTTTATTTTCACCTGTCAGAAACAAAGTGAGTGTTGTACGACAGGGAGGAGCCCAGGAAGTTCCTCTTTCTTGTTGGGGCAGGAGTACACAGACCCTGCCTGGGGGAGGGTGGGGAGGGGAATTTGGAAGAGAAAACCCCCCTCCTGTGTGAAGGGGCAGATTTGGGAAGTCCACTCCAGTGGTGGCTCTCTCCTCTTGGGTGGAGCGGAGGTGAGGGAGAGGTGAGAACCTTGGGATGGGAGCGGGACTGAGCAGAGGAATCAGGAGGGAAGCCCCAGCTGAGGAGTGGGTGGACAGTCAGAAGACCAGAAATCCCGCCAGGAAGGGCAGGATGGATAGACGGAGGCCTTGGATGCAAGGTGCGCCTGGCACAGGGAGCCACGGACTGTGGGAGTGTGGTGGGCTGATGTGGCCACAGGCGTTGATCCATCTGGGTGTACAGAGGAAATGAGGCTGGGGTTAGCCAGAAGCCACATTAGGACCTTGGAAGGCAGGACAGATGGAGGTTAAGAGCCAGGGAGACCAGAATCTATGGCCCAACAGGCCCTGTGACCGCAGAAGAGTCATCTCCCTTCCCTGAGCTTTGGTGTTCTTAACTACAAGATGGAGTTGATACCCTCTAACCTACATGACTTTTCATTTGTCTTTTTTTTAAATAAAGATTTTGTTTATGAGAGAGAGAGAGAGAGCGCATATGAGTAGGGGGAGGAGGGGCAGAGGCAGAGGGAGAAGCAGGCTCCCTGCTGAGCAGGGAGCCCCACCCAGGGCTGGATCCCTGGACCCTGGGATTGTGACCTGGGCGGAAGGCAGATGCTCCACCTCCTGAGTCACCCAGGCACCTGACTTCATTTTTCTGTAGCCTGTATCACTTCTTGGTATTCCACATAACTTACCTGTTTATCATGCTCATTGTTTATTGTCTCTCTCTGCCCTGGAACTGGGTTTTCTGTCCATTTCATCCGGAGCACCTAGAGCAGACACAGGAGGTACTCAGGACATGTGTGTTGAGTGACTGAGTGAGCGCACACTTCCTCCCCGGAGCTGATATCACCACAGTCACAACACCTAGTGGAGAGTCACACGTACTGTACTGAACGTGCTGAATGCTTACTCTGTGCTGGGCACTTTCCCAGCATCAAATCAGCTCATTCTCACCGACATCTTGTTTGTCCGGTTCTGCAGATGGGACCAGGAAGCTCACGGGCTTTTACGTTCCCGCCCAGTCTCAGCTGGGGCGTGAACTCCGCCACCGCCTCCCAGTCACAGCCACAGACCCTCAGAAGAGCCAAAGCCATCCTCACCCCGTGTTAGAGCCGAGGAGAGCAGTCACAAGGGGGCGGAGTGACATGCCCAGGGCCACGTGGCTGGCGGGTGGAGGGACCAGGATCCGCATCCCTGCGGTTTGGCTCCAGAGCCAGTTTGCTCGGCTGCATGCGTCCCTGGAGCGGACACTTGGTGACTGCCTGTGGCATGAAGGAGACCCAGGCGGGCAGCAAGCTGGGGCAGCTGGGGGACCGAGCTCTCCTCCTCCTGATGCCAAGGTGCCTCTCTTGCCCTCGGTAATCATTTTAGAGTCTTCTCAGCTTTACCTGGAACCACCCACCTCTCACTTCCTCTATTCTGGCGCCTGAACTTCCTTCTGGGCCTCAGACTCTGCAGTCTCCTGCATGCTGCCCCCTCTGCCCACTGGGCTCTCCCCTGACCCACTCCTGCATCTTCCAGGCCTCCGGCTCGATGTCCTCTCCTCCAGGAAGTCCTCCCTGACCTCCAGCTGGGCCAGGTGCTTCCTCTGGGCTCCTCCAGCCCAGCCCTGTGCCTGCTGGCTTGGCACTGACTGGGGACAGTTCTGTGAGCTCGTGCTGGCAGGGCTAGGGATGTCTTCATCACTACTGTGTCCCCAACTACTCAGCACAGGGATCAGCACAGAAGAGGAGCCCAGGGACTATTTGTTAATGAGTGACAGAGTGAATGGATACAGGGGTTGATGGTTGTTAATAATTGTTCTCTAACTGGTTGATTCCATTCGATCTTCTTGGTCTAGGTGTTCCTAGACCAAGACCAAGACCAAGACCAAAGACCAACAGCTTGTCTTGCCCATAGAGAATTAAAAAAAAAAAAAAAAGCAACTCTCCTATATTGAATCTTTACTGCGTCTGCAGGTCTCAGCTCAGATGTCTGCTCCTCCAGGAAGCCCTCCGTGCCCCTTCTCCCCAGGTGGGGGTCAGGCACCCCCCGGGGTTCTCCCAACCCAGCTCGCTCTGCACTTCTTGCTTTTTCTTTATGACCAGTATCATTTCAGCTTGCTTAATATTTCCAGGCTGCTCATGGTGACCTTGGCACCAAGCCTGATTTTATTAAGCTGTCAACAGGAGCCACCATTATTAGTTTGTTATTATTACTATTGATGATCATTATCTCGGTTCCTGGTCTCCTTAACTCTAATGTTCTCCAATTGTCCCTCCCTGGCACCCCCCCCCCCGGATTGCTCCTGCATCCTGGCAAAGAGATGGGGACGGGGGCTTAGGAGGAGGGTGACATTGTTCTCAAGGGGACTGAGGGCCAAAAGTCAGGGATTTCTTTCTCCTTTTCCACCTTGGTGGAAACCCAGGATTTCTGGGGTTCGTGTTCTCTGTGTGGACAGAGGAAGGAAAGAGAGCCCTGGGGTGGGGGGGGGTGGGTCCAAAGTTCCTCCCCGCGGCCACCACCCGTCTGTCCCGGGAGCCACTGTCATCACAGTGAGGTTGCCGCAGGGCAGAGGGGAAGCAGAGGATGCTGGAGGCGTGCAGGTGGAGTGAAGACAGCGCCTGCGTGTGCAAGCCGGGGCACACGGGCCAGGTGCCGGGACCCATGGGGCTCGCTGACTTACGGGGCCACCACTGGGTGGGAATCCTGCTTGCAGGTGAGTGTACTGCTCCCTTCAGAGGGGCCTGGGGACGGTGTGTGTGTGTGTGTGTGTGTTTGTGTGTGTGTGTGTGTGTGTGCACGCGCGCGCACGCTTGCACCTGCACAAAAGAGACACAGAACTAGAAATACACACGTGTGCACGCGCGCTCGCACACACACACACACAGAAATATAGATAATTACAAAAGAGATCGGCAAAGGTAGAAAGAGACCAGAGATAATGACATACAGACAGGGAGAGATGGAGTCAGAACCACAGAACCAGAGACCTAGAGAGAACTAGGGGGACAGAGAGGCAGAATGTGAATATGACAGGAGAAACTGTAGCAGAAGGAAGAACAGGGAGGGACATATAGGAGAGAAGGAGACAGAGGACAGACAGAGACAGCAAGACCAGTGTACAAATACACAGAGAAATAGATTCAGGGGAGTTGTAGAGACAGACCCAGAGAGAGAGGTAGGGAAAGAGCTGGAACATGACCCTTAGACAGGAGAAGACGGGCAGAGGGAGGATACGCCAGCCCCGAGTGGCCAGGTCACACCTCAGTCAGGACGGGAGTGGACGTGACACTAATGCTTAGACTCTTGGAGGCAAAAGGAAGAAACTAGACTATTTTGATAAGGGATAAGTAAAGCATGTTGGAGGCAAAGAAATGATTTTGCAGTATGTGGTGTGCAGAACTCAGCCCTGCTTTGCTGTGTGGCCCTGAGATGGGCCCTTCCCCCTGGCTGACCTGGCGGGCTGCGGGGGCTCCGGAGTCCCCTGAGGGGCTGGGAGTTCGGTTCCTCCTGTGCACAGAAGGCAGAAGGCAGGACCCTGTGGGGAGGAAGCTGGGGGGGAAGGGGCTGGCTGTCTGCAGAGGGAGGTGTGTCTCAGATGGGTGAGAAGACCCACTGTTCATGCTTTCACTCATAATATTTCTTTTATCCTTACAATAGTTATACGAAGCGGAGTTATTACTCCATTTTACAGATGGGGAAATAGACTCACAGAGGGGACATGACTTGCCAAAAAAAAAAAAAAAGACAAAGCTGGGATTCACAGGCAGGCAGGCAGGCTTTGAGCCTGTAGACTTAACCTCTAGCAATATTACAGGCAGAAAATACAAACATGGAAATGATTGTAATAATAGTGACTGAGCACTTACTCTGAACTGTTTCAAGCGTGTCCATCTGATAGCTCATCAAACCTCCCAACAACCTGATGCACTAAGTTCTATTCTCCCCATTTTGCTGTTGAAGAAATTGGGATTCACAAAGAGAGAGCCTCTTGCCCATGATCGTAGACCCAGTAGTTTTTTCCATATATCTTAAGGGCCCATGCCCTTAACCACTGACTGAGCAGGGAATGGGGCAGGCCTCAGGCCAGCCTGGGGTCCAGGGAGGGCTGGAGAGAGAAACCTGGCTGCTGGCCTCCGTGAATTGGGCTGAGGGGAGGGGTGGGGATCAAGGTCAAGGTCAGCTGCACAGGAGCACGGCAGTCGGGAGGGGGTGGTGTGGGGGGGTCCCCACTCAGGTCATGGTCTCTTCAAGCGTGAATGTAGATTGGCCAACTGGAAAACCAACTCTTGCTATCTGGTTCCCTTTTCCTCCTGGAGGGAGGGAAATCTCTCCCTGAGGGCAAGTCTGCGGAGGTACAGAAGGTTAATCCCTGCCCTCCCCCCCCCCGCCCCCGCCCCCACCTGAAAATAGAAGTTCCTGTTTATTCTGGATAAGCTCTGTGCCCATCCCTGGCCTGACGGGAAGAATGATGCAGTGGTAGAACAGCCTTTAGGTGCTGGCAGACCAGGTTCAAGTTTGCCACTTAACTGTAATGGTCTCGGAAAGTGACTCCACCTCTCTGAGCATCTCTTTCGCTCTTGCGGAATGAAGAGACGGATCATGGATTTCCTGCGCAGTGAGCATCATTGGAGCACAGTGACCCTCGGGGGGCCCCATTACAGCATGCCAGTGTTCATTACCACAACACACAACCCCGGGCTGCAGGTGACGTTATGTCCATTCTGCAGCTGCACAAATTGAGACTCAAGAAGATTAAAAACACGCCACAAGTCACATGGTCAGTCAGTAGTGGCTAGGAGTCAGGCCTCTAGGGGTGAAATGCCATGTCCATGACCTAGACCTTCCTCTACAAAGACCATAACTGGACACTCTCAATACACCTTCTCTGTCTCTTCTCTCTTCCCCACCAGCCTCGCTTTTGACCATGTGGAGTCTGCCAGCTGCAGCCCAGTTCACCACCAATGCCAACCCACTGACCATCACCCAAGGTGAGAAGGACCTTGTTCCATCTATGTCCTGGACACCCTGGGCACCCCAGACTCAATGGCAGATTCAGAGATGTGGGCAGAGGAAACAAGGCTATCATTCTGATCCCTGTCTTCATACCTAAAGCACCCATCAGTATTCCGTGCCCCAAATCCCAACAGGACAAATCTGATTGGCCCAGCCAACCAGATGGTCTGGCAATACCTGGTCAGATCCGTTGTACTCGGGGCAGGGGTGGAGGGGTGGACTGTGCCTGGCATGGTTGTGGGTGGGAAAGGTTGGCTAAGAAGTGGGCAGTGGGATCTGGCTGGCATCCCAGTTACAAGCGTGGTTCTCCTTACAGCTGCTATTAATGGACCCATTGTCATATCCCAGATCCTTCTGCTTTATTCATACAATCCCCTTTAATGAGGTTCAGAGAGGGGAAGTAAGTCGCCCGTGATCACACTTAAAATGAGCAGTAGATCTAGCATCTGAGTCTAGGCCTTGACCTCATTCGTCTTTTGGCAATTCCAGTCCAGTCTCTCTGGGTCCCTCTGTGGCTACGTTTTGTCTGGTCCCCCTCTGTCTGTGTCTCTGCCTCTGCCTCCTCTCTCTTTCTCCCTGTGCAGAACTGCTGTCCAGGCCCACCATTTTGATCAGCCAGGCTGTTGCCATAGAACAGAGAGAAGAGGTGACCCTCTACTGCGACACCAAGGACGCCAACGTTACCATCCGCTGGTTCTCCAAAGATCTCCCCGTCGTGTTCCATGAGCGCATGCTGCTGTCCACAGATGGCAAGACCCTCACCATCCAGCCCGTGCAGCGGGAGGACTCCGCGCCTTACAAATGCCAAACTCGGGGTTTCCACCAGGCCCAGAGCAGTGATCCTGTCCTCCTGACTGTGAACTGTGAGTCCCTTTCCATTCTCCCCAGCCCTCACGGACACCCCCTATCTTGGTAATTTCATTCAGTCTCACAGCTCCAGATACTATCAAATGTGGACTTGTCTAACCTTGAACTCCAGACGTGTAACTAACTGATGTCTCTGCTTGGACTCTACTGTGAATCCAGGTTAAGAGATCTAAAACTAAGTTCCTTACCCTTCAGATGTTTGCTACAAAGTCTTGCCTGGGTAGGGACAAAGAAAGAGCATTCGCTGGCACGCTTTAGATGTGTCCTACAATCCTGCTTCACCCAGGGATCAGGCTGACATTTCATTTCCATTAGACTCTGGCACCTCCTTTGTAACTGACCCAGAGCTTGGGTGGAGAGAAGAGAAATAGTAATATTTATTGATTCCTGAGGTCTAAGAGACCCATTGCTGATGAGATCACTCCTGCTATGATCGTTCTTGTCCTTCCAGATGGTCCTGACCCATTCGAGATCAAGGTGGATTCTGGTGTATCCAGCGGGGGAGTGGTTGAGGTGACAGAGGGCTCCACTGTGACCTTCTCTGTGGAAACACAGTCTCACCCACCTCCTGACTATTCCTGGTTTTTCCACAATAATTCCACCCCATCTTCCACCAAGAGAACGGTCACCATCCAGGCTGTGTCCATGGAACATGAAGGCATGTACAGGTGCCTGGTGTCCAACAGTGCCACCCACCTGCTCCGCCTGGGTGCTCTTCAAGTCCGAGTCCTTGGTGAGTCTCTTTTTCCTGTTCCTCTCCTTTGCTCCTCTGAGAAGCAGAACTACACCAATATCCCAGAGGTTGGGGAGGACCCAGAAGAGTGGGGATTTCCTGCGTGGCTGGTGGCAGAATGGGGCTCTAACCATGGGGAAGGACCTGGCTCTGGGCTTGGCCCATCTTCCACCAGACCCTGTTGGCTGTCTGTGGGTTGTGTCCATTCTTCAATTCTCTGAAAGTCACTGCGGGCGCTGATTATACATAACAAACACGCAGTATTCATACATCTCAGCACACAAATAATGACCACATATGCATAGCACACTCACATACATGCACAACACACACAAGACACATGTAATTCACACACAGTGAGTACACACAACACTACCAACATACAACATACATGCAAAGCACACACAACATGCACGCAACAGGGGCGCCCGGGTGGCTCAGTGGGTTAAGCCACTGCCTTCGGCTCAGGTCATGATCCCAGGATCCTGGGATCGAGTTCCACATCGGGCTTTCTGCTCAGCAGGGAGCCTGCTTCTCCACCCCCGCCCCCCCGCTTCTGCCTGCCTCTCTGCCTATTTGTGATCTCTGTCTGTCAAATAAATAAATAAAATCTTTAAAAACACACAAACAAAAAAACCCAACATGCATGCAACAGATACATGTAACACACAGTACATATCACAGCATAGACCTGCGTCACATGCTCACACTGTACATACCAACCCCCAACACATACAAGCAATAAACTCGCACATACACACAACCCATCTGCTACGCACAGGATATACTCACATAAAACACAGACGTCCATACCTCACACGGAACACGTATACAACCAACAATACCGCAAACACAACACGCTCTCATGCGAATCATGTATACACACAATATAGAACATACACACACACATTACAGTCACTCAGTGTCTTCACATACAACGCAGGAAATACACCACATACTGGACATTCAGTGCCCTCAGCACGTGTACACAACTGACACACATTACACACACTCCGTCTATACATACGACACACACAACATAGTCATACACAAAGCATATAGAACACCATACAATTCACATGCGTTAACACACACAATACCACACACAACATACACTCCCATGCAGAAAATATATACACACACAACACACTCACAGAGTGAATATACAATACCTCATAGTCACAAAACATACATACACAACACACACATACAACAGACACAAACTTACACACAACATGTCCATATACCACACACCATACACACAAAACCCATAACACACTTACATTGTTGTCACACAGCACACACTCGAACCTCCCATGTAATGCAGTCATAGGCAAAGAACACACACATACACACACACCCCACCCACAACACATACACACACATCCCTGGAAAGCCCTATGGCGTGTGCCTGGAAGGGTCCCTGACCCCCACCCTGTGTCTCTCTGTGTTTCCAGAAATGCTGCCCAAGCCTCACATTGTGTCCTCAAGCCTGACTCCCGTGGAAAATGCCAGCTCCGTGACACTGACCTGCCAGACCTCCCGCAAGGTGACTGCAGTCCTGTGGTTCCTGAGGGGCCAGGCCCTCCGGCCCAGCGAGCACCTGATGCTGTCGGCCGGCAACCGGAGCCTGGTCATCCACGGCCTCCAGCGAGACGACATGGGCCCCTATGAGTGCGAGGTGTGGAGCGGGGGCAGCCAGGCGCGAAGCGAGCCCCTCACGCTCACCATCGGCTGTGAGTAACCCAGGCTGGACCTCGTCCTCCTCGCTCCCTCCCTCCCTCCCTTTCGGTTGTTCCTTCTAGCCATTCCTTCCATAATTATTGAATCCCTGCTCTGTGCCAGCTATGTCTGGGCACAGGCGGGGTACCTGTCCTTGTGGGCTTACATTCTAGTGGGAAGACACGCCCTCAACAGCTAAGCGAGGGAGAGGCAGGTGAGTAGAACCACGAGGCAGCAAGAGAGCCAGGGGAAGCTGCGAGGGGAGGGTGTTGCAGTCGTAGTCAGGTGGGGCAGTCGGGGAGGGTGGGGCAGTCAGGGGGGTGGGGCATCCCCGAGGAGGCGGTGCTCACGCAGAACCCTGCCGGCAGCTAAGGGAACACAGCGCCCGGGAGGGAGCAGCATGCGAGATGGGCAGTGCGCAGTGGAGGAAGGAACCCAAGGAGGCCAAGGCAACCGGACAGGAGAATTAGGGGGAGGACAGAACAGGAGAGGGGGCAGACCCTGCAGGGCCCCGTAAGCCATGGCGAGGGCCTGGAAGCAACAAGAGGCTGTGAGCGGAGGGAGGAGAGGTTCAGACTTAGGTTTTCACAGGGTATCCTGGGCCCTTGTCTATGGGGTGGAAGCAGTGGAGAGGGAGGAGGTTGAGAAGATGTTGTGCTTGTTTGGGTTCTTGGAGAGACAGACCCCAAGGTAGGATTAAAGGGGTGACCCATGCAAGGATTTTAGTAGGAGGAATGCTCCCATACAGAAACGTAGGGAGGGCGTCTTGGTCCACCCTGAGCAAGCAGGGGAGGGGGAGGGAGAGAAGGTTGGATGGAAGCATGGAGAACACCATGCAGTCTGAGGTCATTAAGTCTTGACATCATCAAGGCTGTCGGGGAGCCCCGTATCTCCCAGGAAGGGGCCTGCCTCGGTTTCCCCAACACGCTCATACAGGTCAGATGCAGCCCGTGGGAGGGCCGGCAGTGGATTTCAGGGGCTGGGCACTTGGCTATTGAAACTCGGGCTGTCAGAAGTCTGCAAGGCGCCTTCTCAGGGTGGCCACAGTCGTCCATCAGGGGAATGAGAAGGGGTCGGACCATGGGACCATGGATGCATTTTGAATCTAGAGCTCAGGATTTGCTGCTGTTGACACAAGTGAAAGAGAAAGGCACTGACTGCAAGGTTTTTTGCCTGAGCTACTCAAACGGTATAGTGGCCACGAGCTGAAGCGAAGAGGCACCTGCAGGGAGAGAAAGTAGGGTCTGCATGTATACGTGTTACATGTATACACTCCGCATGTATACGTGTTAGGTACCGGGGCACGTGGAGGTGGGGCTTACATACACTGCTGCTCCCTTCCCCCTTCCCACTTCAGTCATGAAGCCCCAAACTGCTCTTCTATTCTCCCTCTCTGCTGAGCAAATGTGGGGTGCTTGCTGAGTAACAGCCGTGACTGTTGGAGCTCCCAGCCTACCTTGGGTGGGGAGGTTGATAATCAGGCCAAGAAAAATAGTGTCAAGAGGACTGCCATGGGACGACAGGATTTGGGGAACCCAAGGAGGCCCCACCAGTCTGGGGCATGTGGGAAGGCTCATGGTGAGAGGTGCTGTCCACCATGAGATCCAGAGGACGAGTAAGTCGCTATGTGGAGCAGACTCCTGGAAGAGCATTCCAGAGAAGGAAGAGAATCTGTGAAGGCTCTGAAGTTAAGAGGAAATATGATAAAGATGGAACATCCAAGAAGGGTCTTATTTCTGAATTGAGAGGGGAGAGGTGTGGAGAGGGGAGAGGTAGGGCCAGAAGGGTCTGGATTGTGAATGAGCCGGTCAGCCATGGCCTTTGTCCTGAGGGCACTGGGGAGCCATGGAGGGTTCTAAGCAGGGAAGGGATAGTGTCAAGTTTGTACTTAGGGAGCCCTCTGGCTGCTGTGTGGAGGATTTGTCACCAGGATGGGAAGACCCTGAGGGATCCTGGTGGCCATGGGGTTCGGATGGGGAGAATATCCAAGTATACCTAGGAGGGGATGAGGACAGGATTATCCTCCTTTTCCGGAGTGTCCCAGCTAGAAACTCTTCACATCCTTCTTTCCAGTAGTTCAGGTTAACTTAAGTAAGACAAAGACTCAACTCTTAGTTTGCATGAGAAACTCAACGGCCATTTCATTTGTTTCCTTCACGTGCATGGGAGGAGAGCCAAGTGCCAATGATCTCCTTCCGGCTTCAGGAAGGAACTCCACAGGAAACTCTACTTTGGAGAATAGAAGGATGGAAATTTAAATATTGCAACAGGGCCATTTGCTCATCAGTAAGAAAGTCCACCAGAATGATAAAGTTTTTGCAAGTGTGGGGCTATGCTCACGGGGCACAGCAACAATCCGGGAATCCTGGATGCGTTGCGAGGCTCCTTGGTGAGAGCTTGCTTTTGCAAGAGCAGGGGGTTTGTTTTTTATTTCGATGTTTTGCATTGGGTTTCTCCCTTCCATGTTGTAGACCACAGGCTGCCTGCTTGGCGGCTAAGGAGGGAAAGGGAACATCTTGCTGAGACTCCTTTCAATGGCAGTTAGAAGAGACTTCATTCTCCAGGCTACAGCCTAGAATTGTTAGAATCGAGAAGCGGGGGCGAGGGGAGGGGTCTAGCTTCCAACGCGGAAGCAGAGTGGGCAGAACGGGAAAATTTCCAGGCGGTGATGTTTGGCTCTGCACACAGATGGCCCAGATCGAGTGGACATCACCAGCAGGGCGGCGTCTGGGGCGGTCGGCACTATCCAGGCAGAGCTCAACTCCAGCCTGACCCTGCAGTGTCAGGCAGAGTCCCAGCCGGGCGCTAAGTTTCACTGGACCCTTGAGCACTCCACCGCTGTGTATGTGGGGGAGCAGCTAATCATCGAGGCCCTGACCTGGGAATACGAGGGCATCTACAACTGCACGGCCTCCAACCCGGTGACCCACCTGGCCCGCTCTGCCTCCGTCCTGGTCAGAGTGGCAGGTGAGTGCGTCCATGCTCCCCTCCCCCCCATGCCATCTTCTAGTGTAACAACAGGTGTACTGCATGGGCCAGGTTTCCAATCTGGAGCTGCCAAATCCCAGCCTTTAATGCTCAGGAGCCAGAAACTCTCCTTCCCAGCTGTGGGCCCTGAAAAACCCTCCAGGCTGCGCTGAGCCTCGGTTTTCTTATCTGGAAATGGGGGTTGTGATGCGTTATCTTCCAGAGTTGTTTAGAAGGACAGTGAGTCAGGGAGATAGCCAATGAATGAAAGAGTGAACTGGTAGGAATTACATTAATTATAGGAATTATATATATTTTATTTTTTAAAAAGACTTTATTTATTTGACAGAGAGAGAGATCACAAGTAGGCATAGAGCAGGCAGAGAGAGAGGAGAAGCAGGCTCCCCACTGAGCAGAGAGCCCAATGTGGGGCTCGATCCCAGGACCCTGAGACCATGACCTGAGCCGAAGGCAGAGGCTCAACCCACTGAGCCACTCAGGCACCCCAAAAATTATATATATTTTAAAGATTCTATTTGTTGGAGAGAGAGAGAGAGAGAGAGAGAGAGAGAGAGAGAGAAAATGAGCAAGCAGGGGGTGGGGCAAAAGGAGAGGGAGAAGCTGACTTCCCGCTGAGCAGGGAGCCTGACGTGGGGCTCAATCCCAGCCGAAGGCAGATACTTAACCAACTGAGCCCCCCCCATGCCCCTAATTATAGGAATTGTATTAATTAATTGTATTAGTCACAGCTGGGTGTGACTAGAAGCGAGTACCTGTATTTTTATCTTGAGTTCTTGAGAGGGCAACACAGTGTCAGAGTTTTGTATCCCAGCTCTAATGCTTATTGGCTGTGTGACCTTGGGCATGCTGCTTAGCCTCTCTGAACCTCTGATTCCTTGTGGGTAAAATAAACATAACAACTATGCTTATATCAGAGGGTCGTTCAAAATTAACCAACATTGGTAAGGTTTTTATGGCAGTGCCTGGCATATTGTGTTTGTTAAACAAGTAAAATTATTCTTTATTGAGCCTAGGCCACATGCTTGAAACAAGGCTTTCCATATACAGTATCAGCAAGCCCTTCGTGGGTGCCCCCTGCCAGCCAGCTCTGAGGTAGGCCTGCTGGCACCTCCATTGTGTAGGAGAGCTTTGAAGCCAGGCTGGCCGCCTCAGGAGTCAGGTTCTCAGTTGTCACCGAGAGGAGGACCCTATGCACCTTCCCCAAACTACCTTACTGAATCTTCAAAACAACCCTCTGGTCTTGTGAAGACCCTTTGATGAACGGAGAAACTGAGGCTCTGAGGAGGAAGCAGTGAGTATGGTTGATGGTCACGGGGCTGTTGCAGGATTTGAACGAGGTCACGTAGGAAGGGCTCTTGGAGCCTAGAGCCTGGTGGATGACAGCGTCTCTCACCATCATCAGATCATGTCACAGCCTCTTACCGAGTACTGACTGTGTCAGGCGCGGCGCTCTTACTCCTACGTGGGAGCTCCCTTAATCCCCTCGAAGCCTAGAGGGTTATGAATGGCTATGCTTGTTTGACACAGAAAGAAAGGCTTAGAGAGTGAAACTAAGACCCCCGATGCCCCCTGGAGGCCCCCTCCTGCCCCGCCAAAGCAGAGAGCCCCTTCCTCTCCCCCCGATCCTCACGGCTGCCTTCCTAATCCCTGTGGCTGGAAGTCACCCCTTGGGGAAGGCTTTTGGGCAGAAGCTGGATGGGCAAACACAGGCCCACGTTAATGATTACAGCTGCCATTTATTAATCAATCACCTGTGGGTGCCCGGCATCCACAGTCACGACCTCATTTCATCTTCGCATCATTACTGTGCCTCATCACTCTGCAGATGAGGAAACGGGACTCAGAAGGGGATGTCACTTGCCCGTGGTCCCAGGGCCCCAGAGAGTCAAAGGTGACTCAGGTATGAAAAAGGAGGGGGGAAAAGGGGGGAAAGCCAGCTTTCTGGTTTTCAAAACCCTTTCCTCTGAAAGCTGTATTTGACCCATTTCCCAAGCAATATTGTCATCCCACCAACATTTACTGATCACTTTTCATGGGTCTAAATATTGTCCTATCTGGGGCATGTTGAACATTCCATATTTTGAACATGAATACTCTTCTGTTGAGTCTTTTTACCAAACACTGACACTATTATCCCTGTTCTGCAGAGGAGACAGCTGAAGCACAGAGAGGTTAAGTAGCATGGTCAAGGTCACACAGCTGAGATGTGAATAGGCCATTTGTCTCCAGAAATGATGCTGTTAATACCACAAAATGCTGCCTCCCAGTGACTGGAAAACACCTGTTTATCAAGTGACAGTAGAGACAAAGCCACAGCTTGGGAATGAGGACAAGGGCAGGCAAGAGGGTGTGTCAGACCAGGGTCCTGATTCTTGCTCCTTGCCCAGGTCCCAGGTCTTCCCTGTCTGCAAGAGTCATTGCTGGCATTACCCTTGGGATCCTGACTCTCATTACCCTATCCACAGGGCTGGGCTATTTCCTCTGCAACAGAAACGCCAGACGGTAATGCTGGGAATGAATGGGTTAGGGAACTCGGCCTGCCCGCCCGCAGTGTTGCTGACCATGGTGCTGAGCTGTGTCTGTAGCAACTGGGGAACTCAGGGGGGTTGGGACATTGCCCAAGGATGGATGTGGGATATGGGTAGGGCCTATGAAGATGGCAAGGACTGGAGGCAAAAGAATGAGGGATTTGGGGTTTTAGGTTCTCAAGCAAAAAAGCGGAGGACCCCATCCAGGAGGGAGCAACACCCACCTCTGCAGAGGGGCCCTGTGCAGTGTCCTGTTCCAGTAAGTGACTTCATCGTTGATGCCCAGGGCAGCAGCGGGGTCTGGGGAAGGGGCTGGTACCAGGAGTCTGGGCCTCTGCTCCCAGCTTTGCCACTAGTGATCACGGATGAGATTGGAGCCAAGAACCCTGAGGAGTTCTCCCCTGTTCCAACAGCCACAGCAAAAAAAATAGGATAGTCTCTCCTTCTTCACTTTCAGAAAACTTTCCCAGTTGATTGCTGTAGGCAGAGAGAATCAGTCACAACATTCATCCCTGCTGAACCCAGAGTCAGCCTTATAACCCACCTCAGCACGGTGCTTCACGCGCCCTCTACTGATGCATGGGGGCTGACTAAAAGCAAAATGAAACATCTTTGACATCTCTGGGCTGGGATTCCGGAAGGATGCCCTCCCCCCTGAAATGGAAGAGACTGTCCAATCCAGCTCAGTTTCACAGAGAGGAGATCCACGCCCAGGAAGGAGAAAGGATAAACCCATGCTCCAGAGGCCCACTAGGACTAGATCTTAGATTTCCATCCTCGGCCACCTCATCAAAGAGCCTTATCTAACCCAGAATTAGATTTCCTGGTCAAGTTCACTGGAGCTGTGCTGGGGAGTCCTGGGGAGGACGGAAGGAAGGTTTCTGCCACTACCTTTCTGGGGATAGGAGTGACCTGGAGAAACAACCCCTTCCCTCACATCTCTTCCCATCTCCAGCCCCAGGCTGGCATTCCCTTTCTCTAGACTGGCCGAGGCCCATGTATGCCAATTTACCTGAACCTGAAGGACAGGTTGGAGTCAAAAAGGTGAGAGTGCTCCAGAGGGACCCTCCCTGCTCCCCTGACCATCTGGTCCTTCCCCAGGCCAGCAGGGCTGTTCCAGTCCCACCTCTTGGGTTGGGGAGTGAGGTGTGTTCTCCTGATACCTAGGGCTGGCTTAAGTCTTTCTGCATCTCCTCCCCTGCCTTCTCTGGGGATCCCAAGGTCTTCCCTGGCTTCCCATATCTTCTTGTCTTCTTGCCCTTCCTTATGACAATGCCTAGCCTGAGCTCCTCTGAGAATCAGGAGGGATGTACCCGCCTCTGAGGCCAAAGCTGTTTCTGAGAATTTCTGGGACTGGTCCCCATCCCAAGCCCTTGACCTCTTCACTACTTTCTTTTCCCCCAGGTACTACCCCCAGAACCCCCAGAGCAGTTTTATGAGGTAATGTGGGCTCTGCTGAGTTTGATTTTAAAAAGCTGCCGTGGAAATACGATCTGAGAATTTGTGTTTGACAAGTCTGAGAAACCACCCTGTAGAATCTTCATTGTGCATCGCAAGGCCAGGGATGGAGAGAAAGTGGCCCGAGGCCTCGGACGCAGATTCTAGGTCTCTGGCTCCTACTGGGTTCCTTTTCCCTCCAGGGCTCTGAATTGGATTGCAGACAAGGTGGCACTAGCTAGCAGGCGAAGAAGTTTGGGAGTAGAGGTTGCAAAGGGAGCCAGGTGAAAAGACAGAGTTCTAGATCTAGATCAGGGGCAGGGCCCTGGGTCCTAAACTTAGATCCACTTCTGATTCTTTGTAAGGACTTGGTGAAAACTATTCCTCTCTGGGGTCACTGAAGAATGCAGGCTGGCACTTTCTAGCCACTGTGATTTTAAGGCAGTCTGTGCCCGTGGTCCCTAACTGATCTCTCCATTCCCCTGCAGAAGGATCTACCATCAGCACCCCCCAGGAACTATTCTCACAGCCCCAGAAAACCCCTGCCCAAAGTTTCTGTGGATCCATCGGTCCCCACTCTACCAAAAGGAAACATTGAGTCAAACTATGAGGTAATTTTATGCCACCCTGAATCTTCGGACAGGTGGACAGCGGTCACCATCCTGCCTCTTCCTCCTTGCTGAAAAGTCTGTAGGATAAACTCTCAAGAGAATTTCCCCTTCGTTATTTTTCGGTTCCATCCCATTCATTCTATCCTACCATGTTCTGCTTCATTTCATTCCGTTCCTTTCCAGTCCACTTGATTTACTCCGTTCCGCGTTTCTATCACATTTATTTCCACCCCACCTGGAAGGTGGAGGAGGGGCAGGAGTGTGTCCCCCAAATTGAAAAGGCACTCAGACCGGAAGACAAAGCAGCTGCCTCCATGCTGTTTACGTGGAAGTTTCCTTCAGAGTAACTTCCTGACGGGATCAGAGGGATGGTCCGGCAGCAGAGCAGTAATTCTCCACGGAGTCCGGATCTTAGTCTGCAGATTTCATAGAGTGAAGTCACAGGGTCTAACGCCTAACAGACCTCCTGCCGCCACCTGTGTGCCAGAAGGGGTGCGGGCGGGGAAGAAACTAGGTCATTCTACCAGTTACCTAAACAGCTTTGGGGAAGACCAGAACACACCCTCCCATATTCGATGGGGGTGCACCTTAACCAGCAGGTGGCAGGTTGCCCCAAGCAAGGTCATCTCACAGATGTGAACAAGATGGGGTCAGTACTGTGGGCACTCCTACACCACTCATTTCCTTTCTATCCATTTTACCTTTACTCCCTTTTTTTCTTTTCTTTTTTTGGGGATGGGGGAGAGAGCGAGCATGAGAGCGCAAGGAGGAGGGGGAGATGCTGGGGGAGAGACTCTCCAGCAGACACCCCTGCCCCCTCCCCACTGCCTAGCACAGGGCATGATGGGGGTTCCATCTCATAACCCTGAGATCATGACCTGAGCCGAAACCAAGAGTTGGGTGCTCAACTGACTGAGCCACTCAGGCGGCCAACTTAACTCCATTTCCTTCCCCCATTATTCCAACCATTTGCTTGTCATGCTGTTTACGTCCGTTCCCCTCCATCCCTCTGCACTCTATTTCTTTTGTTCCTTTCCATAAAATTCCTTCTTTTCCTCTTATGTCATCCCATTCCATTCCTTTCCATCTCTTCCTTGTGTCCCTTCCATTCTTTCCCATGGATTTCTGTTGCATTTTCTTCATTTTTATTTTTTCCCTCAAACTCTACTTGGTTCATCCCTTCCAAAGTCCGTGACCTTCTCTCCCATTCCTGTCCATTCTGCTTCCATTGCAGCCCTCTGTCTCATGTCTACTCTTTTCCTTCCCCCCCCCGTTCTTCCCCACTCATATATTTAGTCCGTCCTGTGCATTCTGGCTCCCACCATCCTACCCCTTTCTGCTCAGTACCCCTATTTACACAGCCCCACGTAGCCGGCTTTCATTTCATTCCAGATCTTTCCCTTTCTTCTCCCTGCACACAGTACCTCCCCACTCTCCTCCTTTCCCCTCCACTTCTTTCCTTCTTCTCCCTCCATGCCCTTTCCCCTGGGCCTCCGTCTTCTGCTCGTCCTATCCACCATTTCCCGTTCCCATCCACTCTTTCCTCTTCTGTCCCTTCTCCGCTCCCCTCCATTGGCCATCATTCCACGCTCCTGTCCTTCTAGCCCGTCCCGCTCCCTTCCAGCAGCCCATGCTACTTTCCATCCCCTTTAGCTTCCAGTTTTCAGGCCGTCTCCTTCCCTTCCACCTCCTTGCAGGAGCTGCATTCGACTCCGTCTCCTCATGCCCGATCCCGCAGCACCCCAGCTTCGTTCCTGGACGGCCATTCTGAACTCCCAGTTGCCCTTTGTCGTATTACTTTTTTGTCACTTGCCTTTCCACCCTTTCCCTCTCCTCAGACGCCTTCTCTTGCCATTCTTGTCCATTCGGCTCTAATCCCATGTTCCATGTCATCCCTCTCCTTTCCACAGCCACTTATTTCACTCCATTCTTTTCCTTTTCACTCCTTTCCACTATGATTTTTCCATTTATTATGTTTTAAAATATTTATTTGAGAGAGAGAGAGAAAAAAAAGAGAGAGAGAGCATGAGAGGAAGAGGGGGAGCATCAGGCAAAGGGAGAGGGAGAAGCAGACTCCCCGCCGAGCAGGGAGCCTGATATGGGGCTTGATCCCAGGACCCCGGGATCATGACCTGAGCTGAATGCAGACACTTCACTGACCGAGCCACCCTGGAGCCCCCGATTTTTCTATTTATTCCACTTACTTCATTTACATTTTTGGACCCATGCTATTAATTCCATTCCACTCCCTGACTTTTAAGTTTCCATCCGTTTCATTTCTCTCCATTCCCATCCCTTTCAGTGCCTTGACAACCATCTATCCCTTTTGATTTATTTCCTTTTATAATGTTTTATTTTTTCATATTTATGTCCCTACATTTCTCCCATGGGGGATTTGAGGCAATTAACAGCAAGCTTCTACACTACACTATATAATGGTGCTAAATTACAAATAGGAACCACAATTAGGAAAATATTTTTAATAATAGCAGGAAGTCAAGGCATGGATAAGAAAATAAATATGCTGGGCTTACATAGTATCTGGTCCCTGTATTTCTCATTTGTCTTTGACTTTCCTGGTAGCCAAATTTAAAAAAAAAAAAAAGCATCATCAGTTTTATCACCCAAAGGGAAGAAAGCTATTCGCTCATTCAGGCAAATGGGAAGAAGAGCTTCCCCCTGGAAGCTACCATAAGTCAGGAGATGGCTTCCTGGCTCTCAGGATTCGTGGTTATTTCAGAGGGACTCAAGTGAAACACCCATGTGCAGGACTAGCCAGATTACTCCACGCCCAGGGATGGGCTTTAGACAGTATCCTCTGAAGGAGTCAGTGACCAATCAGACTTTTAGGAGGCAAAAGAGGGAGGCGAGGACAGATTTGGAAAAGGGAAACTTAAGGGATACAGAACTCCAACAATTTAGTGTCTGAAGTCCTGCCTTGCAGTAGAGTGATTAATGTGTTCCTTCTCCGTCCAGAGGGCAGACCAGTTACTGTGGAGGGTATACTGGAGGGGGCCTGGCTTTAGTCTAACTGACAGGTCCACCATCCTCAGAAGATGTGAATGTCTTATAGTCAGGGGGGTTAAACATTCTTTTCTTTTTTTTTTAAGTAGGCTGCACACCCAGTGTGAGGCTTGAACTCGACCCCAAGATCCAGACTTGCATGCTCTACCAGCTAAGCCCGCCAGGCGTTCCCATAGTTAGGGACTTTAGTAAAAAGACAAACCCTCTGAAAGTAATTGAGAGAACATTGGGGAATCTCAGACAACTCAGTATCAGAAGTTATGTGTGGCATCCAAGGACAGGAATGTTATCAGGAAGCTTTGCGTTCATATGTGATTGCTATTTGCTGAGCAATGAGTTTGCTCGGTTGTTCTCAGTCCCGAGTGAATCCCTATGCACGCTTCCTGGTCACTCTTCCTCTATGACTTCAGATTTCATATAAGAACATCCTCTATTACTATTTAAAATTCCCAGGTTCTCCAGAGGAGACTCAGACTGGCTCGGGTCACTGTTGGGATTGTGTTTAGGCTTGTCAGCTCCTCGGCCTGCTAGGAACTGGTACCATTAGCCTTTTAGGTCCCTCTCTTCGTCGGGGTCTGGGGAGGAGAGCTACATTTGTTCCCTTCCCTCAGTGAAGCCAAAGCTCTTCCTAGAAGTCTCACTCGGGGAAATTCCTCTTCTGTCTCCTTGGCTAGAATTCTATCACATCGTATTCCTTGTGGCCAAGAAGGCTGAGAGGGTGAGGCGTTAGGCTTCCTAGTCTTGTCAATAGGAGTAGACAAGGGATAAGATACGGGGAGGAGTGCTGGGTCAGCAAACTCGATGTCTGTAACATTCTTCAGGGACGAGAGGGAGCAAACCATGCAAAGGGTCTGGAGTGGAATATTCCAAGTCGAGGAGCATTAAGCGAAAAGGCTCTGAGGTGGGTCTATTACAATCCGTGGCTGCAAGACAAATGATCACAAATGGAGCAGCTAATGCTGCATATGTTATTGTCTCAGAGTGTCCGTCCGGAGTCCAAGCACTGCTTAAATGGGCCTTCTGCAAGGCTGTAATGGAGATGCTGGCCCAGGCTCCGGTCTTATCTGAGGCTTGACTGGGGAAGCATCCACTTCCCAGTTCACGTGGTTCTTGGCAGCCTTCAGTTCCTTGCAGGCTCCGTAGCAAGGGCGTCAGTTTCTTACCGGCTGTCAGCTGGAGGCTGCCCTCAGTCCTTTGCCATGTGGCCCTCTCCATAGGCAGCTCACACCATCGCATCTTGCTTTTTCAAAGCCAAGACAGAAGCTGCAATCTTACGTAACAGAATCAGTACCTGCCATCAGGCACGTCCTGCCATCTTGCCATATTCTACCGGTTAGGCGCGAGTCACGGGTCTTGCCCTCAAGGGAAGGCGATGACCTTAGGGCATGAATACCAGGAGGTGAGGATTATGGGGGACACCTCAGAGTGTGTCCTCAGTGGTAAGGACGCATGAGGGCCATTGTAGGAACAGAGAGGTGCACATATGACTGAAGTGCAGTGAGATAGGGACGATCTTCGGAATGTCCAAGGATGGAGGACGGTGCCAGAGCACCTGGGTCTTGGACTAAATAGAGCAAGGAGACCAGGAGGACCTACCCAGAAAACGGAACTCACCTTTTCTCTTTGTGTAACAGGTGCTTGTGAGTCCAGAACACAGCATTTACTGCCAGATCATCCCCTGAGTCTCACAGAAGCAGATATCCTTTCTCCAGAAATCCTCAAGGAATCACACTCAATCACATGTTCAATGAAATTTACCGGGTGTCTCTTCTATCCCAGCCATTCTCTTTGCAGACCTCGTGACGTTCTGTTTTAATGTGTTTTTCAAGCGCTGGACCCAGCTCCCACCCAATCTTGGGCTTTTGGTTCGTGTTTCTTTAAAAGCAATAAAAACAGGGAGAGAGTGATCCTGAATTAGCGGGCCAAGGTTCGAGACCCAGCAGCTGGGGAAGCCTCGAGGATGGGCAAACACTGGTGGTGGACATGGCAGCCAGGTGCGGGGGGTGGGTGTGAGCCGGCCAGAGGAGAGCCGGGATGTACACAGGGAGCAGCCTTTTAAAATCATGGCAGCAGATGAGAAACAAGGAGAGACTAAGAGATGATGACAAGAAAAAACCAGAATGACACGAAAGACTGATGCACCCAAGGGAGGAGCAGATGCAAGATGCTTAGAATCCCAAGGGACCTGGGGGTGGAGGTGTTGAGAGTCCGATTTGGTGAAAACAATGAGGAGTCAAGGACGACTCCCCAGGAGCACTTGGATGACTGGCAGGCCACTTTCTGAGGCAACACTGAGGGAGGGGCACATTTGGGATAGACAAGGAAAGTCAAGAATTTGCTTTAGGCATGTCAAAAATAGATTAGCTGGAGGATAAAACAGGCAGTTGTTCCTAAGAAGTCTAGAGAGAGCACGGTGGGAGAGATATACATCTGGGACTTGTTAGTGGGGTTTAAAGTGATGGGGCTGTAGGAGATCTCGTGTCTGGGCTCTCCAAGACCAGCCTCAGACTCGAGGATTTGCTAGAAGGATTCACAGTACCCAGAAGTTGTTATACTCATGGTTATGGTTTATTACAGCAAAAAGAGAGAGAGAGTAGAATCAGCAAAGGGAAAGGTACATGGGGTGGAGTCTGGAGGACACCACACCCAAGCTTCCTTTCTCAGTGGAATCCCCAGGGAAGGCCCCCAGCCATGATGTGTGACAACACCTGGGAGGGGTTGCCAACCCGGGCAGCTCACGCTGAACCTAAGTGTTCGGGGTTTTTATAGGAGGTCAGTCACATGGGCATGTACCATAGGACTGACCTGTCACTGAAACTCCAGGCCCTACAGAAGGGACGTTGGTGTTCACCAGAGATGACGTTGTTTGTATAAACTATGGACAATCTGGTACAGTGTGGCTCAAGGCCTCAGGCCTGCAAACCCTTTATCAGACAGAACATTGTAAGGGTTCAGTTCCTAGAAGCCGACCAAGAGTTAGTCATGGAAATAGGCCCTTCTTGGGTTTGATACCCCAGGCCTGTTGAGTTAACCCTTTCCCCTACAGGTTGCAAAAAAGTGGATAAAGACAGAGAACAGTAGGGGCAGATAACTAAGCCCTGGGTCCCTCCAATGTTTATAGTTTGAGAAGAGGATTGAGCAAAGGAAAAGGACTGTCTTTTTTTTCCCTCCTACTGCCAAGAACCTGCCACCCCCTGTATTCCAGGAACAGGTTATACTCTCCCTCTAGTGACTCTTGCTTTTATCTTCCAGCATTTAGAGCAGATGGATTCATGATCTCCCTGTTTCTCAAGAAGTGTTGAGCCCTCACCCAAATCCTGGCCAGCAGAACTGCAATATGAAACTCAGGTCTTACCCAATCCCCAAACAGCTGATACAGAGACCTCTGGGTTCGATGGGCATCTCCCTAGAATGAGTTCCTGTTCCCTAGTAGTAGCTGTTCTGAAGTCCCCATAACATTCAGGATTCGAGTGCTCCTGGAAGTAAAACTTAAACCATCTTGTTCATTTTGAAACAAGAAGAAAAAAAGAGCAAACAAATGACAAAGTTAGTTTTAAATTATATATTACTAATGCTTTAATGTCTGAAGATCTTAAATTTTAAAAAGTGGGAAAAAATATAGAGAAAAAAGAAGATGAGTTCATGGTCAAAGCATCCCATCATGATTTTGTCATATTTACATACTGAATCTGTAGATCATTCTGCAAGATTTGACATCTTTACAACACAGCTTGTAATATGGTGATTGTCTTTTACGTCTGTCATTGGAGTTTTGAAGGTTTCTTATGTTTCCTTTTTTTTTTTTGCTTCTATTATGAATAAATACAAACTTTTCTGTCTTGTTTGCAAACTTAGTATTGCTTATGTAGAAGAAGGATATTGATAGGTGGGCAAGGGGCAATATAATGTAGGAACTGAGAGCATGAACTCTAGCGTCAGACTTCTCGGACTCAGTCCCCGCTCTGTCCTCACAATACAATCCCGGCTAAGTTACTTAACACTTCGGGCCTCAGTGTCATCTCTTGTAAAATGGAAGTAACAGTCCAACCTTGTATGAATTCCTGGGAGGACTAAGTGAGAAATATTTATAAGGACCTTACAGTGGTACCTGGCCCAGAGTGGTACATAAATGTTTACCATTATCTGTTTCATATTTGATGCCTTTCTAGCCTCTCCTTGATGTTCATTTCTTTTAGTTCATTCTCTTGGGTCTTGAGGTTTATAATCATATATGCCAATCACATTAATTTTGCATTCTCTGTGCCCAGTGGTTATGGCATCTGTTTTGTTTTGTTTTGTTTTTGAGAGACAGAGAGCGTGCTAGTGGGTGGGGAGGGGCAGAGGGAGAGAGAGAATCTCCACTGGGCGTGGAGCCTGACGTGAGGCTGGATCCCATGTCCCTGAGATCAAGACCTGAGCCAAAATCAGGAGTCATATGCTCAACCGAATGAGCCACCCGGGTGCCCCATGATGGGTATCTATTTTGTACTGAAGTTTTGTTTTCAAAACCAGTCCCTGTCTTTCAAACATATACTGAAACCCTTACAGATGAAATGAAACAATGTGTAGGATTTGCTTCAAAATCACTGGGGGAGGAGGACAGTGGAAAGCACAGGTGGGACTAGAGATGAGAAAAGATCCAGTGGAAAATTAATTTGCATGACAGGCCAAAGGGGGTGGCCTTTAACTAGTCTCCCTACTTTTGTGCTGGAAATTTATGTAACAAAAAGTTTTTTTAAAAAACAATAAGTTACCTACTTTCATTTAAAAAACAACCTATTTAACCCTCAAACGTTAGAGGCATGCCCATTAAAAAGAGAACACAATCAAGAATGTTACTTGTATTGATATTGTTGTGAAAACGATAGCCAACATAATCCAAATGCAAAGAAATAGCTGGTTAAAAATACTGGCAAGGAAGAGATCAAATAATTATCTGTAGATGACGTCTCACTAGAAAAGTCAAGAGTATCCAAGGAAATACTATAAGAATTCTTAATATTTCAGGGACGCCTGGGTGGCTCAGTCTGTTAAGCATCTGCGTTCAGCTCAGGTCATGATCTTGGGGTCGAACCCACAAACCCGAGATCAAGAGTCGCATGCTGTACCAACTGAGCCAGCAAGGCACCCCCCCAAATAATTTTTTTTTTTAAATCAACCACAGGGGTGCCTCGGTGGCTCAGTCAGTTAAGCTTCTGCCTTTGGTTCAGATCATGATCCTTAAGTCCAAGGATCGAGCCCTGCTTCAGGCTCCCTGCTCAGCAGGGAATCTGTTTCTCCCTCTGCCCCTCAACCCTGCTCATGTTCTCTCTGTCTGTCTCCCTGTCTCTCAAATAAATGAAATCTTTAAAAAAAAATTATCCACAATAACCAGTCATAAGGAATTTGGGGGGTGGAGATTACATTTCAAATAGCAATAATTTGTTAAAAGAAGTTATGTGAAGAAAACTAGAGGAGTACTTTGATAGCAATTAAAAAAATTTAAATGCCATATTTTCATACAGTGGCACCAATGGCCAGCTCCTCCCTGGTGGGTTGGAAATAAACACCACTGTTTTCTCATAGGGTGATTGTGCCAGTTAATGAGATGTTAATGTGTTTAACAAAGGGCCAGGGACCTTTATTTATTTAAAACAAAACAAACATTTATTGAGCATCTATTATGTGCCCCCTACCTTAGGATGCTGGGGATACAGCACTGATCAAAGTAGATACAAATCCTTTCCCTTACGGTGGCATCTGGGGGTGAAAGCAGATAAACAACAAACCAAATAAATACCTACAACATATGTTAGTGAAAAGTTCTCTAAAGATGAGGAGGGAGGCAGGGAGTAGTGGGGAGTGAAAGGTTTGTTAGTGAGTTTACAGCAGTTGATGGGGGAATGCCTCATAAGAAAGTGACATCTGCCTAAAGACCAGATGGCAGAATCCAGGGGAATCCTAAAAGAAAGAGCCTGCCAGCCAGCATGAATAGCACATGCAAAGGTCCTGAGGTGGGAGCTTCATGGAGTTCCTGGGGAAGGTGGAAAGGCCAACGTGGCTGGAACCGAGAGAGGAAAAAATGGTCAGGAGATAAGGCAAAAAGCGAAGGAGAGTGATGGTGAACATATCCCTAAAGTCTTAGAGGCAGAGAAAGAACTCAGTTTAAAAAACAAAAGGATTCTTGCTATTTCACTGTTATGAATTACAAAAACATACCAGCATGTCAGATTCTTGAAGGACTTGGCAGGAGCATCCTGGACTGTGTAACGGGCTCGTAGCCACTGTCTTTGGACTTGAGGACCAAAAAAGAGACTGCGCGCAAGCGTCTGACAAAGCAGCGGGAGCCCGGGAGGGGACCCCGCAGTTTCATCGGATCCCGTTTTCACGGCTGCTCCTGCCTGGGCGTCCAGCCGGTGCCAGACTAGCTCTTTCCAAGTCAGCCACCGCCCCCACATCGGAGCCTTGGTCTGAGCCTTCCGGTCCAGCTCCTCCTCTGGGAGCCGGGCAAAAACTTAGTCTCGGCCCAGACAGCTACCCCAACCCAGCGCGTCGGGCCGTAATTCCCACGCTCACCTCCGGGAGGAGCTGGACGCCCGCGTAATCGCCGCGGGCGCCGCTGAGGCTTCTGGGAATTGTAGTCCTGGCTCGCCAAGCCCAAACGCACTTCCGGGTTCGGCCAGAAACGCAGCCATTGTCCCGACTGCGGGCGGCTGCAGTCGCCGCGCACCTGGGCTCGGACGTCAGCCGAGCCGCTCTGCGGATGCCGACTAGGGGAGGGGGCCGAACTAACTTAAGCCGAGTCTGTCGTGTGCAGAATCGGCGCAGGGGGTTGCTTAACCCGACCTCGTTCTGCCGCAGAGCCGTGCGGGGCACCGAAGCTGGGGCAGGCCCGGCTAGGGCCGCGAGCCGGTGGACGCCCAGGTCGGTGAGGGGCGGGGTGGCGCTGGGTGTCCCGTGCACGCATGCGCGGGGTGTGGGCGGGAACATGGGTTGGGAGTGTGGGTGGGCGACATGGGACCGTCACGGGCGGCGCTTTAGCCTCGGGTCCCCGAAGTAGGTGGAGATACTTGGGTGCAGCTACAGATTCGGGACACAGGGCATGCGCGAGTTCTTGATCGGGTAGTTCCCTTGTCCAAGGCCTGAGAATGCCTAGGTTGGTGAAGACAGGCCATGTGCTGGGATGTGGGGAGATCCTGAGAACCCCGCCTTCCCTTCCTCCAGTGCCAGGCCGGTTTAGTGCAGGATCTGAGGACTGAAGCCCGGGAGGATGGAGTACTCAATAGCAGATTTGGAGGAGAGGGGCTCTGCCGCTCTTCCTGTATTTTGAGCACACGCTTGAGTAGGAAGCATGAGGTGGGAGTTGAGATTCTGGGTGATTGGTTTGGGGACCCAGCGGGCCCCCTGGGTAGTGAAGAGACCAGGTTTGAGTTGCAGATTCTTGTTCCAGAAGAGGCAGAGCTACTTGAGCGAACCTTCTGAGAATCGCTGAGGGGCTTCAGACTCCTAATTTGAAGGAGGGACCAGGGCCGAGGGGGCGCGTTCTAGTCAGAGCGCTCCCTGCACGTGCTGGGTGGTATTCGAATGGGAAGCAGAGATGTGGACTGGTAATCCTGGGACCCAGGTATGGTAACGCAGAGCCGTAGGGCATTCAAGTTTGGTGGAGACTTTGGGTTGGAGGTGCAGAATTGGCGTCCGGGAAGGACGGAGCTGCAGCAGCTGCCTCACATAGACAGCTGTTTGGTAAGGAAGCAGGGTGCTGGGAGCATGATCATGAAGTAGGCATTCCCAGGGCCTTTGCTCAGGGGCTACTCTGCTTGCAGGCATGAGAAAGCCCGGGTTGGTAGAGTCTGGGCCACAGATTTGGACCTGGAGGGGGCAGAATGGGGAGACATGAGCGGTCCTAGGACCCTAGTACTGCCTGAGATACTCAGGCGAGTAGAGAGAGCACCTCCACTCCCAGAGATTTGGGGCTGCAGAGGATTAGGGCTGCTTCCTGTCCACACACACACGGGTATTTGGACGGGGAACAGGAGGCTGTAGGTGGGAATTAGAGGGTGCTGGGGTCTTTGTGCAGAGGGTGCTCTAATCACATGCTGGTGGTACCCAAGGTGGTGGGAAGACAGGATCTCCCTAAGCCGCAGGTGCCCAGAAGGACATTTGGGCAGGAATCTGGGCAGGTATGGCTCAAGTAGGGGTCTTTGGGTGTTGGTGGAGGAAATGGTGTGTGTGCAAGTTCAGGACGCAGCCGCGTTGTGAACCCTCGCTATACTGTTGGAGTGAGAATCTGGTGGGAATAAGGGGATGTGGATAAGAGGGAGAGATGGAGTGGGGTTGGTAATGTGGTGTGTGGGCTGGGATTTGCCAGGGGCTGTTCTAGTCTCAGACCCAGAAATCTCGAGCTGGCACAAAGACAGATGAGGTCCACTTTCTGGGCCGAGGAAGGGGTGGCACGTGCTGGGATGTGTCAGGAAGCTTCCAGGCCCATGTCGGCTCTGTTGCTGATTCATGCCTGAGGGTACCCAGGTTGGTCTAGGGACTAGATCTGAGCTACATGTTGGAGGCTCAGGCGGGTTTGGGACTGGAGATCCTGCTGGTGCTGTTCTGGTATGGGCCAGTGGAGCCCAGAACGATGGAGGCACCAGGCCCTCCCTATGTGTGACCCAGCTCCATGCATGTGCTTGGTTGTTTGAGCTGGAAGTGGGAGGCCATTCATGACAGGTTGCGAGAGGGTCAGGCGAGGTGAATGGAAGGGTCAGATCCTGGGATAGGTGGGGCTGTGTCACCAGCTTCATGTATTCAGTCAGGGAGGGTGATTCTGTGTGATCCGTCCCAGAAGCCCTGCTCCTTGCCCAAGGAAGGGGAGCTGGTTTAGGGTTGCAGATTCAGGTCATGGCGGGGGAGGAGCGCATGCTAGGTGGTCCTCGGTGTGCTGGGCCTTTGTGAGGATCTCAGAACCCGGTGGTGCAGGGAGGGACTGACGTGTGCTGCAGAACTCGGTGGTGGGCAGAGGCTGTGTTTGGGCATGACTTACAGTTAGGGGGTCCAGAGCCCTGTGATGGTAGTGGGGGTACTAGGTTGCAGGTGCAGAGTCTTGGCCTGGGACGGGGACTGAGGGACTCTAGGTGCATGCAGGGCTTTTCAGGCAGAAAGCTCTAGATGCACGCTTGCCATGGGGAATGCATCCTGGAAGCAGAGACTAATCCTGGGTGGGGGGTGGTGCTGGGGGGGCACCACGGTGGACCGGCGCCAGGATGCTCTTCTCAGGGCTTCTGCCCTTACAGCTCAGGACCCTCAGGCCTCTGCCTGTGCCTGGAAGAGCATGGAAGAGCGGGATGAGAAGCCCCCAGAGCCCCTGAAGACATGTGCGCAGGTGAGTGGAACTTCCCTTCCTTGAGGACACCCAGAGCTTAGAGCTGGCGACTCTCGGCTTGGGAGCGGACCTGGCTCTCTTTGCAGTGTTTTGGGGGCTCTTGGTCTCCCCTGACTTGATACACTACATTTTCGGAGGCTCCGGCATTTCCTCACCATTTTAACCCAGATAATTCTTCCGGGGAGGAATTTGGCACCCTGTATCAAAGGCCCTTTGAGTTCTGATTGCTCTGTGGCCAGCTGCTCCCAGTTTCGCTTGGGAATGAGCAACAGGAAAAAATGTTCAAGAATGGGCCTTGCAGGAGAAGGGTCAAAGAGTCATGGGAAGACCATGAAATGGGCGATGCTGTGACCATTGATGGGTGCGATAATGCTTATTTCCTGATGTACGAAGATAGGTAGGATCTGTGTTCAGTAAATAATGTTTAAGAATAATCATCTTTTTTTTTTTTTTGAGAGATTATTTAGAGAGAGGGAGAGAGAGAGAGCACATGTGAGCAGGGGGAGAGGCAGAGGGAGAGAGAGAATCCCAAGCAGACTCTGTGCTAAGTGTGGAGCCTGATGTGGGGCTTGATCTTATGACCATGAAAGTGTGACTCAGGCTGAAACCAAGAGTCAGATGCTTAACTGACTACACCACCCAGGTGCCGACAGGAATGATCATCTTTAAAAAAAAATTTTTTTTAAGATTTTATTTATTTATTTGTCAGAATGAGAGAGAGAGCACAAGCAGGGGGAGCGGTGGAGGGAGAGGGAGAAGCAGGCTCCCTGCTGAGCAAGGAGCCCGATGCGGGACTCGATCCTAGACCCTGGGATCAGTCATCTTTTTTTTTCTTTCTAAAAGGGATGTAGTTTGTGTGTGTATAGAAAATGTGTTAGGGGGCACCTGGGTGGCTCAGTGGGTTAAGCCTCTGCCTTCAGCTCAGGTCGTGATCTTGGGGTCCTGGGATTGAGACCCGCATCGGGCTCTCTGCTTGGCAGGGAGCCTGCTTCCTCCTCTCTCTCTGCCTGTTTCCCTGTCTACTTGTGATCTCTCTCTCTATGTCAAATAAATAGATAAAATCTTTTTAAAAAATGAAAGAAAATGTGTTAGAAGAATAGAAATAAGGAGGTTAACAAAGCTTGTGTGCAAGTGCCATCCCTAGTGACTTTATGTTTTCATTTACTTATCTATCGTTTTCTGTTTCTGTACAGCACATTTTAAGGTTAAGAAATCAACATTTAAAGCACTTTTCTGCAACAAATATTCTTTGAAGACGTTTAACTTCTTAAAAATGTTCAGTTAGCATTTCACCTCTTCCTTCCTAAACAGTTCAACCCTGAAGCCGTTAGGTGGGGTTCGGCTGCGTGGGGGTCTGCAGGCGAGGGAGCGCTCCCTCCTGTAGGCTGAGGAGGGTGTCCCTGTGTGGGGGCATCAGTGACCAAACACGGTGAGGCAGGTGGCACCGGGCGTCAGAGCACAGGTGGGGTGAGGTGAGAGACGTCTGGGGGAGGGGGATCAGCTCTGGGGTGACAGGGCCAGAGCAGGTGAGAAGGGCGTCCACAGGGGACAGCCTAAGTGCGGTGAGTCTATGCAAAGGGCGGCCCATGGGGTGTGAGATGTGCACTGTGTCGGGGTCGGGGGCCCCTCCTGGTGTGTATCACAACCAAAGCACGTTGAGGTTATCAACGCAGGAGGGTAGCCCAGGATGGGCTATGACAGCCCCAGCCCAGGCCGGAGGTCAAGGGCGTCCACCTGGAGTCCAAGTCCCGACGGCATGAGAGTGAGTCTATGAGAAGAGACCACCTGCCTGGAGAGTCAGAGCCCGAGGAGGGTGAGGAGGGCCTCTTGGCCAAGCCCAGGGGGGCCGAGGAGCATCTGTGTGGGAGAGGGAGTGGCAGTGGGGATGAGAGAGGAGTGACCCACAGGGGCGATGGTCAGCTGAGTAAACGTCATGAGACTCCTGGGAGCCAGGGTTCTCGCAATCAGATGGGGCAATAGGAACAATGGAATGAACTTTAGTGGTCAGTGGGGATTGTAGGTATCGATATGGCTCGTGGTTTTCAGTAGATGTAGGTGTAGAAATATGTAGAGCTGTGTGTGTGTGTGTAGACATACACACGTATGATCCTATTTCTGTCCACTGTCAGGGCCTGGGAGCAGTGACATTCTCATACCAGTATGCGTGCCTGGTGCCCATATTTCCACCTCTGGCCATGGAATCTGTGGGCTTACACTCAGTAGATATTTAGGGTTCCATGTTTTGCTGTCACAAACAGCACTACTGTAAGTGTTTTTGTGTATGATTCCCTGTATAGTTGACTCTTGGACAAGGCAGAGGTTAGGGAAACCGACCCCCTGTATGGTTGAAAATCCACGTGTAACTTTTTTTTAAAATTTTATTTATTTATTTATTTATTTATTTAATTTTTTATAAACACATAATATATTTTTATCCCCAGGGGTACAGGTCTGTGAATCGCCAGGTTTACACACTTCACAGCACTCACCATAGCACATACCCTCCCCAATGTCCATAACCCCAGCCCCCTTCTCCCAACCCCCCTCCCCCCACACGTGTAACTTTTGACTCCCCCAAAACTTAACTGCTAAGAGCATTCTGTTGACCAGAAGTCTTACTGATAACATAAGCCATCAACAATGCCTATTTTGTATGTTTTTAAAATTTTTTATTTATTTGAGAGAGAGGGAGAGAGCATGAGCGGGTGAATGGGAGAGGGGGAAGCAGACTCCCCCGCTGAGCAGAGAGCCCGCCACGGGACTCAGTCCCAGGACCCCAGGATCACGACCTGAGCCGAAGGCAGATGCCCAACGGACTGAGCCACCCAGGCGCCCCACACATTTTGTATCTTACACGTGTTTTCTGCTGTTTTCTTATGATAAAGTAAGCTAGAAAGCAAATGTTACTAGGAAAATCATAAAGAAAAAAAATACATTTACACTACTGTACTGTATTTATTGGGGAAAAATATCCATATATTAGTGGACCCGTGCAATTCAAATTGGTGGTGTTCAAGGGTCGGCTGGACACGTGTGCAAGAGTTTGAGAGGGAGTTATGCATTTAAATTTACATAAGTACGTTCACACTTTGTCAAAACTGTAAGTAAAGCATGCTTTGATTGTGACCATTGGCATTCTGCTTTAAGCTAGTGACTTTAGGTATTTTCTGGGAACCTTCATGGTCCATTTGCCATTTTTTCTCTGTTACACAACTGAACTAGCGATCTGTTCATTATAATTTTGACTTTTGTCAGGTATTCATTGATGGCCTAGCCAGTGTAAGGCCCCATGTGAGGTGCTGGGGAGAAAGATGACCCAGTGCTCCCAGACAGAAATGTGCAGCTTTTTTTTTTTTTAATTATGTGATGTTAGTCACCGTATAGTTCATCATTAGTTTGTTTTTTTAAGATTTTATTTATTTACTTGGCAGAGAGAGACACAGCAAGAGAGGGAACATAAGAAGGGGAAGTGGGAGAGGGAGAAGCAGGCTGAGCAGGGAGCCCGATGCGGGACTTGATCCCAGGACCTCAGGATCATGACCTGAGCCAAAGGCAGATGCTTAACAGCTGAGCCACCCAGGCGCCCCATCATTAGTTTTTGATGTAGTGTTCCGTGATTCATTGTTTATGCACCACACCTAGTGCTCCCTGCAATCTGTGCCCTCCTTAATACCCCCCACCAGCCTCACCCATCCCCCCACCCCGCCCCCCCAAAACCATCAGTTTGATTCCCGGAGTCCACAGTCTCTCATGGTTCATCTCCCCCTCTGACCTCCCCCCCTTCACTTTTCCTTTCCTTCTCCTAATGTCCTCCATGCTATCCCTTATGCTCCACAAGTAAGTGAAACTATATGATAAGTGACTTTCTCTGCTTGACTTACTTCACTCAGCACAATCCCCTCCAGTCCCATCCATGTCGATGCAAATGGTGGGTATCCATCCTTTCTGATGGCTGTGGAATATTCCATTGTGTATCTGGACCACGTTCTTTATCCATTCACTTCTTGTATATTCCAAGGCTACGCAGGAAAAGCAGAAACATCTTCCTTCTTGTGTTCATCATCTTTGGCTCCATACCCCGAAACTCAGCAGCTTAGAACAACCAGCATTTATGATCGCATGTGGTTTCTCGGGGTTGGGAGCTTGGGAGTGGCTTCTCTGGATGTTCCTGGTGATCAGCATCTCTGACGAGGTTGTGGTAAATTGTCGGCCTGAGCCGCTCTCTTCAGAAGGCTCATGGGTGGGAGGACCCCTTGCCCGCTCATTCCCATGGCTGTTCACGAGAGGCCTCAGTTCCACACCACACAGACCTCTCCCCAGGGCTGTGCACAGCATGGCAGCTGCTTTCTCCTGGTGCGAAGGACCTGAGAGAGAGGAGGGAGAAGAGAGAGCGCTTCATGGCACACAGCCAAGATGGAGGCCACAGTGCCTTTTATCATCTGATCTCAGAAGTGGCACAGCAACACTTTTTCTTTTTCTTTTTCTTTTTTTTTTAAGATTTAATTTATATGAGGGAGAGAGAACATGAGCAGGGGTGGGGATGGGGAGGAGCAGAGGGAGAAGCAAGCTCCCTGCTGAGCCTAATGCGGGGCTTGAGCTAAGGACCCTGAGATCATGACCTGAGCCGAAGGCAGACACTTAACAGACTGAGCCCCCCAGGTGTCCCAGCATCACTCTTTCTGTAATCTGTTGGTCACACAGACCCACTGGTACTGCGTGGGCAAGGACTACATAGGGTGTGAATTCCTGGAGGGTGGGGGCCATTGGGGGCCGTCTTGGAGGCTGCCTAGTGCACTTCTCCACTCTGAATGTCCTCTAGTAAATTTTAATCATTGTCAGAAGGTGCACAAGTACTTTGTTTGGGTGTGATGGATATCAGTTAAAGCCCCAGCAGGAAGAGAAATCAGGGGAGCCCAAGTCTTGGTGCTAAATGCGGGCCATGAGCCCAGTGAGCAGCCTGATGGACATCAGCTGAGAGGTGTCAGTGACTTACACACGGGAAGTAGCTGGGCCGGGGAAGGCCCTGCCTGCCTTGGGGGGCTGAGATCAAAACCCTGACTGGTACCCATTTCATAGTGTCCACATAGTTAAAAAACATCACATCACTCACCCAGATAATTTTTGTCAAGCGTACCCCAGTAAAGTTGTAAAGTAAATAAATAGTAGTGAAAAAATGAAACCTTTAAATTCCTCTCCTGTACCCCAAGCCCTGCACGTATGTCTAACCCCGTCAATTTTAGATGACGCACATTACGCTCCTACTCAGTACTGAGAATACAAAGGTGAAAAATATACAGTTCTTTATGGCACCAATCTCATGACCCAGAGGAGTGGTGTAGAAATGGAAGCAATAAAAGAAGGAGAGTGATTTTACTGTTCCAGTAAAGCTCCGATAAAAACAGCTACGAAATCCTAAGGGAAGACGAGATGAGACTCTGTGCTATCCGGGAACGCTTCCAGGGAGAGGTGGCCTAAATGATGAGACTTTGAGCGGCGGAGCAGGAAGGGACAGAGTTTGGATCAGGCATTTAGCACTTGGACCATCTCTGGTGAACTTCGTGGACTTAAACAGGTTTAACTAAACATTGTTACCATTAATCTCTGCGTTGATGAAAGAGACCTATTATTCCTCTAAACAAAAATGTTTAGATACTTGGGACCTACGGTGGCTCAGTCTGTTAAGGGTCTGACTGTTGACTTTAGCTCAGGTCATGATCTCAGGGTGCTAGGGTCGAGCCCCACATCGGGCTCCACATCCAAGTGGTACCAGGGTGGGTCTGTGTGACCAGCAGGGTCCTCAGATCGAGCCCCACATCAGGCTTCCTGCCCAGTGGGAACTAGCATGAGTGTACTATTGGGAGGGAGCAGAAGTCTTGTAGGTGGGATATGTTGAAACAGGTAGTTTTTCACATCCTGGCCTACTCACTGTGGGAGTTTTGAGCCACGACTTAGCTTCCTGGTTATTTTCCTCTTTCTCATCTGTTTTGCTTTCTCAGGACTCTCCTCTTGCTCAAGAGATTATTGTTAAGGTCGAGAGAGAAGATGCCGGATCACTGGCTCTTCCATCCCAGGTGAGTGAGCCTCCACTGAGAAATGTGCATGGCCAGTTGGCGGCAGGGACCTGGTTGAAGTGAGCTGGGGGGTGAGCAGAAAGGGAGGAAACGGGTACAAGTGGACAACTTTTACAAAAAATTGGTCCATTCTCATGCTAAAGATTGAAAAGAGTGAGAGCTGCAAGGAAGTGGAGAAGGCTGAAAGCAGTACCATTGGATTATGAGAGCGAGGCAGCTCCAGGAGGTTAACAGCATTGCCGGTCAGTCTGAATGGACTATCCCGAGGTAGTTACCACCCATAGTACTCTGTGGTGCTGCTCTCAAGAGTCTTCTTTCCCAGCAGCATTCTGGAACCTACATTTTGTAGACTATAGACAGACATTCAGATTCATTCTTGTAGCCAGGAACATTCCATGAAAGCCCCGTAGGGCAAGGTACGGTTTGAAAGAGGATTTTTGAATAGATCAAATAGAAAGATGAAAACGAATGACCCAGTTACTCTAGTCGGAATAGTCAAGATGGAAAAGATAAAAGGAGCATTAAATGGGAAGGAAAAGCATGTAGACTAGTGGATGGTTAACTGTAGATACTTGAGTTGAGTGGTGGCCCCACACTGTCAAAGAATGAGAAGAGTGAGGGACAGCGATTGGGTGTTGTAATGAGAGAGTTCTGTCTGCGTGACTTGGGAGGTGGAGTACTTCATGGAGATTTCAAGGTCTGGGGTCTCACCCTGAGAGCGGGGTGCTGAGGAGCAATTCTAGGGGCTGGAAGTTGGGCAGCGCTAGGCATCGGTGACTGAGAACACACGTTAGGCAAAGTTGACATTGCCTCGCAGCCCCTGACTTCGGACATACGTGTTAATTTCTCTGTTCTTCCAGCTTTTCATCTGAAAAAAATGGTGCTGCTATGAGGATTTTCTCTCAGGGACCTTGTGAGAATTCAATGAATGATAGTTCATGCAACATGCTTAGCTCACAGCCTGAAAGCACACAGAAAGTGCCTCATTAAAGTCAGTTAGTTTTGGGGCACTTGGTTGGGGCAGTCAGCTAAGAATCTGGCTCTTGGCTTAGGCTTAGGTCCCGATCTCAGGGTCGTGAGATCAGCCACTGTGTTGGATTTTGCGCTCAGCAGAGTCTGCTTAAAATTTTGTCTCCTTCTCCCTCTGCCCCTCCGCTCTCAGATAAATAAATAAATCTTTAAAGAAATTAAATAGTCAGTTAGTTTTATGTTACCATCAGAGAACTCTACAAATGGATGCTAGAGACTGTGCAAGACGAGACAATACAAGTTCTTGAAGCAGAAAACAAATCCGAGGTATTCTGTGTTTCCAGTGGAGGGGGGTTTTAGTGTTTAAGGGTTGGTAGGACAAAGGTCAAGAAGTAAGGTAAGTAGCATGAGTTTCAGTGTCACTGGAAGGACACACACCCTCCCACTCCGATGCTTAGTGACTGTGAGCCCATGGTGCCTGCAAAGGAGGGGGCCATTGGGGGAAATGTAGGTTTCCATTAACACGGGAATATACAGGGACTATTTGGTGATGGTGTTGAAGCTGTAGGATTTTGTTATTTAGAAGCAGAAGGCCCAAGGACCCAGTTGAAGGGGGAAGGAATTTTGAGGGGTGGGTAGTTTGGAGCAGATGAGATGAAGGATAAGAGTAAGTGGAGATAAAGGTCGAGAAAAAAACAGTATCCACTTCAGGACTTTTCAGATGGGTATGTGATAAGCCAGTGAGATTCAGGTAAGAGAGAGGACTTACATCAGAATTTGGACCAAAAATCAGATTATTTGGATGTATTATGAAGTCTGTTGATAGTCCGGATTTACTCCTTGAAATCATTTGCCAAGTGTATATATTCCATAACTACTATACACCAACACTGTGCTAGGCACCTGAGTTACAGTTACAAACGGTCACTACCTTGTCCCTGCCCTCATGGATTGTAGCCTAGTGACAAAGATGACCATTATACAAATGAACAGAATGTGTGGTGAGTCTTAATGATAGAAATGCACAGCCGCATTTTGTGTGGAGTTCCGTGGGATTCGGGGACTTGGTCCTATTCATGAACCACAGTTCAGGATCACTAGGTATAAACAGGTCCAGCATCCAAAACCCACAGAGGCTTACATAAAAGCTACCTGTACACCTTGACTGGAATCCTTTGGACAGTCAGGACAATTTCCAGGCTGTCAACTTTTCCTTCTTCGTTTGTCAAACTTTTCCTTCTTTGTGAACATTGGAAGAAAATGATGCCCAGCTGAGCAGAAATGTGTGTCCTGTTTTAGGAAGGAGTGAACTTCAAAATTGTGACTGTGGATTTCACTCAGAAGGAAGAAAGCACTTTGAACCCTGCTCAGAGGATCCTGGACAGAGATATGATCCTAGAGAACCACAGGGACCTGGTCTCTTGGGGTAAGAATTAATGAGTTTTTATATTGAAATGATTCCAGTGGATTATGAGTTATGCAGTTCAGAGGTCAGAACGATTTTGACCACACGTAGATTACGTGTGTGCTTTTATTCCCCAATGAAGATTTAATTTAATTTAATTTTTTAAAAAGATTTTATTTATATATTTGAAAGAGAGGCAGAGAGGGAGAAGCAGGCTCCCTGCTGAGCAGAGAGCCCAATGTGAGGTTCGATCCCAGGACCCTGAGATCATGACCTGAGCTGAAGGCAGAGGCTTAACCCAGTGAGCCACCCAGGTGCCCCGAAGATTTAATTTTAATTTGTAGGGTAGCAAAGGTACAGCTTCTTTGGTTTGAGCTTGTTCAGTCCTCATAGTTCCTAAAAACCAAAGACTGGGACCAAATTCTGCCGTGATTTTCTTTTGTCCTCAGCCCAGACACCCTAAGTTCTATATTGGTCCCTATCAGCTTTTCAAACTAGATGCCATCTCCTTGTGGGAGCAAGGGGATGAGTATAAACATTTCCCAACATACATATCCAGGTGAGAAACAGACACTTAGGAATCATTACAGGTATTGAAGGTTAATTTCAAGAATCCCCATAGGGCATGCTACATATTTCTCCATTTCCCACTCCTATGGACTGCATACATTGCCACTTTTTCCAGGTGTACTCTCTGTGCTTGACCTAGTAGCCACACAGGCTTCTGCTTCTGAGCTAATCTCCATTCTCTCTCACTTGGAACCATAGGAATCCATTGGGCCTTAATCGCCGCTAAGGCATTTAGGGAACCTGGGATACCAGTGCCCTCATTCTTTCTCTTGGTTCACAAAGTAGTTTGCCATTGTCTTACTGACCTGTGCCTCCAGAAATTCCTAGAAACGTAGATACTGTTTTCTATTTCACTGAGCACGCATGTAGCACTAAAGAGGGTAGAAAGGAGGCTGGTTTCTTTGCTAAGACTTGCAAAATTGTTTTGTTATTCTGTAGATTCTGCACAGGTGATCTTATTTTGGAATATAGAGATATTTGGCATCTAAAGTCTTTTTATTCAGAAAAACTGCATTTTAATATTATTATATTAATAATATTATTAATATTATTATATTAATAATATTATTAATATTATACTTTAATATTATAATATTATATTATTATAATTAATATTATTATTATTATGCTCTGGTACTTCTCTGCCTCTTGCTTCATCCCAGCCTTCTATTTTCTTAATCCAGGTTATAGGTCCATAGCTGAAAACAAATCCATATATATTTCATATATTTGTTTGTCAGCTTTTTCCCCAGTATTCCAACTCTAACATTCTTGGCTAGGATGTTTTATTTTGCTTTCTTCTAGACTTGGCAATGGTACTTGGAAGAAGGGAATCAACCTCAAAGCAGAACATTTTTGATGAAGAACCATCCCATGGAGTGAAGTTGGAAAGGTTGACAAGAGATGATCCTTGGTTGTCTTCATGCGAAGAAGTTCAGGATTGTAAGGACCATTTGGAAAAGCAACAGGAAAGACAAGAGAGACCTTTGAAGGAAATAGCATTTACTCCCAGGAAAGCGATTACTTATGAGAAGGTCTATAAAAGCGAACTTGAAGAGAAGAGTGGTCTGAATTCCAGTTTTCTTTCACCTCAGATGATACCCATAAGAAGCCATTTTCATAAACATGCCTCACATGTTAAAAAATTGAATTATAATTCTATTGTAAACACTCATGAGAAGATTAATGACAGTGAGAAACACTGTGACAGTAATGAATGTGGAAACCCTGACCAGAACATTCACCTTATTCAGTTTACAAGAACTCAAACAGGAGATAAATCCTATGGATTTAGGGATAGTATTCAATCTTTTAGCCATGATGTACCTCTAAATATACATCAGAAAATACACGCAAGAGGAAGGTCCTTAGATTTTAAGGAATGTGGGCAAGTTTTGAACCACAGTATAACCCATAATGAACAACAGAGAATACCTGTTGAAGAGAGTCAGTATAACTGTGGTAAAACCTCCCAGAGTTCATCCCTTGCTCAAAACCTGAGAAACCATTCTGAAGAGAAACCCTTTGAATGTAATCACTGTGGGAAATCCTTCAGCTGGAGCTCTCATCTTGTTGCACATCAGAGAACTCATACAGGGGAGAAACCTTATGAATGTAACGAGTGTGGGAAGTCCTTCAGCCGGAGCTCTCACCTTGTTTCTCACCAGAGAACTCATACTGGAGAGAAACCTTACAGATGTAATCAGTGTGGGAAAGCTTTTAGCCAGAGCTATGTTCTTGTGGTGCACCAGAGAACTCATACTGGAGAGAAGCCTTATGAATGCAATCAGTGTGGGAAGTCATTCAGGCAGAGCTACAAACTTATTGCCCATCAAAGAACTCACACGGGAGAGAAGCCCTATGAATGCAGCCAGTGTGGGAAATCATTTATCCAGAGCTATAAGCTTATTGCACATCAAAGAATTCATACTGGAGAGAAACCCTATGAGTGCAATCAGTGTGGGAAGTCCTTTAGTCAAAGTTATAAACTCGTTGCCCATCAGAGAACTCACACAGGAGAAAAACCCTTTGAATGTAATCAGTGTGGAAAATCCTTCAGCTGGAGCTCTCAGCTTGTTGCCCATCAAAGAACTCATACTGGCGAGAAACCCTATGAATGTAATGAGTGTGGGAAATCTTTCAACCGCAGTTCTCACCTGGTTATGCATCAGAGAACTCATACTGGAGAAAAGCCCTATGAATGTAACCAGTGTGGGAAGTCCTTTAGCCAGAGTTATGTTCTTGTTGTACATCAGAGAACTCACACTGGAGAAAAGCCCTACGAGTGCAATCAGTGTGGGAAGTCCTTCAGGCAGAGTTCATGCCTTACTCAACATCAAAGAACTCATACTGGAGAGAAACCCTATGAATGTAATCAGTGTGGGAAAACATTCAGCTTGAGTGCTCGACTTATTGTACATCAAAGAACTCATACTGGAGAAAAGCCCTTTACATGTAATCAGTGTGGGAAAGCTTTCATTAATAGTTCTAAACTTATTAGGCATCAGGCAACTCATACTGAGGAGAAACCCTATGAATGTAACTAGTTTGGAAGCCTTTCAGCCAGCGTATTCTTTTTTTTTTTTTTTCCTTTTTCTTCTTTCTCCTTCCTTCCTTCTTTCTTTTTTTTTTTTTTCTCTTTTCTTCCTTTCAAATATCAGCCTTCTGTTATTGTAGATCTGGAAGTTTGGTGAAGAAAGAAAAACAATCACATATTTTACTTAACATTTTATATTAAAAAGATCAAACCTGGCCTTTAAGACACATCACCACATAAGTAATAAATATTGGCACTTTTCCTGGAAGAAAGCACTCTGACCTGAGGAAATTATCATTAAATGGGCAACATACTATGGAGTGATTGTGAGTGAGGTAGAACTCTTTAACAATAAAGAGTAAATGAGAATGCAAACACTGGTGAGCTTGTTGTTGAGAAGATTGGGAAATTGGTATAGGTATTGGAACCTAGGCTGGAAAATAGTATTTCAGTACCATTTTATGACATGATTTCCCCAGTAGCTACTTTGTAATCTGTTTTATTCAGCACTTTCTATTATATGTGAAGATTTCATAAATATTAGGAAAATGGCTATGATAATGAAGTGGGAAAAAATGCAGGCCAAGAGTATAGAACAGTAACTTCCAGAACCATTGTGGTACTTGTGTATGGATCAGAATCGAAAGGGTTTCCAGGTGTATCTTTTTGAGTTTTAGCTTTATGCCTGGTTTTTCTTCTCTTTTGGTGTGTGTGCTGTTTTACTGTAGTAAGTAATAAGAGGAGTCAGAAACAAAAAGTAAACCAAAGATTTCCATCTTTGACCATTTAGGAAAGACTAGGTAGCTAGATAGAGATTTCTCGTTGTTCTGAAATTTCCATTTGGATTAGCTTGAGCAGGTCACTCAGGACTTGGATGCCCAGGGATTTTCCTCATTGAAAATATTCCCCTGGCAAGGGGGAACTGGAAATTTAGATCAGAAGGGGTTCTATATGAGGGATTGAGAATTTGCAGGTTGTGTAAAGGGCATATTTTTATATTTCCAAAGCGGTATAAAGGAGCTCTCTTTTTAAGGGTTTCCCCCATGTAGTCTTGTGGGGTTTTTTTCCTCTGGGATATATTTCCTGATGTCTGAGTCTTCTGAGTGAGAGAGCACTGTCATGCTAAGTGCTCATCGCCTAAATTGAGCTTGCAAGAATGATTTTAGGTAAGATTTTGTAGCTCTTTGTTGGTTTCTAAGATGTGGTTCGCATTGCCTAAATCATATATTTTAATCCTGTGGATTATCTTAGGCCTGAAACCTCTGATCCTAGAGGGTTAGTAAAAAGTAAGCTGAGAGTTGAAATCGGAGACCAGAGAACTGAGATGAATTCTCTGGAGGAAGAATGAGAAATCGAAAGTGACCTCCAATAGTGGTCGCCCTCCGTAAAATTCTGTCCCCATGAGATGACCCTAAGCAGAGCCACCTCTTTGAGGTTTAAACCAGAGTACAACACACACGGCAGTGATTAAATTTCTCAGGAACAGTTGTTGAGTGCTGACAGCTGGCTCCACACACAGCCTGAGAGCTCTTTAGTCAGTTGATGAATGCGCGGGTGGAGGAACAGCAGGGGTTCTGCATGTATTCCCTTCTGGGGAAGACATAAAATGGTAAAAAGTCCAAATTTAGCAACCGGACCTGAAGAGGTTCCTTTCCCCCCAAATTAGAGATAAAACCAGTACAAGCTAGGATGATTCTCATCAGGCATGTTGAATCTTACTTTGAGCAAGAAACCATGATTGTACAAATGAGTATAAAGCCAACTGGGTGAAGGATGAGGGCTCTGAATATTTCAAGTTTGGGAAGTGATTCATTGCAAAGTAATCTCTTCGGTAAACATTGAAAATATTTTATTGAAAGTGAAATTTTTTAAACTGCAAGATTTTTGAAATATGTGTGTAAGTGTGCATGTGTGTGTGTTTCTGGCCAGCTTGAATATGTGAGTCATTTGTGTGCACTAAGTCGTGAGTATTATATCAGTTTTCGAGTGGTGATTAAGGATTGCCAAGTATATTGATAAAAGATAGAGTCAACTGATAAACAAAAATGTGAATTTATATTATTTGCTCAGTAATTTCCCTTGGAGAAAAAATATTCTTTTAATTTAAAGATAATCCACCAAAAATTCCTGTATCAATAATAAGTTTAGGTCACATGCCAGAAATACGTAATTAAACTTCTGAACCTAAAATTTAAGGTTAAAAAGGAGAATCAGTAGTTTGATTTTAATGACCTATATATGGCATATGTATGTGTATATATACACATATATCCGTGTCCCTTACATAAAACTTTTTGTCTGTGTAAAATTCACAAAACTAAAGCTGTACTTGGCCATAGAAGAATTTATAGAGGTTTTACAAGCCAAATTTCTTTTACCATACCCCAGTAAAATTAGAAATAAATGAAAAGTGACCAAAATGTTTTTAATTACAGATGTTAGGAAATACTCTCCTAGAACCAATGTTTCATTTACCCCAGTGTTCCTGGGTTATAATTGACGTACAGCACTGTGTAAGTTTTGGGTATACAGCATGATTTGATTTACATATATTGTGAAATGATTATCACAGTTAACATTCATCAACTCAGAGAAATACAGAATCATGGGTGGTTTTTTTTAAAAGATTATTTATTTGACAGACACATTACAAGGCAGAGAGGCAGGCAGAGAGCCCCATGCTGGGGCTCGATCCCAGGACCCTGGAATCATGACCTGAGCTGAAGGCAGAGGCTTTAACCCACTGAGCCACCCAGGCGCCCCAATCATAGGGTTTTTTGTTTTCCCTGCTGATGAGAACCCTTAAGATTTTCTCTTGAGCAACCTTCAGACATAACAAATAGCAATGTTAACTCTAGTTGTTTCGTGTCCTCTCACACTCCTGATCAGCCTTTGCTGCTTTTGCACCCCTCCCACCTCATTCTGTGGTTTGATGTTTCAGCTTACTTCTAGGCTTGGAAAGATAAATGTGTTTTATATAGAGAGATTTCAGCTAGGAGAGGGGAGATCCAGATTTTGAAATACTATTTTCAGATACACCTTTGTATTCTTAAATTTCATTTGGATTTTGTGCTCAAGGAATCGAAATTTCATTTGGATTTGTGCATCCGTTCTGTGTGTCTTATCATACTTGACAAGACCGGTTAAATTACCAATGCCTTTAGAACGTTAGCTTGGAAAATCAGTATTTTTCCAGTTGGTGGACAAAACCTGCACCCAGACAGTTTCACTGCAGAACGGATCACATCCATAAAGAGCACATTACTCTTTACAAATTGTAGCAACCTGGGTTCTTGGTTGGGAAGCCTGTGAGCCAATGCTAGCCAACTGAGTTGGAAAAAGGAGTTTATTGAAAGGACATTAGGTGGGTCCAAGGATTGGCAAGAAGCAGTAAGATCATGTTCAGGGATTTATAGACAGAAATGATTGCCAGAATTATGCTGCAGTGCCTATGAGAATTCCTTAACATTCCCAAAGTTTCTTAATTTCCTTAATCTATCTCTACATTGATTTCTTTTGATTCCAAGTCTGAGGCAAGTGCCTAGGTCTGGTGACACCCAGGCTATGCGGACATTTGAGACATCAGAGGTACTAACCTTTGTGTTTCCTGGAGTCTGTAGTGATAGGTAGGCTTGACCTTCCACTCATGCTAATTAGGTAGAGAATTCGTCATTCGTAAATTTTATTCATTTGCAAAGCAGCAGCAAAGAAGGTTTCCAGTATAGCCCTCTCTTCTGCCTAACCCATAAGTCACCATTTTATTCACCTTCTATACTTTGATTTAAATATGTATATAGAACCTCCTATGTAACATAATACAGCTATCGCCTTTAAAATAAAAAAACGTGCTCGCTGACTTCCCCATGTAAGGATAACCCAGAGCTTCCGATCATTATATTCACTTCCAAGTCTGGGATCTCTGGGTGATGTCCATTTGTTTTCTAGTGAAAAATCTGTCATGTAAAAAGAGGGTTAAAAAAAAAAAAGAGGGTTCAGATGTTGGGCATGAAAAAGGGGGAGAGAGCATAAAACCAGGTCAAGTTAGCAAGCTAATAAGTAACTTTGGTTGTTGCAAGTAGATATTCAAAAGCTCTCTAGAACTGTTTTTGTAAAACTAGGAACAAGTGGGTGACAGTTTTTACTGCTTAGGATAATTTAATCCTTATTTGGATTAACTTGAGGTATAACTCAATTAATGAATTTTATAGATTTTGCTGTAAAAAATAGTATTCCATTTAAAATGTCAATTTTGGGATCTGCCAAGTGGATGTTCATGTCAAAAACAGTAAAGTTGGGTTTTCTGTCTTATACCCAATGGAGCATTGACTTGTGGTCCACTGAGGATGGTATTTACGTGGAATTAGGTTAGTGATCGATAAACCTTTCTGAACTAATATTGCCTGTCTGGGCTCTTTAACTTCTAAACATCAAAAAGTTTAAACTTTTAAACTCTTATTAAACATCAACAGCTTTTATGTTCTATTGAATGAATCTTCGTTCTGTGGTTATGACAGTCTTCATGATCACTTCCCCAGTTCTTCAGGGAGCATTCCTTGAATTTAGGTGTTGGATCAAGATCTTGAAATTTGGGTATTTGCTTGGCTACTGTTCCTTTTCCTTGCCCAGGTTCTACGAGTTCTTTTTCTGACAGTGTTTGTTCAGTTCTGGATGGTTGATACCTCTGCCTTCAGTTCATTACAGATTAGACAGCTCCCTGAATCTTCTGACCTTGTTTTCTCTTTGGCTTGTCCACATTTTCCTCCACCATGACTTGCTTTCTGAACCCACAAGGACCATGCTACTCCTACAGGACATTTTGTGGCAAGCTGGAACTCTCTATGGGTGTAAGTACCTGATTTTTCTATACCTTGGAAAAACTTTCAGGACATGCCAGTAGCCTGATTTGGTTATTATAAAACTGAAGTATAGTTGACATTCAATGTTACATTAGTTTCAGGTGTGCAGTGTATTGATCAGACAATTCTATACATTATTCATTTCAGTGCTCATCTTAAGTATAATCCCCACCTGTCCCACTATACAATGTAAAATAGTAAAATGTAGATAGGATCATAAGTAGAATGTGCTGAAATTTTGGTAGCGGGGATTAGGTTAAAAAAGAACCAAACCTATAGAAAAGCCAAAGGATATTTTTTGATGAAATACCAAAGCCGTTTATTAGTATTCTCTGATGTTACTCTTCTCTACTAATTGTATCAGGATTCCATCACTGATACTAGGTGTGTACTCCCTGCTTTAGTATTTATGTTGCACTGGGGAAGAGGGAGTTGAAATCTCTTTTTGTAATCTGGTGGATAGATTTTTATGTGTTGCTGATAGCATTTATCACCTAGACCTGTATACAATACAGCCAATTCTAAGATGTGTTCCCAAGAAATGGGACACCCAGTCACCACAGCTTCCCCGTGTGGCATGGCTTCTACCTGTGTCTCAGTGCTCAATTACGGCTTCTCTGCCTAAATGGGAAGAGGGGGATGACTGCTGTGTGGGGGTTACTGTTTGCTGTTATTCCTGTATCGAGTCTAGTTGGACTTTTTTTTATTAATAAAAGGAAAACTGAAGTTTTTAGCTTTAAAGGAAACGAAAATTGTGGATTTGTGTTCATGAGACGTGCAAATTCGTCAGAAAACACTGAGTTAGAATAAAAATGTTTACGTAGGAGAGGGAGACTAGGTTAAGACTAGTGTTAAATTAGGTGTTAAATTGGAATCAGCAGCAATAGCACCATGAAAGGCTACATGTTCATCCTGGGGAACCAGCAATCACGCAGTGGTGATAGACAGAGGCCATAGGGACCACTAACCCAAGTGGAATTCCTACCAGCCAGGCAGGAACACCGTGATCCTTGAGAAACCATCAGACATGAACGCTAGACCAAGGTCTACGTCTGTATGGAGCCATCATGAGAGGATGGATGTGTCAACAGTGTCCAAGAAAGGCACTATCTGAGTCTGTTCAAGCTGGTATAACAAAAATACTGTAGACCGGATGCTTTAAGTAATAAATAAAAGCAAAGCACCAGCAGATTCAGTGACTGGTGAGGACTCGCTTCCTGGTTCATAGGCAGCCACTGCCTTGCTGTGTCCTCACACAGCCGAAGGACAAGAGCCGTCTCGAATCTTGTATCCGGGCACTAATCCCATTCATGGTGAATTTCACCCTCATGAACTAATCAGAGCCCAAAGGTCCCCATCTCCTAATACCATCACATGGGGCATTAGGATTTCAACATATGAATTTCGGTGGTGGGGGGCGGGTGAGGACATAAACATTCAGTCCATGACAGGCAAAAACTTGACTTCACAAGAGATGTTTTATATTGATCAGTCTGAATTTCCTGCAGCCAAATGTTGGTCAACATCAAAGTTTTGGATGAATGATAAGGCTTAATGTGGGTCTGTTTAGGAAACAGAAGCTTCACTAGACCGATGACCTGGCAACTGTTGCATCTCACACCTAAAATTCCAGTTCAGGCCTCTCTCTCACACTCAGACGTTGGCCTTTTTATTACTTACTTCTGGCGGATAGGCCCACGGGCTGTGTAAGAACATACAGATACCATTAATAAATGGGCCCAACTTCAGGTGTATTTGGTCATATTTATCATTCAAGGGACAAGGTTTTCAAAAAGTGATTGGGATTATTGGCAATTCACCCTCAGTGAGAGCCCGTATTTGCTCTTTGGTAAAGCTTAGGAAAAGAAGGGAAAAAAAAGATTTTAGTTAATATGGCCCATCCCATCACTTGGGGTTGGGGAGTGGGGAAGGCAAAGTGTAGATTAATTATCCAGGAGACGAGCTCTAAAGGGGAGAAATACGAATGCCTCCTCTAAAGCAACATTAAATATATGGACTTAGGAACTAAATATCTAAATGGGATTCCAGTTGATATTTCTCTTTCCAGAATGGTTTCCTTAATCCCCCTGCTTCTAACAGTTGCTCGCATTGTTCAAGGTTGGAGGACCTCCTATCACCCAGCCAGATATATAAGAACCTGACTGAAATATGGGTTTACTTCCCCTTGTGGAAGAAGTACCCCTTTTACCACCCATCTGGAAAAAATTAGACGATAATTGGTTTTCTACTACCCCGTCCTGGGCTGGAGCACATGTGTTAGCATCTCTTCCCCGTACAGTCAGCTGACCCTCAGTGGATGTAATTTACTGACTAAATCTACAGCCTTTGGATCCAGGTCACCACAGCATTCAAAAAACCATTTAATTTACCCTAAAAGGCCTAGGTTATCATTACTACGGAGGGGGAAAGACTGGGCATTTTTATAAAGAATTGTATATGTTCCCCTAAATAAATCAACAGTGCTATTTGCAATGCCTCCTAGAGCCACTGTAATCATGACACGGAAACTTACTAATGAAAGCCACTTAATAATGAATCTCCCATCTCAAGGTCTCCTTGCTCCATAATCTTTGTCCTTAAAATCTACTGGGTAGAGTAAATGAGGACATCCCCTAGCCAACACCCCAGGAGAGAAAAATTACCCTCCCTCCTGTTTTTTAAAAGATTTTACTTATTTATTTATTTAATTTTTAAAAAAATTTAAATTCACTTTAGTTAACATATAGTGTAATATTCATTTCAGGGGCAGAATTTAGTGATTCATCCATGGCATATAAAATCTAGTGCTCATTATATCACATGCCCTCCTCAATGCTCATTCCCCAGTGACCCATTCTGTCCCACCCACCTCCCCTCCAGCAGCCCTCAGTTTATTACCTAGAGTTAAGAGTCTCTCATGGTTTGCCTCTGTCTCTGTTTTCATCTTATTTACCTTAGAGCATTAGAGCATAAATGCAGGCAAGCAGGGTGGGAAGAGGCACAGTGGGAAAGAGAGACAGAGAGAAAGAGAGAAACCTAAGCAGACTGCACTGAACGCAGAGCCTGATGTGAGGCTCACAATCCTGCAATCAGGAGCTGAGCTGAAACCAAGAGTCAACCCCGGAGCCACCCGGGCGCTCCATAATCAGCTCCTCTGAGGACCTTCAACAGGAGGGGCCAGAACCTGCCTTGTACGATCACCAAAGACTGTCCACCAAAGTTTTGCTTCAGAGATGAACCCAAAAGGCTTTTCTCGACACCATACAATGAAAATATCACCGATCCACCTTCCTCATGCACATACACACACAGAAAACTGACTCAGTAATTAAGATGTATGAAAATAAGGTTTAATCTCATTTGTTATATCAGATTAAAAAGAAGAGTTTTTTTTTAAATTCTACAGTCCAATTCCAGAGATGAAGGTACAGAAGGCACAGTTTGGTAAGACCCACACTTCCATTCATGTTGCTAAGAGAACGTACATTGAGACAGCCTTCCTAGAAAGTAACAATATGTATCAAGAGCCACTCAAATACTTAGGCCCTTTGCTCCAGTCATTTCTCTTGACAAGGATAAATGCCCAAGGAGCATCACTCCAATATAATAATGAAAAATTGGTAAAGAAAAAAAGAAATGTCAACATTAGCAAAACGGACAGAAAAATTTGGCTTATCCATGATAGAAATATCATGCAGACATTTAAAGTGTTTTACAAAGGAATGTCTGGGTAGCTCAGTCAGTTAAGCATCTGCCTTTGGGTCAGGTCATGATCCCAGGGTCCTGGGATCGAGTCCTGCATCAGGCTCCCTGCTCAGCCAGGAGCCTGCTTCTCCCTCCCCCTCTGCCTGCTGCTCCCCCTGCTTGTGCATGTGCTCTCTCTCACAAATAAACAAAACCTTTAAAATAAAATAAAATAAAATGTTTTACAAAGAGTTTGTAATGGCATTGTCTGACCAACAACTGACATGAGATCCTACATGTCTGTAGGATAAAAATCTATGTTACTCAACAGAGAAACAAACTAACAAAAATATTCCCTGTGTGGAGCTGTTATTTCTTCCTTGGCCAACAATTACCTTCTGCTCCTGGTAGAACAGGACCCTAAAGGCCTCGTGTCTACCACATTCAATTATAATTCCTGCCACATTCAATTATTATTTTTTTTTAGAAATCATTTTTTAAATTTTTATTTATTTGGCAGAGGGAGATCACAAGTAGGCAGAAAGAGAGAGAAAGAGAGGGAAGCAGGCTTCCTGCTGAGCAGAGAGCCTGATGCGGGACTCGATCCCAGGACCTCAAGATCATGACCCGAGCCAAAGGCAGAGGCTTAACCCACTGAGCCACCCAGGCGCCCCTCACCACATTCAATTATAATTCCCAGGTGTTATCTCTATATCTGTTCTGCCCCATTTTCTATGGTCTATAGTTTTAATCAGAAGAGAATGTTCTCCTAGGAAGATGCATTGGGATGCCTGGAGGAATCTTCGAAATGCACAACTCAAGATTTGGAGCCCACATAAGACCTGACGTGATCAGGCAGAGATCACAACCACTATAAAGTAGAAGTCTGAGTAGAGTGAGTAGATAGAGCGTTGTTAAATTAGGAAAATAATGGTCTGGCCAGGGGCAGGGGCAGGGCCAGCTTTCCCCCATCACACAGCCTAGGGCTTTCTTTCATAAACTTGCAGTATAATCCATGATATTACCCTTAAGTCCAAGTATTTAAATAATCCTCCTGCACCCCCCCCATTCACAGAAAAATATTCAAAGTTAGGAAAAGATGATGATATTGTCATTATTTCTGGAAAACATAAGAGAGGGTCATGTCTTGAAAGGAACTTGAATCAATTTCAGCCATGGTTGTAGAGATGGAGCTGGGTTAAACAAAGTTTCAAGTCTGTCCATTTCAATTTGCCCTATCTTCAGGAAGACAAAGGGGATCAAGAGATACAGATGCCCAGGGGAGAAATTTTAACTGATCTCATACTTATTGTATGCATCATGTGAAAGAAGGTATTATGTGGCTGGATATTAGATTTCCTGGTGTAATGTGTTTAATGTTATATAAAAGTGATGGACATCTTTATAAATGCCTATTGATGTAATGCAAGATGAATCATTTACTAAGCTAAAAGAATGTTTCCAATATATTAACAAAATTTCATGGTTCATAAGTTGATTTAACATAATAAATAAAGATTAAAAATAGCTACTGTGATCTAGGGTTAAAAGAAATGGGAAAATTCATCAAATTTAAAACAATGGTAGCAGATCATGGACTGTCACCAACAATTTTCCTATATGTTAGTTTTTTTCCTATATGTTAATGAAAAAGAGAAGCAGAAATTAAAGTCTTATCATTCATTTCAGGAAGCTTGGAAAAGAATTATAATGAAAGAATAAAGCAAATGTTGCTATTTCTTTAACAAGGTGCTGGATGGTGAAAGAGTGTCAGACATAACCTCCTTCTCCCCCTTAATGTCTCTGAAAGTCTCTGCAATTGAGACACCAACCCAAGAGACAGGAAGGGGTTGACCCTGAATAAGCCCACAAGCACATGAGGGTGGAAAATAAGATTTACGTTCTGATGTTAACATTTACATAAAATCACTTAGCTGTCACAGGGTGCCTGGGTGGTTTAGCTGGTGAAGCCACCGACACTTGATTTTGGCTCAGGTCACAATTTCAGGGTCCTGGGATCAGCCCCCCTGCTCTCTCCCGCTCTCTCAAATAAATCTTTTTTTATTTTTTTTAAGATTTTATTTATTTGTTTGAGAGAGAGATCATAAATCTTTTTTGTTTTTTTTTTTTAAAGATTTTATTTATTCACTTGACAGAGATCACAAGTAGGCAGAGAGGCAGGCAGAGAGAGAAGAAGGGAAGCAGGCTCCCTGCCGAGCAGAGAGCCCGATGAGGGGCTCGATCCCAGGACCCCGAGACCGTGACCTGAGCCGAAAGCAGAGGCTTTAACCCACTGAGCCACCCAGACGCCCCCATAAATCTTTTTTAAAAAATCACTTATGTGTCACACTTGAGCATTGCAATTCTCAGTAATTAGCATATCAAACAATTTAAACAATTCCATGTAATTTAAACAATGAATTAGATGATCTGATTATTTGGAAACATTGGTTCAAATTCCTAACCTAATCACCAAAATGCAATCGATCTCCACCCACCTAGCTCCTATGTCCCCAGATAAGAAAAAAATTTTATTTATACAATGCGTATCTTAACTTAAAAAAAAAAATCTCTTTTCCGTTACACAGGTGGTTCTCAAACTTTGCCGTGCATCAGAACCAGGAGGGAGAGTTTCTTATAACACAGATTTCTGAGTCCCCAGAAACCCGACCCCAGGGTTTCTTTTTTTTTTTTTTTTAATATTTTATTTATTTATTTGACAGAGAGATCACAAGTAAGCAGAGAAGCAGGCAGAGAGAGAGGAGAGGCAGGCTCCCTGCTGAGCAGAGACCCCCCCCCCCTTTTGGGGCTCGATCCCAGGACCCTGAAACCATGACCCGAGCTGAAGGCAGAGGCTTAACCCCCTGAGCCACCCAGGCGCCCCCCGACCCCAGGGTTTCTGACTCAGGAGGTCTTGGCTGGGGTTTGAGGATTTGCACCCAATGCCGTTGTGGTCCAGTCCCACAATCTCAGAATCACCGCAGTAGAAATGTTTAAACGGAGTTAATTTATATTTAGCTCACAAAAGTTCTAACTTCTTACCTTAAATTTTTCCATACTGTAAACATGAAATCAAAGCCAATCGAAGTTTGTCCCAAACTTGAAACTTGGCATCAAGTTTCTGCTAGACGGAGTCTGGCTGCCGGAAGTGACGTACGGGAAGCAGGTGTAAAGCCCCGCCCAGGCCCCGCCCTCTGGTATTAAAACTCGCGGCCTTCCGCTCAGATCCTCTCAGGAGAGCAGCGCTGAGAGCGGTCTTCCGGAGCGCTCTGCGGTTGTTTCTTCCAGGATTCTACGTGCGTGGAGTCGAACTCAGAGGACAGGATGGAACACTTGGTAAGTTAACTCTGTGTTTCGTTCGTTTACTCTTGCATTTGTTAAGAGGGCATCCCACCCTCCACAACACACACACACACACACCCCACTACTCTCCATTTCTAGGGTCAGAGAAGGAGCAGGATGGGAGCTGGAGTCATGATTGCATCAGAGAAGAGTGGATCTGGCCCCTCTGAAGGGTCCCGCAGCCCAGACACTGCAAACTACAGCCAACCTCAGGCAGCTTCTCATTCCCCTCTCTCAGCAACACGTCCATAATGGAAAACTCCTTATCGGGGTGGCTGGTCTGTGTACTCCCAGAAGGTCACCAGATTCTCCTCCATCATTACCCACATCCCACAACTTCACACTGCCCTCACCAAACCATGCCGGACAATCACCAAAGCCACTGGGGTCTACTGTGTCTTCTGGGGTTTCCTCAGGGTCACCATACCTAGGGACAGTATACTCCGTCTTCTTACTTTCATCACCAAGCACTTCACCCACATCGCTCAGAGAATTTCCCAAGTCACCTAGCTACTCTGCAGCAATCTCCAGATTTCTGTGAGACTCAGCATATTAACCACAGGAAACACTAACTCACGGACTTCACGGGGTTCCTCCCCCATGTCCCTTATCTCTTCACCCCCAGCACTCAGAGTGTCTCCTGTGTTGTCTAGCTCTTCTCGCACCCTCCCCAGGTCTCTGTGACAGTCAGCCCATCATCCACAGAAAACACTTATTAACTCACAGACCTCACTAGGTTCCCTCCCAAAGTCTCCTTTTTTCTTTCTTTCTTTCTTTTTAAAATTTTATTCATTTACTTGAGAGAGAGAGTGAGCATGAAAGGAGAGAGGTCAGTGGGCAAAGCAGACTCCCCGCTGAGCAGGGAGCCCGATGTGGGACTCTAAGGCAGTCGCTCAACCAACTGAGCCACCCAGGCATCCCCCAATCTCTCCTTTCTTCATGGGAGTGACTCTCAGATATCCTCCTGGGTCCCCACACTCAAATCAAGTCTCACTTGGACATAGGCATGACCTTCCAGCCACTCGGCATTATTGTCTTTTTATTCCAAGATGTGGCCAAACCACTGACCAGCATGATGTACTTACTGGCCATATCTCCCAAGTCATAGGAGAAGAGAGGAAAAAAATAAAACGATGAAACCAGTGAGGGAGACAAACCATGACAGACTCTTAAATCTAGGAAACAAACACGGTTGCTGGAGAGGAGAGGATGGGGGGTTGGGGTAACTGGATGGTGGGCATTAAGGAAGGCATGTGATGTAAAGAGCACTGGGTGTTATATGCAGCTGATGAATCATTGACCTCTACCTCTGAAATGAATAATACATTATATGTTAATTAATTGACTTTAATAAGATAAGATTTAAAAGTGAACAGTTTGGTGTTTTTTTTGTGTGTGTATGCACATAGTTGTGCAACCATCACAACAATCAAGTTTAGAACATTTTTATCACCCACAATAGAAAACCTGTAAACGGGGCGCCTGGGTGGCTCAGTCGTTGGGCATCTGCCTTCGGCTCAGGCCACGATCCCAAGGTCCTGGGATCAAGCCCCACATCGGGCTCCCTGCTCAACAGGAAGCCTGCTTCTCCCTCTTGACTTCCCTGTTTGTGTTCCCTCTCTTGCTGTGTCTCTATCAAATAAATAAATCTTTAAAAAAAGAAACCCTATAAATATTAGCAGTCACTTCTCACCTTATGTCCAACATTCCCCAACCCTCAGCCCTAGGGAACCAGTAATCTCTCTGTCTCTAAGGCTCTGCCTATTCTGGACATTACATATAAATAGGATCATATAATATGTGAACTTTTGTTACTGATTTTTTTCACTTAATATAATGTTTTCAAGGCTTATTCATTTTGTGGAGTGTACCACAACACCATTCCTTTTTATTTTATTTTATTTTGTTTTGTTTTTTATTGTGTTATGTTGTCACCATAAAATACATCCTTAGTTTTTGAGGCAGTGTTCCAACATTCGTTGTTTATGCACCACACCGAGTACTCCATGCAATCCGTGCCCTCCTTAATACCCACCACTGGGCTCTCCCATCCACCCCCCAAAACCCTCAGTTGGTTTCTCGGAGTCCACAGTCTCTCATGGTTCATCTCCCCCTCTGATATCCCCCAATTCACTTTTCCTTTCCTTCTCCTAATGTCCTCCATGCTATTCTTATGCTCCACAAGTAAGTGAAACCATATGATAATTGAATTTCTCTGCTTGACTTATTTCACTCAGCACAATCCCCTCCAGTCCCGTCCATGTTGATGCAAATGGTGAGTAGTCATCCTTTCTTATGGCTGCGTAATATTCCATTGTATATATGGCCATATCTTCTTTATCCATTCGTCTGTTGAAGCACATCTTGGCTCTTTCCACAGTTTGCCTATTGTGGACATTACTGCTATGAACATTGGGGTGCATATGGCCCTTCTTTTCACTACATCTGTGTCTTTGGGGTAAAAACCCAGTAGTGCAATTGCTGGGTCATAGGGTAGCTCTATTTTTAATTTTTTTTTAAATATTTTATTTATTTATTTGACAGAGAGAAATCACAAGTAGGCAGAGAGGCAGGCAGAGAGAGAGAGGAAGAAGCAGGCTCCTTGCCAAGCAGAGAGCCCAATGCAGGACTCGATCCCAGGATTCTGAGATCATGACCTGAGCTGAAGGCAGAGGGTTAACCCACTGAGCCACCCAGACACCCTATATTTTTAATTTTTTGAGGAATCTTTACACTGTTTTCCAAAGTTGCTGCACCAATTTGCATTCCCACCAACAGTGTAAGGGGGTTCCCCTTTCTCCACAGCCTCTCCAACACTTGTTTCCTGCCTTGTCAATCTTTGCCATTCTGACTGAACACCATTCCTTTTTATTATTAAATAATAATCCACTGAATGACTATATCACATTTTCTTTTTCCATTCATCAGTTAATGGATATGGGCTTATTTGTACTTTCTGGCTATTATAAATAATGTTTCTGTACATTATTTTCATGTACAAGATTTTGTGTGAACACATGTTTTCTCTCTGGTACCTACCTGAGAGTGGGATTTCCAAATGTATGGAAACTTTCTGTTTAAATGTTTGAGGAAGAGCCAGACTGTTTTCCAAAGTGACTGAAGCATTTTACACCTCCAGCAGCAGCGTGCAAGGGTTACAAGTTCTCTATGTCCTTGACAATTGTTATTATCTATATTTTTTGTTCTAGCCATTCTAGTGAGTGTGAGGTGGTATCTCATGGTGGCTTTGATTTTCATATTTCCCCAAGGGCTAATGATACTGACCATCCTTTAATGGGCTTCTTGTCCATTTGTATTTCTTCTTTGAAGAAATGTGTATTCAAATCATTTGCTTGTTGGGTTGTCTTTATTATGGAGTTGTAAGCACAATTTTTGTATTCAAAATATAAGCTTCTTATCAGATGCATGATTTACACAAGACATTTTTATTTGCTAGTATTTTCTTGAGAATGTTTGCATCTATATTCATGAAAGACATTGACATATAGTTTTCTTGAGATGTATCATTCCCTGATTTTGGCAGTATCCGCCTTATAAATGAATTGGGATATGCTTCCATTTTTTGGAAGAGTTTGTGAAGAATTGCCACTAATGGGGCACCTGGGTGGCTCAGTGGGTTAAGCCTTTGCCCCAGCTTGGGTAATGATCTCAGGGTTCTGGGATCAAGCCCCGCATCAGGCTCTCTGCTCGGTGAGGAACCTGCTTCCCCTTTCCTCTCTGCCTGCCTCTCTGCCTACTTGTGATCTCTCGATCTCTCTCTCTGTCAAATAAATAAAATCTTAAAAAAAAGAATTGCCACTAATTCTGGAGTTTTCTTTGTGCTTTTAAAAATCATTAATTCTCTTATCATAGGTCTAGTCTGATTTTCTCTTTATTCTTGAGTCAATTTTGATTATTTGTGTCTTTCTAGAAACTTACTAATTATCTTATTTGTTGGCATGTAGTTGTTCTTAGTATTCCCATATAATCCTCTTTGTATCAGAAAGGTCAGTAGTAATATCCCCTCTTAAATTTTTGATTTTAGTAATTTGAGTTTTTTCTTTTTTTTTTTCTAACTTAGTCTAGCTAAAGATTTGTACATTTTGTTGATCTCTGCAAAGAACCTACTTTTGGTTTCACTGATTTTTCTCTAATGTTATTCTGTACTTCATTATTTGCTCAAATCCTTTTTCTTCATGATTGCTTTAATTTGTTTTTATTTCAGTGTCTGAAAGGAAAAAGTTAGGTTATTAATTTGAGATTCTTGTTGTTTTAATATAGGCATTTGCAGCTATCAATTTCCCTAAAAGAACTGCTTCAGCTACATCCCATAAGTTTGGTAGGTTGTGTTTTCAGTTTTCTTTTCTTTTTTGTTGTTTCAAGTTTTTATTTAAATTCCAGTTAGTTAACATTTAGTATAATATTAGTTTCAGGAGTAGAATTCAGTGATTGATCACCTACATGTAACACCCAGTGCTCATCACAAGTGCCCTCCTTAGTACCCTTCACCCCTTTAGCCCATCCCCCACTCACCTTCCCTCCAGTGTTGTGTTCTCTATAGTTAAGAATCTGTTTTACGGGTTGCCTCTCTCTTTTCCCCCCTATGGTTGTCTGTTTCATTTCTTAAATTCCACCTGTGAGTGAAATAATATGGTATTTGTCTTTCTCTGACTTATTTTTCATAGCATAATACACTCTAGCTCTATCCACATCATTGCAGATAGCAAGATTTCATTCTTTCTGATGGCTGAGTAAATTCCATTGTGTATACACACCACATCTTCTTTATCCATTAGTCAATGGACACTTGGACTTCTTCCATAATTTGGTTATTGTTGATAATGTTGGTATAAATATTGGGGTGCATGTGTCCCTTGGAATCAGCATTTTTGTATCCTTTGGGTAAATATCCAATAGTATATGGTAGTTCTGTTTTTAACTTTTTGGGGAACCTCCATACTGTTTTCCACAGTGGCTGCACCAGTTTGCATTCCCACCAGCAGTGTAGGAGGGTTCCCCTTTCTCCGCATCTTCGCCAACATCTGTTGTTTCCTGTGTTGTTCATTTTAGCCATTCTGACAGGTCTGAGGTGACATCCCATTGTAGTTTTGATTTGTATTTCCCTGATGGTGAGTGATGTTGAGCATCTTTTTGTGTCTGTCAGCCATAGTCTTCTTTGGAAAAAAATGTCTATTCATGTCTTCTGCCCATTTTTTAACTGGATTATTTGCTTTTGGGGTGTTGGGTTTGAGAGTCCAGAATTCAGAAGGACTGCAAACTGAGAAGTTCGGAGAGAAAAACAGCTAGACAGGCCCCCTTTCCTCTTCAGAGATGCAGTCAGGGACATGACCTCAGACTCTGTGGGCCAGGACCCGGATATGGGAACAAATGGTGGTGGGTGAGGTTGTGAAACTTGCCTTGGTGGAAACCCAGGTTAAAGATCTAAGTTCTTGGAGGGATGGAGCTGGGCACGTGCCCACATGTGAGGGAATTTGGGAGGCAACGGTTCAGGGAAGCACCGGTTCTTGACAGGCGGGTGGGTCCAGGAGCTAATTGATGTTGTCCAGGGGAAACGGCCTCAGTGCTATGTCCTTTGTGTAGTGGGAGCGTCCCCAGGATGTTCAGATGGGTGGAAGTAAGGGGTGGAGGGAGTGGTCGTTTGTGGGCACAAAAATAACATTCCTGGTAGGAATCTGTGAAGGCTTTTTCTAGTAAGTGGCCTGCAGTCCCAGATTGGTGGAGACACCAGCAATTGGGTGAAGCTTTTGTATGTTTGAGTTGGAATCCTGTAAACAGGAGGAATCGTGGTGACCACGCCGGTTGGGGGCGGCAGGGGGACCTACGAGGTGTGGCTCTAGGTTAGAACAAGCTTGAAGATAGTCAAGGTTGTCCTCCTGAGTCTAATCGTGGTATACTTATGTGTTTATTAGGCACGATGATTTGGGCTTGCTGGATTAAGGAACCTGGTTGGGGTGGAGGGGTGCTACGTGGGTGTTTAGACAAGGAGTCCCCGGATCCACTGTGAGGCTGCGTGGTGCTTGAGCGGAAGACCCTGGGTTGGTGAACGTAGTTCTTTGTTGCTGCAGATTCTAGTACTCAACGGTAGTTCAGGCCTGGATGTTTCCGTGGGGGGCAGGATTGGTAGGGACAGGTGCTTAGAGGCCCAAGGCCGTGTAAAGGACCAGTTAAAGCTGCAGATCAGAGCATGGGAGAGGGACAGGGTTGTGGCATACCTCGTTGGGTGCATGCACATGTGTTGGGCGGAATCCCGGTGGGAACCCCCAATAGCACAGTTCCTGCAGAAGCAGAAAACAGCGCCACCTGGCTGTGGGGGTGTGACCTCGTTTTTACCATCACGCATGCGCGGCAATGGGTGGGAGGCTTGCAGCCGATATACGTATCTTTCGAAGTGGGGCAGAGGAATGGGCCTCCCTAACCAAAGAGTCATCACCCGGGACCTCCCGCTGTGGTGCCGTGGTTCGACCCTTCCAGTCAGGGTTTCCCCTCTCCCCCCAGCCTGGTGCCTCGTGGGACCCGCGTGACATGTTTCATGGCTGCTCCTAGTTTCTTTCCCGCACCCGGATCTCTTAGAGAGAAATTCCGCCCGCGATGCCTTTCATGTGTATTATCATTGGGATGAACTCAGGAGCGCGGGAAGGTGTTTCCATGGCGGCTTTGTGGACACGGATAATTGCAAACATCCCTGAGAGATGCAGCTGTAGCAGGAAGGAGGAGGGATGCACGGAAATGACACTGGGAACGCGGGTTTGCTGATGGGCAGGGGCGAGTCTGGCCTGTGTTAGGAGACAAAGCAGGTTACAGTTTAGTGTAATTTATTAAGAGAATCCACGCCCACTGAGCTTATTGATATAGAGCTGCCACGTTTCAGCAAAGGTCAGGGAAAATATCCTGGCATGGCCAGGGACCTAGTAGGGGGCAGAGAAAATGAACATCAGCAGGCCCCCTATTCTCTGGCAGCACCTGTGTGATGCCCAGGGATCAGGACACTCACTTCCTGATAGGTTGGATTATTTTATCCTGCAGGGAGGCTTGATCCCATGAAGAATTGTCCCCCTGGGTATGTGGGACCTTGGAAATCTATGGAAGAGGTATAACAAAGTCTCAGGGATCTTGGGAATGAGACAGGTGATCTGAGCTCCTGATTTTGAAGGTCCTCATAGAACACATTCACTCCAGGGATAAAAGCCAAGATTCTCCAGTTTGCCCCCCCAACACTGGTGTCCATGCTGAGCCCTGTTATGAGATATTTACCATGTTGGGCAATCCATTGCTGGACTGGGGAAAACTGACAGGTCCCAGGAACGGACATGGGCGACTGGGAAGGCTAGAGATAGAGAGGAAGCCCAGAAGTCCAAAAGGCTATCCCAACTCCCTATACAGGGTCCGAATAACCTGGAGGTCAGAATAACCTGGAGGCAAATACGGTATGATCTCATTGCTGCAGGGACCCTGCCTAAACAGATAGATTGGGTTGGCCTATAGAAAGCCTTAAAACCGGAGCAACACTTTAGACCTGTCTCATCGGCTCCTATCATCCCTGGTAGGATGGCTGCCCCCCTCATCCTGGACATAAGATGCAGGTCAAGACTGCCTCCAGGAAGGGCCGTTGGAGGTGACCAGAGGTTCCTTGTTGAGCTCACTATCCACTGGTCCTCCAGAAATACATAAAATGCTGACAGCTCTGGTGGATTCTGAGGTCAAGTGTACTTTAATATTTAGTAACCCACAGAGGTTTCCTGCCCCCCCTTCAGTGCCATGGATAGTTCTTCAGGACAGAGTCAGAAAGGCTCTCTTAGACATCCCCCCTGCCCCGCCCTGCCATCATATCTTTGTTTGACATGGATGAGATTATGAGCTTTTTATCTTTCCAATACCAGAGAACATATTGGGCACTGATATCCTACAAGATGAAACTGCAAATCTCTGATACCTTCAGGTTAGAGTAATCAAACCCATGCTGAGGGGAAGTGCCAACTGGCAACCAGTAAGCCTGCCATCCCCGCCTAGAATGGTATATATCAAACAGTATAAATTGTTGGGTGCATTGGGAAACCATCTGAGAACTACACTGGCTAAGTATTTTACACCTTTCCCATGGGAGTTTCAGTAGCCCAGTATGACCAGTAGAAAGGCCCCAGATGGCACCAAATAAGGTAGCTTATTTTAGTGTCCTAAATAATGTAGTGTTCCCCATCCATGTGGCTGTGCCCAACATTGCCACCATCTTAGATGTTTTAGCCACAGACCTAGGAATGTACCATGCTCTGCTGGACTTAGAAAATGCCTTTTTCAGTATACCTCTGGCCACTGAGTCACAAAATCCATGTGAAGGCATGGAAACAATGGAGCTTTCAAGTGCTTCCCCAACGTTACCTGCATAGCCCCACTGTATGTCATGGGATGGTAGCCAAGACCTGTCCCTGTTCTCTTTCCCCACATCAGTGAGATTGCAAGAACCTACAATATGTGTGTGTGTGTGTGTGTGTGTATGTGTGTGTGTGTGTGTGTGTATTTACACACATCAATAGTCTTTACGTCATGTTATTACAGGGGATTTTATGTTTCCATTTTTAAAACATTGTGGTAAAATACACATAGCACAACGTTTACCACTGATGTTGTAATGTTAACATATGAAGATTTGCCTCTGTTTCAGAACACCTCACAGGCTCTGCTGGGGCATCTGCGAGGGAGAGGTAAGGCAGTGAACCCACAGAAAATTCAAGATCCAGGCACCACTGAAAAGCTTCTGGGAGTTGTCTTGTGGGCTCAGACCAGTGTTGACCCTGAAGCTGTGATTGGTAAGATGCAAGTCGACCCAGCCCCTGAGAATATGGAAGAGGTTCACCCTTTTGTAAGGATGTTGGGGCTTACGGAGGACTTCTATTCCCCACCTGACACAGGGCCTCCACCTCTTACGACACCTGATAAGGCAAGGGCACGTGGGGGTCTGGGGATCAGAGCAGCAGGCTGTCTTTGAGAAGGCAGAAATACTAGTGAAGCAGACTGAAGCTCTGGGCAGCTGTCAAATAGGGCTCCCATCTGAGTTAAATGTGTCGGTGATTCCAGAAGATACGGCGTGGGCACTGTGGCAGAAATAAGACATGGAGACGATACCCACCTTCGCCATGGCTCAGACCCCCCCTTGACTAAGTGGCATGTTGATTTGCAGCAAAGGAGTGCCCTGTCCACAAGCCCTCTGTCTCTAGAAATGGGGTGCTGCTAAGCCCTATGGGGTATATTATCCTCCAGATTCCCTTCCCCTATTCCTAGGGCAGCCTCACAGCCTGTAAGGAAGGGGCAGGGGAGAGTCCTGCTGATGCCTGGTATATCGATGGGTCTAGTCAAGGGAATCCATCCACACAGACGGCAGTCCTCTTCAGTCCAACACCGACACCATCTGGATGGAAACAGAAACAAATGAGCAGCCAGTGGCCTGAGCTCAGAGCAGTGTGGCTGGTGATTGATGACTCTGTGACCCCTGCTACTCTAAGAGCTGGGCTATTCTAAAGGGATTAACCCTATGACTTGGACAATGGGAAGCTTGAGGTTTGGATGATTACGAATAATCTCTTGTAGGGTTAAGATACATGGCAAGACTTTGGGTCCATCTACAAGAGCCTTAGACAACCCTTACTGTCTTCCATGTTCTGGCTCACAAGGCACGGGTAGGCCCTTACAGTCAGGAAGCTGATGGCCTGGCTCACGTAGAAGCTTTAGCTATTGATCCTTCAACAGATGGAGCATAATGAGTGCACAGGAAGAGGGATCATTGCAATGCCCAAGTGGGATGGCATATTGCCAGGGATGCTGGATTGCCTTTGCTTAATGCAGCAAGAGTCTGTCTGTCCTGTCTGTTCCAAACAACACCTGAGGCCACCGCCCAAAGTATCTGGGACCATTCCCTGGAGTTCCCAACTGGTGCGGGACTGGCAAATTGATTTTCTCCCCCTTCCCCCATGAGTGAGTGTTCTCAATATGACTGGTTTATATGGACACTTTATCTGGCCTTACCCAAGTCTGTTCCTGCACCCGTATAAACCAGGCTGCCACCATTAGTGGGTTAGAGAAACTTGAGTATTGCATATGGATACCCTCATTGAATAGATAATAATTGGGTGTTACATTTCAAAGGTCATAATATCCCAGACTAGGCAAAAAACATACCATTAAGTGGAAGTTTCATCTGTCCTATAACACACAAGTAACAGGGTTGATAGCAAAAATAGAACTTTAAAGCAACAGATTAAATCATTAACAGGTAAAATGACCTTGGCCAGATGGACCAAAGTACTGTCTCAGGCAAGGAGACATTTGAATGGTCACCAGTAGGGCCTGTTGTCCTATCATGCCAGACTGGGGACCCCAGCTGAGGCACCCAGTATCATAGAGGTGTGGAACTCACAGGAAACAGACTTGGCTCCCGTTCTCATGGCAGATCAGCTCAGGGTTATGCTGCTGAGAATACCAGTCCTCATCACACCTGGAAAAGGAATTACTTATTATTGAGTTCTTTAGGAAATGATGAAATGGGATGTTAACCTTGCTCATGACCTCACCAAACTACCAGAGTTTATGACAACGATACTCCCTAAAGTGTACAGTCTTCGGGTCTTAAGATATAGGACATAGATAGAACCTGCCTTGTCAGGGAGTTTGGAGATTTATAGAAAAACACCTTTACACAGAGGGACAGATACAATATCTGGAAAATATTAGATTCAGACCCTCCTGCATTCAGGATAATCTCAGGTGATCATGAGAATGGTCACTAATGCACTGGGACCTAAAACCACACAATTCAGGGAGAGTGAAAATTGGGCATTTAGGTGAACAAACACAGACAACAATTCCCCTATCTTCTCTAGTGTGGCGGAGCAAGAGAGGCCTGGCGGTGGACAATCAAAGACAATGTAAGTTGTGTCTAAGATACAGAAAAGCTTTAAAAGTCTGTTTTTAGTTCTATTATATTAGAAAAGTGGTTCTGAACTCCTTGCCCAAAACCTAACACTATCTAGAGACACTGAGTATTTGCAGTGTTTGGATTTATGGCTACTCTAAGCAAACCTTAGTATCTTTGTTGAAAATTAGTAATAAGCAAAAGGGTTTAGTTCTAGTCTCAGTTGATTTGTTAGATGTAGATTTTGTTATCAAGTCAAGGAAGTTCCTTTGTATCCCTATTTTGTTAAAAGCTTTTGTCTTTGTCATGAACATTCATTTCTCAAGTGTTTTTCCTACACCTTATTGAGATGATCATTTTTTGGGGTCTTTTATTGATCTGATGTGTTATATGATTTGGTTTTCGGATGTTAAAACCAACTTTGCCTTCCTGGTATAAATCCCAGTTGGTCATGGGGGAGTTCAGTTTGCTAATATTTTGTCAAGGATTTTTATGTCTTTGTTCATGAGGAATAATGGTCTTTAATTTTGTTCATCATGATATCTTTGTTTGACTTTGAAATCAGGGTAATACTGGCCTCATAGATTGAACTGGGGAGTTTTGTGTATGTTTATTATTTTTACTTCCTTAAATACTTCATAGAATTTACCAACAAAACAGCTTGGGCTTGGGCTTTTCTTTGTAGACAGATTTTTAATTACTAATTCAACGTATTAACTTGTTATAAGTCTAGTCAGATTTTTCCATTTCTTCTTGAGTCATTTTTGATCATTGATGCCCTACTAGGATTTTACTCCATAGTCTAATTTGATGACACAAAATTATTCATAATGTCCTTTTGTAACTCTTTTAAGTTTTTTCTGATTGACAGTTGTGATATCCTCTCATTTCTGATTTTGATCATGTCTTCTCTTTATTCTTGGTTTATCAATTTTATTGATGCTTTCAGAAAACTGTCTTTTGGTTTCATTGGTTTTCTGTTTTCTACTTATTGATTTCTGCTTATCACCCTCAAGTGATACTACCCCGCTTCATATTTAGCACGAGATCGTCACAACAGGTAAACTTGAGGTGCAGGTTGGGACTTTATCTAGAGCCTTGGGACAAATTCATCGGCCCTCCTCTTATAGAGACTCTTCCTTAGTACCACAGGTAAAAACACTCCAGTGTATTGCTTTCCCAGGGAAGTGAGAAAGTTCCAAAACTGAGATCTCCTTAACTGTACTCACCTGAAACTCTCCTGAGCCAGAGGCTGATCTGCTCATTTGTCATAGAACTCTTACAGTTTCCATGAAGGAAGTGGATATTCAATTGAGTCTTAAAAATTGGGTAAGGTTTCAAAAGTGAAAGAGGGGATGGACATTTCAGAGTGATTAACATCAACAAAGAAAGAGAATTGTAAAAATGGCAGGACTTGGGCTGGGAACTGAAACTGTTCACACTCAAGCAAAGAGGGTGGGTTTGTGACCACATGCCTGGAGGTGTGTAATGCTGGGATTAGGTTATTTTTCTAAGCAACAGGAATCCTTGACAAGTCTTGAGAATTTGTCAAGACAATTGAGTAGTTCATCTGGAAAAGAGTGCTAGAATTTCTAGGATTTATTTTTTAGAAGATTTTTATTTATTTATTTGACACACAGAGAGAGATCACAAGTAGGTAGAAGGGGTGGCGGGGAAGCAGGTGCTCTGCCAAACAGAGAGCCCAATGCAGGGCTCAATCTCAGGACCCTGAGATCATGACCTGAGCCAAAGGCAGAGGCTTAACCCACTGAGCCACCTGGGCACCCCTCTAGGATTTAATTTTTTAAAAAATAGAATACAGAGGGAGAGATAAAGAAATATGTTACAAGATAGTAATAACTCTAATTGAAAGATTTTATCCTGGCACAGAAAGACATCTCTATCATTAGAACAATTGTATCCCAGAAAATATGTAAGTATAATGCAGTAAATGAGTAAGATGACATTTTAGATCGGTAGAGAAACCATGAATTTTTCAGTCAATTTTGCTGAGAAAACTTGACAGCTATTTGGTGAAAAAGAAAAGTAGGTCTCTCCTTCACACCTTATACTGAAATAAATCATAGAGGAATAAAATAGAACAATAAAATCCCTGAAAGTTGAGTTGACTATATCTTCATACTTTCTGTATTTCAGTGTTCTGGCATTTGAGGCCTTGATCCCAGAGAGACTGCTCCCTCCCAGGGCTAGCTAATTCATAAATTACAGTCTACTTTATGAGAGTGTCTTTGATTTACAAAAAAAAAAAAAAAACAACAACAACAATCTAGAGCCCACACCCCAACCATATCCTTTATCAAACTCATATACCAAGGCAGTATTCCACTGCCCTAAATCAACCCAGGAGCAGGTACTGGACACCCACGGACTATGCCTATAGCCCAGAGCGCACCAGAATTATTTAAATTATCCAATCCTGGAGCGCCTGGGTGGCTCAGTCCTTGAGCATCTGCCTTCAGCTCAGGTCATGATCCCGGGGTCCTGGGATCAAGCCCCGTATCGGGCTCTCTGCTCCTCGGGAAGTCTGCTTCTCCCTCTCCCACTCCCCCTGCTTGTGTTCCCTCTCTCACTGTGTCTCTCTGTCAAATAAATAAAAGTAAATAAATAAAAATAAATTATCCAGTCCTAAACTTACTCATCATATTTTCCCTGATTGACCCATTCCTTCCCTTGAAAACCCAGTAAAGGCTCTGGACCATGTTCTCTCCTCTTCTTCTGTCTCCTGATCAACCATTGTCCTTTTCCTTGAGGCCCTGCATGGTGTGCAATACCTTCTGTTTCTAGGGATCTGTGAGTATAAAATTCTTTCTTCATGACTATCATTTCAGTATTGGTGTGTCTTACCATGCCTGATTAAAATGAATCTCAGGTACATTTTTAGAACAGAAATGAATATAGATGTGTACTTACTGGATATCAGAGAAGGAAGTCTTTATAATCATATGGAAAAATACAGAATCCAAAATGAAAGGACTGATCAACTTTTTTTTTATTTTTTAAAGATTTTATTTATTTATTTGACAGAGATCACAAGCAGGCAGAGAGGCAGGCAGAGAGAGAGGGGGAAGCAGGCTCCCCGCCAAGCAGAGAGCCTGGTTCGGGGCTCGATCCCATGACCCTGGGATCACGACACGAGCCGAAGGCAGAGTCTTCAGCAGAGTCTTTAACCCTCTGAGCCACCCAGGTGCCCCGAGGACTGATCAATTTGATCAAATAAAGATTTGGTAGTTTTTAAAAACGTCTTTATAAAAGTCCAAACTGTAGGGGCACCTGGGTGGCTCAGTCGTTAAGTGTCTGCCTTGGGCTCAGGTCATGGTTCCAGGGTCCTAGGATCTAGCCCCAAATCTGGCTCCCTGCTCAGCGGGAAGCCTGCTTCTCCCTCTCCCACTCCTCTTGCTTGTATTCCCACTCTCACTGTTTCTCTCTCTGTCAAGTAAATAAAATCCTTTTAAAAAAAAAGTCCAAACTGTAAGAAAAAATAATCATACAGGACAGAGCCAATACCATCTGTATGCAAGGAGAACTTACAAACAAACAAAAGATAAAAATGGGTAAAGGATATAAGAAGGCAGTTTACCCACCACTGACATATTGACACTTATTCAACATCGCCATGAGCAAAGAAATGCAATCAATAAGTCTGGGCTATCAGATTGGAAGAAATTAAAGAAAATAGTTATTCCTTAGTTTTAACACGCTGAGACTGGAAGTCTAACTTCGTTAGTGGACTAGGGGGTAACAGATCTAAAACTAAAGAGTCCTAAGCAAGCACTTAAAATGAATTTATTATTTAGTGACATAGAAAGCTACCCATGATACATGAAGTGGGAGGCAGAAACGGCTCTAAAATTGATGATGCCAATTTTGTGGGGACAAAACTCTTTATATATATTTACTCAAAGAGTAAATCTGGAAATTCATAGACCAAGATATTAATGATGCTTGTTTATGGGTGCGAGGATTACAGAGGACTTTTAGTTCTTTTTCTTACTTTTCCTCCTTTTTTCATTTTACATTCTTAACGTTGATCATGCAGTGTTTTTGGAATTGAAATATATATAGTTAAAATGTATATTACAGGTGCTTGGATGGCTCAGATGGTTGAGCGTCTGCCTTCAGCCCAGGTCATGATCCCAGGGTCCTGGGATCGAGCCCCACATCGGGCTCTCTGCTCTGCGGGGAGCCTGCTTCCTCCTCTCTCTCTCTGCCTGCCTCTCTGCCTACTTGTGATCTCTGTCAAATAAGTAAATAAAATCTTTTAAAAAAATTAATAAAAAATGTATATTACATACATATAAAATGTATACCAAAACATCATTGTTTTATGTCCCCTGGTGATGGCATTATGGATTCATCTGCTGGAGAGTAGTGTCAGATTTTCACGTTGACACAACGTGAACATGTTAGCTGCGAGTAATGCTTTTTTTTAAGGAAAGAGAGAAAAAGGTATAGTGGTGCTCCCAAGCTGAGAGCCAGAACATCGTGGGTCCTCCCACAGACCGGGACACACCTGCTGGGTACTCCGCCTCTCACCTGGCCTTGGGCGGGGCTTCAGGTGTACGCTTTTTACGTCAAGGTCTGGACTCTAAATAATACCGTGAGCCGCAGAGGGCTCTGGGAAGTGTAGTCCCGGCCCTCCCGAGTAACCCGCTTCCGCTTCCGGCCACCGCAGCAGTGCCATAATTTCTTCTGCGATGGTGAGTAGGTTATGGGACGTGGGGCTTCTTGGAGGTCTTGGTTCCGGCCGCAGGGACAGGGGCCGGGTGTTTAGGAACTAGGGGGAGGGGGGGGTGTGGCCGAGGTCAGAGCCAGGGGATTTCGACAGCTCTGCCTGGCGAAGAAGAGGTTTGAGGAGGCGGATGCCCTGGGCATCCCGGGTTGGGATGGAGTGGGGCGGGGCTCGGGCAGCTGCGCTGGGCACCCCCAGCTTTGGAAGCAGCAGTTCCAAGTCAGCAGTTGTGGCTTTGAGACGGGCATCGCTTGGTTTGGGAGACTCCGATGCAGGCAGTCTCAGATTGATGATAACCTGGAATTCTTTCACGGTAGCAGTACACCCACTTCTGTACGAATTTTCGGACTTTTCTGTGAAGTCATTAGGAGCGGCAGAAGTTGATTTCTCATGTTCTGTATGTGTTCCCTTGAGAATTATTAAGCGCCGTACAAGTTTTAAGCGAATATTTTGCTGATGTGGTGGTGCTAGGTCTGTTTTATTGCAGCGTCTGAGGCACACGGGTTGAATTCCACTCTGTCACACAACATTACGATGTTGTGTGAATTCAACTCAAATATTTTTTAATAGTAGATCTTTAATCGTATTGCATGAGTTTTTGTGTATGATTTAAGGTGGGGTACATAAGAATTTAACAGTTGTTCCAACTCCATAGGTCGTAAAGACTCTTTTCATTGATCTTTTTCTCCATTATTGCAATATCACTATTTCTTGATTACTGTAGCTTTAGAATAAATCTAAAGTCAGAAGGAATGAGTCCAAATTTTGCCCAAAATTTTCTTTGAATAGGATTGTTTTGACTATTCTAGTTTTTAAAAAAATTTTATTTCAACATATATTTTAGTATTAGTGTGTCAGATTCTGCAAAAAGATTGATATTTTATTGAGATTTTGATGGAGGTTGCATTGGAGAGATCAGATAACAACCTTGAGTCTTTTTTTTTTTTAAGATTTATTTGACAGAGAGAGAGATCATAAGTAGGCATAGAGTCAGGCAGAGGCGGGGGGTACACAGGCTCCCTGCCGAGCAGAGAGCTCAATGCGGGGCTTGATCCCAGGACCCCGAGATCACGACCCAGGACTCCGAGATCACAACCCGAGCTGAAGGCAGAGGCTCAACTCACTGAGCCACCCAGGCGCCCCACAACCTTGAGTCTTTAATTGAATGAACATGGTATATTTTTAGGTGTATATTTAGGCTCTCGGGGCACCAGTAGTGCAATTGCTGGATCATATGGTAGTTCTGTTTTTAATTCTTTGAGGACCCTCCCTACTGCTCTCTTTCCACAATGGCTGCGCCAGTCTGTATTACTGCGATTCCTTTTCCTCTACATCTTCACAGACACTTGTTACTTCTTGTCTTTTTGAGTCTAGCCATTCCCACAGGTTTAAGGAGATATCTCACTGTGGTTTTGATTTGCATTTTCCTGATGATGAGTGATGTTGGGCATCTTTTCACGTGTCTGTTGGCCATCTGATTGTCTCCTGGGAGCTACAGTGAATGCAGGCTTGTAGACAAGGCCCATGGCAGGAATGGTGTGGACCCTCTGTCTGAGCCCTGTAGGGAGAGAGGTCCCCTTCCTGGAAGTAGGAGTAGATTACAGGAAGGCTAGATTCCATTCAACTTGGGCTCAGAGATTTGTCCATGTTGTGTGGTGGGAAGAGTGATAAAATCATTGTTCTCTCCTGGATCTTTTTTTTTTTTTTTTAAGATTTTGTTTATTTATTTGACAGAGAGAGAAAGATCACAAGTCGGCAGAGAGGTGGGCAGAGAGAGGGGTGTTAGGAGGCTCCCCGCTGAGCAGAGGCCCGATGCGGGGCTCAATCCCAGGACCCCGAGATCATGACCTGAGCTGAAGGCAGAGGCTTAACCACTGAGCCACCCAGGTGCCTCTCCTGGCTCATTTTTATTTATGGCTTTGCCTTTTTGGGATTGTTCCTTTCTCAGAGAGAACTGTGTGTAAGAGAAATGAATAACCTCTGGTCTCTTGACATTAGTGCTTCAAGGGAGTAGAATTTCGGTTTCTTGTTGTTTTATGGCAATGCCACTTCTCTTCCCAAACAAGGGCCTGCTCTCCTGACCTCACTCTTCATATTGTGATCTTGACCAATGCCCATTCAGGCCCCTCAGCATGGCTGCCTTCCCCCCAGAAGTGGGTTTTTTCTACAGCTGGGGCAATTTCCCGGTGTCTTGATTTAGTGTACGCTCTCCCTGGCTTCTAATACTTGTCCATTTGGTTAGTAAATCATTCAGGCTTACACTACTTCAGGGCTGTGCTAGGTACAGGGAAAAAATAATTATAGTAACTGTAATGTTAGGCATTAATTAAGTGTTTATTATATACCGGTTATGCTGAGGTGTTGTAAGCGGAAGTCAGGGCCTTTGCACCTGCCCCTCCCTCTGTACTCTTTCCATCCCAAATCTTCCCACGGCTGATTTATTTTCACACCGGCCTTAGAGACCGTCCTCGACAACCTGATTAATGCTGTCCCTCGCACACCTGCCTCCTGTGTTCTGCCCAGAGCCCCCGTGTTCTGGTTCGTAAACAGTCGGTCTTATTTTCTTCATTCCCCTTTTTATACTCAGAAATCACCTTATTTGTAGATTGGTTTACCCACCAGAATGCAAGCACCATAGGAACAAGTGCCTTGTCCATCTTATTTGCCTCAGTGTCTGGAATGTTTGTTACAGCACCGAGATATAGTGAGACACCACATGTGTCTTCGTTAAACAGATGGGTGCCTGTATTCCTAGGGTAGTGCTAGGATGCATGAGTTAACGGCGATGATAGCAGTAGGCTGATGATTTTCTAGGTGCCACATACTAGCCTATGAGTTTTATTCAAATGCATATCCACGTGTATGTGAGAAAGACTGAATTCTTCCAACTCTGCAAGTAAGAAGTACCATCTTCACGGCAGAGGAACAGACTCCTTTAGTGATTTGTCTCTCCGAGTGTTCACACGGCTACAGAGTGGCTGAGCCGGAACTTACCCCAGGCCACAACTCCAGTATCCAGAGTCAAGACCTGCAGCTTCCCAGCCCTGCCTCTCCTGTCTTGCTGTCTGGATTAGAACACCATCATTTACCCATTTTCCTTAAACTTCAGCTCCAGACTCCTGTTTCAGTTCTCCTTTTCATCCGCGCATGTCATCGTTCATCTAGTCCTGTTGTTTCTGCCTTGCCAGTGTCTCATTCCCATTACCCCTGTATCCCACTGCCCGCATCACCAGTGATACTGGTCATCTTCCTCTGCCCAGGATGAGCCCCATATGGTAAAGGAGTATCTTTAAACCCAAGCACCTGATACATGGTAGAATTCCAGTGAATGTGTGCAGTCTTCCCAGCTAGAATGTCAGCTGCTCGAGCGCCGTCCTTGTCTGCCCCGATCACCACTGTGTCCCAACCGGCCCAGTGTGGTCCTTAGCATGTAACTGACTAAGCGAACACATGGCGGACAAAAACCATTGTGCTCTGTAGCTGGTATCGAAGATCCCAGGATCTAGATATCAGCAGGCTGAATTTACTTCGGTCCCAGTTTCCCATTGATGTATGTATTGGGTTCCCATGTTGTGCCCTGAGCAGACTAAAATCCCAGGCCTCATAGAGCTCCAATTATCATGGGCACAGAGAGATAGTAAATGAGACAAACAGATTGTAGCTTTGGTGATAAGTTCATGGGGAAAGATGAAGGAGGGACGATGCTTTGGGAGGGCTGTCAGAGGGACTTGCAATTGTAAGTAGGATTATCAGGGATGACTTCAGTGAACAGGTGGTGATTTCACTCAAAAGGTGCTAAGTAGAGACCCAAAGGAAGTGAGAAGCCCATTTCACTGGGGAAAGGGAGCAACAGAGAAGGCCCCAAGGCAGGGGGCAGGACTGACTGGTCTATGTGAACAACAGTAAGGAGGCCAGAGTGGTGGAGCCCAATGAGAAAGAGGAAAGATAAATGGGAAATTGGGTATTAGGAGGTCAGATAGTGTGGCATCTTTTGGCTATTGATAGGACTTTGGTGAAGGTTTTGAGCGAGGTGAAGTTCTTGGCCAGAGGAGTGACATACCTTTCTTGTCTTTTTAAAAGATCATTCTAGGGGCGTCTGGTGGCTCAGTGGGTTAAAGCCTCTGCCTTCAGCTCAGGTCATGATCCCAGGGTCCTGGGATCGAGCCCTGCATCGGGCTCTCTGCTCAGCGGGGAGCCTGCTTCCTCCTCTCTCTCTGCCTGCCTCTCTGCCTACTTGTGATCTCTGTCTGTCAAATAAATTTTAAATATCTTAAAAAAAAATAAAAAATGAAAGATCATTCTAGCTGGGGTGCCTGGGTGGCTCAGTTGGTTGAGTGTCTGACTCTTGATTTCAGCTCAGGTCATGATCTCAAGGTTGTGAGGTTGGGCCCTGCACGGGGTTCTGCACTCAGTGAAGAGTCTGCTTGAGATTCTCTCTGCCTCTGCCCCTTCCCCTGTGCACATGCACTCTCGTGCGCTCTCTCACATAAATAAATAAACCTAAAAAAAAAAAAAGTGCATCCCAACTGCTGTGTAGGAAGTAGATTGTAGGGGAACAGGAACAGAAGCAGAGAAACCAGTTAGGAGTTAACTTCAGTGGTTTAGGCAAGAGATGATGGTGGTTTGGACCATTACAGTAGTGAGAGAATTGGTCGGATTCTGGCTAGCATTTGAAGGTTTTTGCTGATGGTTGGATGTGGTGTATGAAGAAGAGGGAAAAAAATCAAAGAGCACATCAAAACATGTGGCTTGGGGCGCCTGGATGGCTCAGAGGGTTGAGCCTCTGCCTTGGGCTTGGGTCATGATCTCAGGGTCCTGGGATCGAGCCCCGCATTGGGCTCTCTGCTCGACGGGGAGCTTGCTCCCCCTCTCCCCCTGCCTGCCTCCCTGCCTACTTGTGATCTCTCTCTGTCAAATAAACAAATAAAATCTTTAAAAAAAACAAACATGTGGCTTGCTTGTTTGAAAAGACAAATCGGGTGCTTGGTTTGGGGCATGTTAATTTTGAGACATCTTCTAGACAGCCAAGTGGGTGTGTCGAGTTGGCCTCGAGTCATCGGCGTATGGATCCAGTTTGACGTCCCGAGGCTGGATGGGTTCAGCAAGGAAGGGAATGAGTAGAGAGAGAGAGAGAGAGAGACTTCATGCACTGAAACTTGAGGCAGCCCTGGCTTTTGGAGGTCGGGGATATGAGAAGGAACCACAAGGAAATTCTGTGTAAACTGGAAAGCCATGCAGGCAAGCCAGGCAGAGGACACACGAGTGTGTTAGCACTGCTTCTGTAAAGTGTGGGTCCAGAGGAGCCGTATCAGCCTCACTTAGGAACTTGCTCGAAACACAGAGTCTTGGGCTCCACTGCAGAGCTGCTGAATTAGCATCTTTGGGGCTGGGCTCTGCGGTCTGTTTCAGCCATCTGTCATGGTGATTTTTGAGTAGGTTAAGTTTCTGGAGCACCGTCCTAGAGGGTCCTGAGGGGCTGGGTTTCAATGGCAGTGGTCTGGAGGACACTGTTACACACCTCAGTCCTCCCCGTAGGCCGTCCATAGGCGGCCCAGTCTTGCACACTTGTTTCAGAGGGCAGTCCCTCGTGCAGGAGGGCAGTGTGCAAACTGTGGGAGACTGGGAGGCGCTGGCCGGGGCAGGCTGTGCAGAGTTCTGGGACTGGATGGTTAAGGGCAAAGTGGAGACGTGAGCTCCCGAAGCCATCCAATGTAGGGAGTGTCTTGGAATGGGCCCCTTTGGGTGCTTTTTTCCTGTTTATCTGAACCTTCCCTGTGGCTTGGGTCTCAGGAGGAAGTGGGTCAGGCAAAGAGGGGAAAGGAGGGAACTCGCGGTCCATGTGTTTGTGCTGCCTACTGACTGGTTCCGGGCTGGTTCCAAGAGTTTGGGTCTTCTCTCTGCCTCAAGCCCGGTGATGGAATTTGTTAAACGTGCCCGATGTGCCCGGCCCTTGCAAAATGGAGAACATGAATAAAGGAAGAAGGCCCCATTCCCTTGATGATTTAGCGATCTCTCTCCCCCCCTCCCCCTTTTGAAGATTTATTTCAGAGAGAGAGAGATAGCACACGTGTGAGCGAGGGGCAGGGCAGAGGGAGACAGAATCTTGAAGCAGACTCCCCCGCTGAGTTCGGAGCCCATCATGGAGCTTGATTCCGGGACCCTGAGATTGTGACCTGAGCCAAAATCAAGAACCCGCTGCTTAACCAACAGCACCCCCCACCCCAGGTGTCCCGATGATTTAGAGATCTTAACAGGGCAGCTGTGTTAGAGGTGGCAAGCCAGCAACTTAAACAAAGTGGTTCTGGGTCCCAGAGTGACTAATTTAATCTGGTGGCGGCAGGAGAAGGTCTCCCTTAGAAGAGCTTTTGAACTCCAGTCCATGGGTGTAATGTAGAGGGTTCATGAACTTGAGTGGGGAAAAAGTAAACACTCGTTGAACTAAAAAATTGCATTTCCTTTCATTATGAATGCAGGCAACAAACCACAGTAGTTATCATCAGAATCCGTGACTCTGTTATCCATGTAAACCATAGATATTTTTATATTATAGTTGGTGCAGATGTTTTAAAATGTTACTTACGCTCATCACTATCTTGAAAATATAGTAGTTAATTAATTCTTGATATTTCCATGTGTAAAAAGAAGCACATCCCTGGTGTCTTATTATTTTTGAACGTTGTATTCTAGTATAATTAGGCTTTAAAATAATCCTGTGTGTTCTGTTTTCTACATTTATAGCGTTCTTCTGAGTAAGAGTCTGTAAGTCAGGACAGAACAGAAAAGATCACAAACTGATTTAGAAGACCTTTGCTAATCTGTATCTTGATTTATAGAATCCTTGAGGACTGAGATTTTTAAAGGTGTTTATTATTATTATTATTATTATTATTATTATTATTATTTTAGTAATCTCTGCACCCAGCGAGGTAGCACACTCCTAACTGAGCCAGCCAGGCGCCCCGAGGACAGGATGTTTGATTGTTCTTATTTCTGCGGTGCTCGGATTATCACGTTAGTAAAGCGTTCACAGTCCAGAGTCCCCTTCACAAAACACAGGTCTCGTGTCTGTGGCATTTGCACCCTGCCGCAGGGCCCTATGTCTCCCTGCGACACTTCTGCTGCTAGGCCCTCCCCGCAGAAACTCTCAGACTGTCTGCAGCCGTCTGCAGTGTTCTTGACTCTGTGGACCGTGAGTCTCTCCGGAGCAAGGACTATGCATACAGCGACTCAGTAAGCGTCCTCCGAGTCGGTGTCCAGAGGGTGTGCACCATACTGGAGACCCAGAACTCTGGGGCCCAGAGGAAAGGCCTGCATAAAGTCAAGTTCCCTTCTTGAGCCCACAGGTCCCTGGAGCATGGGAACCAACCAGGCTGTGGAGCGTGAAGGTGGAGGCAGGTCCTTCCCTCTGAGCCCAGGGAGCCATCCCGACACTCCTCGTCAGAGCTTGGAGAACCTCAAGAGTGAAGGAGGCCTGGATCTTCTGCTTCTCCGGCTTGAGAAGATCAAAGGAGAAATGAAATCACTGCCACCCTGGGAAAACCTAGGAGAGGTGACCATGGAGACTTGGACCTCCAGGCCTGGGGAGAGAGGTGCGAGTTCAGGAAGGGTGAGCAGTGGGGGAGGATCGGAGCCGGGCGTGGAGAGAGGAAGAGTGAGGTGCAGGAGAACAATCCAGTGTGTGCAGCGGCAGACACTGCTGGGGTCCGCGAGCCCAGGCGGGAGCCCCCTCTTCTCATGGCTTCTTTCTCCTCCTACAGCTCTCTACTCTCAAGCCTCAGCCCTTTCTCAGGATGGAGAGGACAAGACCGAATTTCAGGTGGGTTGAGATCTCTTCTCCAGAAATGACACGCCAGGCATCAGAGCATAAAAACATCCCCTCCGTTGGTAAAAGGGAACAGAGAAAACAATGTATTGGGCGAGTAATGACATTGCTCATTGCGTGTATCCACGAAGTAGCCACGTGAGAGAGGTGATGGGATCGAGGGTTAGAAAGAAAGAAATGAGCGAGGAATCCTGGATTTGAACCCAGGTCAGCGTGGCTGTCGTTTGCCGTTCTGCTCTACATGTTCCTGCCCGTCGATAAGCATTTCCTCTAAGGGCCCGAGCCTAAACGAAGCAGAGAGTTGACTCCAGATAATGAATCCTTCTCTGCCTGAGTTTCTCTCCTCCGTGGGACCTTTCTCTGATTCATTTACAGATGTTATATTCTCCAGATGATACACCCTACCAAAAAGTACCCCATGGACCAGGTTAAAAGAGAGCATATTAGAGGAAAAGACATTTCGTCTATGACAAAATTATAAATTACAGTATCTTTATTTTTGGAAGAGGGGTTCAAATGCCCAAGCATTCTTATTCAGGAAGGAAGAAAAGAAGAAACACAAACGGCCAATAATTATATGAAAAGACGATCAACCTCTAGTAGTCAAAGCAGTACAGATTAAAACAAGGTAGGATTTTTTTTTTTTTTTTTTTAAACAAATGACCAAAGATTGGAAAGATCAGCATTCACTGTGAGCCCGATGGACAAACGGGTACATGCACACAATCGCAAGGCACGTTTGTAGCCTTTCTGGAAGTTCTGCGTACGCCTGCTCCAATATTCCCCACTCTCCAAGTTCATTCTAAATCAGAGCACGTGTCCGCACAATGATCATTTCAGTGTTGTTCATAACAGCAAAGAAAGACAAAAAATGTCGTGGAGTGAACTCCATGTCATTTGTTGGATTGATACTGGATTGCTGGAATATTACGGTTTCGTTTGTTTTCATGTGGATTTTCTGCTGCTGTCCAGGGAGATAAAGTGGATGAAACTATTAGGACATAGAAAGATGCGCACACGCTCGCACTTTCTGTCTTTTTCACGCACGCACACGCACACGGTAGATACATGCATATGCGTTAACTTTTCCTTTAAGTCGAAAGAAAAAGAAATCAAAGCAGTTGTAAATTTAAGTACATATTTTTTTCAGCACATGCGAGATTATTTTATAAAGCTTTCTTTTTTTATGAAAAGACATGGAAAATTTGGAAACTTTGAGTCACTCTTTTAGAATATGCTTTAATTTCATATTATTGATGAAATTCTTGCTCTGAGGGCTGAGGAAATGAACACTTCATGGGGACGCCTGGGTGGCTCAGTCAGTTAAGTGTCTGGCTTCGGCTCAGGTCATGATCCCAGGGTCCTGGGATCAAGTCCCGCATGGGGCTCCTTGCTCAGCAGGAGTCTGCTGCTCCATCTCCCTCTGCCCCTGCTCACTCGCTCTCTCTCTTTTGTGCACTCTCTCTCTATAATAAATAAATAAAATCTTAAAAAACAAAACAAAAGGGGCACCTGGGTGGCTCAGTGGTTTAAGCCTCTGCCTTCGGCTCAAGTCATGATCTCAGGGTTCTGGGAACAAGCCCTGCATCAGGCTCTCTGCTCAGCAGGGAGCCTGCTTCCCTCTCTCTCTCTGCCTGCCTCTCTGCCTACTTATGATCTCTCTCTGTCAAATAAATAAATTCTTAAAAAACAAACAAACAAAACAAAACACTTCTTTACTTCCCACCATCTCCCGATGTGATGCTGTTGTTACTCTCATTACCTTCTGATCTGTCCCCACTGATTCCCACAGTGAGCTTGTCTCACTTCTGTGTCTAGAGGTCATTGTCACTTGTCCTTTTTACCAGTTTCTTCCTTACTGGCTTCATGTTGATTTCTCTGTTGGTTGCCTTAATGTCACTCCACAGTTTGCTTTTCCCAGAGAACACCTGTGGAGGCTGCACGCACCGAGCATCCCCATGCCAGAAAACGTCTGTTGCCTGTATGCGCAAACAGCAGAGTGCCTCCGCCGGACATTCATCATTCATAGCTTGAGAGCTGGCATTCATGCTTGGGCTGGTGTTTTTCTCACGGCTTCTACGTTCATGTTCCGGCGAGCGGAGTTTGTTCAGGCTTACTAGTCACTTCAGCAGTTTTTCCCCTAAGATCTGTTGTGTTTATACTTGACAGCATCGTGGCTGAGTGTCACTTCCAAGAGTCACCCCTTACTGCCCTTGCCCTGTCATCTTCTCGCATTAATTCTTTTTCTGCCTGGATGTCTACTGTTATTATTATTTTATTCATTTGGACCTACTGGAGCTCCTGTTATTAAAGGTGTAACTTCTGGATCGATCTTCCCTATCCTTTCACTTTTATTCTCGCCTTTCGAATTTTCCATCATATTCCAGGAGGCTGCTCTGGCCTCCATTCACTGCCTTGGGCTTCAGTGATGTTCATTCTGCCGGTTTGCTCATCTCTTAAGGTTTTTTTTTTTTCCCTATAATCGTAGCAGTGATTTATTTTTATTTTATTTTATGTTATTTTTATTATTTATTTATTTATTAAAGATTTTATTCATTTATTTGACAGACAGAGATCACAAGTAGGCAGAGAGGCAGGCAGAGAGAGAGGAGGAAGCAGGTTCCCCGCCGAGCAGAGAGCCAGATGCGGGGCTCGATCCCAGGACCCTGAGATCATGACCTGAACTGAAGGCAGAGGCCCAACCCACTGAGCCACCCAGGCACCCCTTATTTATTTATTTTTACACCTCTGAGAATTCTGATCAAATTTTTTTGGCAAGATTTCCCCCGCCAAGGCTTTCCCAGTACTAGACATTTTTGCTAATCTGATGGAGGAGGCTGTGTCGCTGAGACCTCCCGTGTATTTTGCAGTTCGTCCCATGGTCGGTGTGTGATGAGCTCTTCCTTATGTTTGCTGCTGTTGTATTTTTCGTTTGCGAATTGCTTAGGAAAGGCTTTCACCCATTTGCATTAATTAATGAAAGGAGCTCTTTCAAGAGTAGGGCTGTTAACTCACCCATCCGAAGTGTAAATGGTTACTTTCTTTCAGTCCTGACTTTGGGAATGGTGAGTTGACCATAAAGAAGTGTAACATTTTCACCTCGTTAAATGATTGGTTAGTTCCCTTTTGAACATCTGGTTCGTTCGGTACCTAGCTCCCAAAGGCCATATGTGTTCTAAGCTTAACCCAAAAGACACGTAAATGGGTTTTTATTTAGATTAAAAACGTTTTAATCTCTAATATGGCTGTAACTTGGTTTTGTAAGTGGTATAAGGTTTGCAGTTTCATTCTCTTCAATATGGATAGCCAATCATGACGATGCCGTTTATTATCTTTCTCATTCATATGCAAGTCGACTAAAGTACTGCTTTTATCATTTATATATTTTGTATATATTTCTACATGTACACGTTTATATATTTAATAGGTGTATATATTATACATTTGGAAGAAGGAAAGCATTGTTGACTTCGCTTTCCTTTTACGGGACTGTTCCTGCATTCTGTGCTCCGGTCTCCTGAGTTACTTGGACGTCTATGAATTGTTTTGCCACTTATATTGAACATTGAACTTTCAAAGTTGAGAAGTTATTTTTTCTTCCTTTCCCTACTCATTCAGCATACATTTGTTGGACACCTACTGTGGGCCAAACATTATTCTAAGCCCTCGTGATGTATCCGAGAGCAAAACAGATAGAACGCTCCTGCTTTTGTGGGGCTGGCGTTCTAGAAGGGGGAGACAGGTAGCAGACAGGTTAAAAACAAGATCATTGCTCTCAAGTGTCTTAAGGGGCATAGGCGGGTGAATTGAGAGAAGGTTTCTGCAGTCATCTAAGCAAACGACAGTGACGAGTCAGATTAGAGAGGCGGAAGTAATGATAGGGAGAAGCAGATTTGAAGTCTACTTTGAAATAATAATTGGCAGATTTTTTTTTAATGAATTAGAGTAAGAAATAAGGAAAAGGAAAGAATCAAGGATGCCTTGAAGGTCGACGGTGCTTGTGTTTACCTACATCAAGGAGGTTAGAAGAGGACTATTTGGGAGGGGAGACTCACTTCTGATTGGGCTGTTTCTGCTTCATGATACCTTTTAGACACCCAGGTGATAGTTGGAGTTGGCAGGGCTTAGTGTAGACAGCAGGACTGGGTATAAAAATTTGGGAGTTAATGGCAGTCCACGTCAATTTAATTAATTGTCAGACGGATTGCCTCTGGCTCAAGCTTTCTCCCCACCGTTACACTTCCTCTAGTCTTGGGATTAATCAAGGATTCTGCTCAGAAATGTGCTCTCTCAAGTGGCACTCCTTTTCCAAAATCAGGAGGTGGGTTCCTCTGGTCTGGCCCCTCTGACCTCATTGGGACGATAGGATAGCAGAGTCGTTTCCACATGAAGAAGCGAGGTTGCCTGGGTCTAGTCCTCACTCACTGCTTCTTAGATATATGGTCTTTGATGAATAATGTTGCCTTTCTGAGACCCCAGGTTTCTCACCAGTGGCACTAGTCACTACCTTGTGGGTAGTTACTGGTAATAGAGCAGACGAGAGAACATTCCCAACACTCCAGAAAGCTCTCAGTCTCCATGAGTTCTCAGGATTAAGTGAGGTCAGTCATACACAAATACTTGGGCTAGAGGGACGCCTAGATGGTTCAGTCCAATAAGCATCTGCCTTAGGGTCAGGTCATGATCATGGGGTGGAGGGTGGAGTCTGGCATCCGGTGTCCTGCTCAGCGGGGATCCTGCTTTTCCCTCTGCCTGCCGCTCCCTCTGCTTGTGCACTCTCTCTCTCTCTCTGAAAGATAAATAAATAAATCTTTAAGGAACATTGTTAAGCTAGAGCCTGCCTTACAGTAATTTTTCTGTAAATATAAGCTATAATATCATCTGCTTTATAGACTCGTTACAGATCTCCTGGTGATACACATTTTGGCCCTCACAGGACATTGTGAAGGCTTAGTGGCTCTGGAACTAGACTGGGTATACAGCTAGAACTAGACCTCTGTCTGTTACTTCACCTGCTGGTTCAGGGGTCCCTGAGACCACCCCCATGTTCAGAGATTTGCCGGACCCAAGGAGCTCAGTTTGTAGTTGTAGTCATGGCTACGATAGGTTACAGCAGCACACCTTGTCACCTGGCTTCCTCCAGACTTCACCCCACAGGGCTTTTCCCTTTGCTGATTTTGCTTTGTTTTTGTTTTTGTTTTTAGCCACACCAAGTCTTAGTTGATGTAGATGTTTCAAAGTATTACACTCGTGACTGTTTCGAAAATACAGTAGTTGATTCATTCTTGATATTTAATGTGTACAAAGAAGCACACCCTTTGTGTTTTATTATTTTTGAACATTGTATTCCCATATAATTAGCCTTTAAAACAATCCTTTGTGTTTTATTTTCCGCATTTACAACATTGTTCTGCGTTAGCGTCCATAGTTATCACCAGACTGCCAAATCAGTCCACGGAACAGAAGGGGTCACAGACTCTGATTTCGAAGACCATTGCTGACCTGTGTCTTGATTTATAGACTCCTTGAGGACAGGGTTTTTTCAAGTTTTTATTATTATTATTATTATTATTATTACTATTACTATTATTTGGTAATCTCTACACCCAGCATGGGGCTCGAACTCACAACCCCGAGATCAAGAGTAGCATGCTCTTCTACTGAGTCAGCCAGGCTCCCTGAGGACAGGGTTTTTAATCACTGTGATTTCTGCAGTGCTCAGAGTATCACATTAGTAAAGCGTTCACACTCCAGTTCTCCTTCACAAAAACCCTTGGGGCTCAGTTCATACCTGGGGATGACACAGCGTGATTCGTAGGGCCTCAGCAGGTTGGGGACACAGTTGCATAAACATGCCTCGGTTGCTTCTGTTCAACACGGACGCAGAGGCCCGTGTAAGACGTGTGTGTGGAGGGGGTGGGGGGCTAGGGGAGCAAAGAGCAGGATTTGCCCAGCCACTGGGGGAGGGAGGGACGAGGGACTGGTTGGTGAAGACCAATCGTTCGGGCAGAGAAGGGGATTTGGGGATGTGTGCAGATACATGCACGCGAACATTACGCACTGTTGGCACAGTCGTCGTGGAGGAGAAGTTGGTATTCTCCTAAGTTAAATGAACCAACCATATGAAGCATGGTAGTTCCATGGAATTGCCCTCAGAAGTGCTTACCCCGAGCGAAGAGTAGTTAGGGTTCTGTGCTTTGCTCTTGGGATAACATGGAAGATCCGTTGCTTACGATGGACACTATTAGCATCAGACATTAACAAAACTTGGTTTGACCTGCCAGGTGGAGCAGCTTCCTGCTGGCTTGCCTACTCTTCGCAGTGACTCCAAGTTGACTGTTCACCAGGCAGGTGTTGGTGTTAACGGTGTTTCACGTTTTAGGAGCCATTGACCTTCAGGGACGTGGTGGTGGTCTTCACCGAGGAGGAGCTGAGGCTGCTGGACCCCTCCCAGAGGAAGTTGTACCAAGACGTGATGCTGGAGAACTTCAGGAACCTGCTGTCTGTGGGTAAGGGGAATGTCTGGGGAATCGGTGTTATTCTGGGGGGGATCATTGGCACATGGAGGAGTGTTGCAGTAATGTTGGATGTTATCGTTATTGTTAGCAACGACAGCCGTACGTGGAGAGGTGAATTTTCTCTGCAGAAATCTGTTGGGAATTTCTCGCTTGGCAAGTAGATGATGAGATATAGTTTGTTACTAATAGGATCGTGTTCACATTTAGCTTCAAAGGGTGTTACCAGGACCCTCTTCTTTTTTTTCAGACATAAAAGAATTGCCCTGGTAGTTAGGATACACATAGGTGAATTTTGCTCTCGGCTTATTACTGGTCCGAGTCTGAAAGCCTGACTTGGCTTGAGATCCCTGGCCATCTTGTGTTTATCCTCATCTCTGAATTGTCTTTCACCCCACAGGAGACAAGAATGCAAAGGAAATGGAGTATATTCCAGAAAGAGAATTAAAGGGCCTTTCCTACAGAGAGGTCTCCTGCTGGAAAATCTGGGAACAGGTGGCTGGTGAATTAACTGGGAGTCGGAATCATAGAGGAAATCTTCAAGGGAGAAGTTTCCAGTTCTCAGAAGACGCTTCTCACTGCCAAGGGTGGGAAGGAGCCCCTGCCCGGGGTTCACATATTGACAATTTGGTGGGCAGTCTTCAGGGACCCATCGGTTCAGAAAATCGAGTGTTTCCACCATGGAAAGCTGTAAGAGCGGTACCCGCTCAAGATTCTTGGATGAAAGCCTTTGTGAATGAGCCATGGAACAGTCGAGAAAGGTGTAAAAAATTTGACAGGCAAGATATAATATATAAACATGAGGGGGACGGTTATGGCTTCGGCTGGATATCACGTCACAATGACCACAGGTTACCTAAAACAGAGAGACCCTGTGATTGTGGTCAGTGTGGAAAGGACCGCGTTAAAAAGCTGGTACTTCACCATTGCCCTGACCCCCAAGAGCATGACCAGACAAGAAATGAATGTGGAAGTGACTTCAGGGAAGAGTCACGTGTTCCCACTGATCCCAGAGGGCCCTGGAGAGAGAGAAACCACAAAAACGAGTTGGGTCCGGGTTTGAGGCCGACTGGCCACCTTGAGAGACTCCAGAGGCCTCCCTCGGTGGAGAAAGCCTCTAAAAGTTCAGAGCAGGGTGGGGGCCCGAGGCAGAACACGCGCGGGCCCCACCGGCCCCGGGCCCCCGCCGGCGAGATGCCCTACCGGTGCGACGTGTGCGGCAAGGGCTTCCGGTACCAGTCCATCCTCCTCATCCACCAGGGCGTGCACACGGGCAGGAAGCCCTACGCGTGCGAGGAGTGCGGGAAGGCCTTCGGCCGCAGCTCCAACCTGCTGGTGCATCAGAGGGTGCACACGGGCGAGAAGCCATATAAGTGCGCCGAGTGCGGCAAGGGCTTCAGCTACAGCTCGGTGCTGCAGGTGCACCAGCGGCTGCACACGGGCGAGAAGCCCTACGCGTGCAGCGAGTGCGGCAAGGGCTTCTATGCCAGGTCGGCCTTGCACAAGCACCAGCACGCGCACCCCGGGGAGAGGCCCTACAGCTGCGGCCAGTGCGGCAAGGGCTTCGCCTGCAGCTCCCACCTCAGCAGCCACCAGAAGGCGCACGCGGCCCAGAAGCCCTACCAGTGCGACAAGTGTGACAAGGGCTTCAGCTACAACTCGTACCTGCAGGCGCACCAGCGTGTCCACACCGGGCAGCGGCTCTTCGAGTGTGACGTGTGTGGCAAGAGTTTCAGCTACAGCTCGGGGCTGCTCAGGCACCAGCGGCTGCACACGGGCGAGAAGCCCTACAAGTGCGAGTGCGGGAAGGGCTTTGGCCGCAGCTCGGACCTGCACGTGCACCAGCGGGTCCACACCGGCGAGAAGCCCTACAAGTGCGGCGAGTGCGGGAAGGGCTTCCGGCGGAATTCGGACCTGCACAGTCACCAGCGGGTCCACACGGGCGAGCGGCCCTTCGTGTGCGGCGCGTGTGGGAAGGGCTTCATCTACAGCTCCGACCTGCTCATCCATCAGAGGACGCACACGGGCGAGAAGCCCTACAAGTGCGCCGAGTGCGGCAAGGGCTTCAGCTACAGCTCGGGGCTCCTCATCCACCAGAGGGTCCACACTGGCGAGAAGCCCTACAGATGCGCTGAATGCTGCAAGGGCTTCCGCTGCACCTCGAGCCTCTACAAGCATCAGCGGATCCACACGGGCAAGAAGCCCTACACGTGCGACCAGTGCGGCAAAGGCTTCAGTTACGGCTCCAACCTGCGCACCCACCAGCGGCTGCACACGGGCGAGAAGCCCTACACGTGTTACGAATGCGGCAAGGGCTTCCGATATGGCTCGGGGCTCCTGAGTCACAAGAGGGTGCACACCGGGGAGAAGCCCTATAGGTGTGACGTGTGCGGGAAGGGCTACAGTCAGAGCTCCCACCTGCAGGGTCACCAGAGGGTCCACACGGGTGAGAAGCCCTACAGGTGTGGGGAGTGCGGGAAGGGCTTTGGCCGAAGCTCCTGTCTCCACGTGCACCAGAGAGTCCACACCGGCGAGAAACCCTACAAGTGTGGGGAGTGCGGGAAGGGCTTCAGTTACAGCTCAGGCCTGCGGAACCATCAGCGGGTGCACGGCAGCGAGAAACCCGACAAGTAGGCGTGTGTGGGGCTGGCACCCCGAGCTTTGTAGTCGCCCGAGTGCCAGCACGGGAGGAAGCCTTTGGGAACATGGTGTGTAGGGTCGGCCACGGTTGGTGGGAAGGGGGCTGGCCAGGTCATGGTGGCCCTTTCTGAAGGGGAAGCGAAGACCCGGAAGGCTGAGAAACGAAAGAGCACTTAAGTCCCAGGCTTCTGTCCCCAAGTGTCCCCAAGAGTCTGTCGCACAGTGGATTGTCCTCAAGGAAGTAGGACGGGGCCTCAGTAAATATCGTCACTCTCATCAGAGTTAGCCCAGGAAGAAGCTTTTATGAATGATAATGAGTAGGTTGTGAGCATGGATTCCTTGTGGGGTCAGGGGGTGGAAATACCTACAGATGGGATGGGACAGATGTAGGAAAGAGTGCTTACCTTACCAAAACCGATATTGTGTGTACGTCTTAGAAGATGGTTTTTACAAAAAAAAAAAAAAAAAAAAAAAAAAAGTGACATTACCATTGGTTGAGGCCAGTGGCTTTTAGAAGAGCCTGAACAGTTGGAGGGAGGGTGTGGGAGGGCCCCCTTCCCTGCAGGTCTGGATGATGTGTCTCCATCACGCTTTTTATGTCCCGTTGCGGTGAACGTGTTTTATCTCCTAGAGATAAACTGCTCTCCTAGAGAAATACTGAACTGTGGGGCCGTTTCATTTCATCAGGTTGTTTTGTTTTGTGTTTGTTTTTGTTTGTTTTTTTTTTAAGTAGGCTACATGCCCAGCGTGGAGCCCAACATAGGGCTTGAACTCACTCACAGCCCCGAGATCAAGACCTGAGCTGAGATCAAGAGTCGGATGCTCGAGCTACTGAGCCGCCCAGGTGCCCGTCATTTTATTGGGTTTTAAAAGCAAAAGCCCGTTGGCATTGCACTGAATTTATAGTTTAATTTATTTTATTGTTATGAATATAATTCTTCTGCCCCGTTTCATTCATAGTGTTCTTAAACCAGACAAGGCAACCATTAGAGCATCTTAAAGAATCAGAAACACCCTTTTAACTTGTCGGAACATCTGTGGTAAAATAGTCACCAGAGCCACCATCGGTGGGGAATCCATGGAAACGTACACATGTGAATTTATTGGTGGGGTGAAAAAAGTAGTCTTTTTGGGAAAAAATTTGTCAGTGTGTCAAGTTCAGTTTGTATTAACCTTTGAAGTGGCACTAAGTGTGGAGTAAGTGATACTCCGGAAATAGTTGCACATGGGAAAAAGATGTATGCGTATGGCTGAGTTTATTAGCGTTTTTCTTAGCATAGCAAAAAAAAAAAGTTAATACTCCAAGTGTAATAAATTAAGGCACATGTAAATGAATGAAAATCACTAAAAATATTCAGATACACTTACATTGACATTGAAGGTTGCCCAAAAATTATATTGTGAACCAGGAAAGTTGGAGAACCATTTTAATATGGCCCCGTTTTGTTAATACGCTTTGTGTGCGTATGTTTAGAGAGAGAGAGAGAGATGAAAATGTGTGAAAGGTTAGTATGATAACTGCTTATCTCTAGTAAGTGGGATGTGGGGTGTGTAATACATTCGTGTACTTATATGTTTTTTACTTTTTAACAAAGAGCATATATCAATTTTATAACAATAGTAAAGCTATTTTTTAAAAAAATTAGTCTGGCGGAACAGTGCCGTATGTCAAAGATCCATGTCACAACTTCTGTAATTTTGTTGCTGTTGTTTTTTCTGCTGTGTATACTTGGCACCTAGTACCAAATATAAGGTATACAGATGAACGGAGAAATTTGTGACTTAGATGCTCTCTTAACTGGAGGCATCATTTTTGTTGGCTTGGTCGGAAAGGTTGACCTGGGTAATTGGGAGGAACTTTGGTGCTCTGCTCTGCATTCTGGCCCTCTGGGACCATGAGCCCCCAAGCCTGGCTTTCTAGAAGGCAGCGCACCAGGATGGGGCCCCTCCAGTCTGACCCCCTCACCAGGGGCACTGTGTGGGTCAAGCTCCTTTCTGCTGCCTGGGCCGCTGCATGTCAGTTGTAGGTGTTACAGGGAGGTGGGAGAGGGCCCTTTCTATCTAAATGAACAGTTAAAGAATATGTCTTTAATGATTTTAAGTTTAGCAAAGTGTCCATAGCTGAAATGGTTAGCTTTCCAAAGGGGCTTTGAAAGAAAAATCTCAAGTGTTTTGGGGAATAGCAGCGGAATCGTTCCAGTCGTGGTGTGGGTTTTACAGCCAAAGAACACAGACCCTGCCCCTCAGACCCTTAAGGTCTGTGGTTGAAAAGTTCAGCTCTCTAAATGGATTTCCTAAGGAGGATTGCAGATTCTTTTTTTCTTTAATTTTATGCATTTTTTAAAAGATTTTATCGATTTGACAGAGATCACAAGTTGTCAGAGAGGCAGGCAGAGAGAGAGAGAGAGGAGGAAGCAGGCTCCCAGCTGAGCAGGGAGCCCGATGCGGGACTCAATCCCAGGACCCTGAGATCATGACCTGAGCCGAAGGCAGCGGCTTAACCCACTGAGCCACCCAGGCGCCCTATTTTATGCATTTTTTAAAAGCTCCAAAATTTTAATTTTAATTTTGTTTTTAGTCTCAGGAGTAGAATTTAATAATTCATCGGTTGTGTATAACACCCAGTGCTCGTTGCATCGAGTTCCCTCCTTAATGCCCATCACCCAGTAACCCCATTCCCCCCACCACTTCGCCTCCAGCAGCCCTCAGTTTGTTTCCTAGAGTTAAGAGTCTCTTTGGATTTGTCTCCCTCTCTGTTTTTATGAAATCTTGCCATTTGCAACAGCACGGATGGAACTAGAGGGTATTATGCCAAGCAAAATAAGTCAGAGAAAGACAAATACTGTACGATTTCACTCAGATATGGAATTTAAGAATCAAAACAGATGAACACAGAGGAAGGCAAGGAAAAAAATAACACAAAAACAGGGAGGACCACGGGTTCTTAAATTGGTCTGGGCAGTCTCTCCCCAGTGTTCTGGGGATACAGATGCTGGCTGCCGCTAGGCATCTGGATGCCTGACCAGCTCTGAAAGGATCTACTTCCCAGATGGCTCTGGGCATCACAGAGCTTTGAACAGGAGGCCTCAGTTCCTCAGTGGTTGTTGGAAAAGGCCTGAGTTCCTCACCTCGTGGGCTTCTCTATAGGATGACCCGAGGGCCTTGGGACATGGCAACTGACTTCCCTCAGGGCAAGTGACCAGAGAAGAGAGCACAAGCAGGAAGCCACAGGGCCTTCCGTGACCCAGGCTCTGACATGACGATCAGTTCCGCTTTCTTCTTTTAGGGGTCACTAATTTTCCGGGTGTGGGGGGGATTAGGCTCCATCCCTCGCAAGGAGTACCAGAGAACCTGTGGATGGGTCTTCAAACCACCGTACCTACTAACAGCATGGGCAAATGATTCGGTTGGAACGATCATGCCAACAGGCGACCTTCGTCGATGTGTTCTGACCATCCTACCAGCTAGAGGCTGTCCTCAAGTTCCCACTGGGTTGCCTAAAGTTTACCCAGGTGCCGGTTGGCTGCTGCTATTTCAGTGGGGGCAGGGGGTACACGAGTGTCAAGGGGAGTGCCATCACCACTATGGATTGGTTGGTGTCCAACACTGAACTGTGGTGCGTTCTCTGCAAAATCAGCAGGAAAAGTAAAGATGTCACTCTGTTGTCATTCTCTGAGTGTTGCATGGTGGGAAGGTTAGTACAAGTTTCAGGGCATCTGGAGGGTTGTAAAAACACCCTCTGTGGGCAGAGTCAGAAACTGAATGGTTGGTAGCCTACAAAGAATGATGGTGAATGAGTTTTCTCTAGCTGAAGTGGGTTGGTAGGGCGGATAAGTCTGATATAGAATATAAAGTTGATTGTGATAGTAACATTGTATTTTACCAACAGGTGACAAGTGATCATTTTAAAAGGTAGAGTCAGAGACTTAGAATATGTTTCCCTTTTTAAAATTTTTTTTAAGTTTATTTATTAGAGAGAGAGAGCATGAGCAGGGAGGAGAGGGAGAAGCAGGGAGGAGAGGGAGAAGCAGGGAGGGCTCAGTCCCAGGACTCTGGGATCCGAAAGCAGACACTTGAAAGACTGAGCAATCCAGATGTCCCAAGATACCTATTTCCGAGTAGATTTTGTGGGTCCAGACAAATTGTAACTGTTCCTCAGAACAGTCCTTAGCCTGAATATAAATATCTCAGGTGTAAAACCCAGCCTATTTTTATTCCAGCACGAGACGGAGAATGCCAACTCAGCATTTCAGTCTACCAGGATGAGGGGGTATCATGGTAGGTCAGAAATTAAATTTGGTTTATTCTCACTTGGGAGATCTCCTGCATTCAGATGTGTTGCTCAGAGCGATGAAAACAAGCTAAGCCTGGCTTTGCCTTGGACCCCAGTGTCACAGTGTAACACGGTATCATGTAATATGGCCATGCATGGCTTGCATATCCAACCTCTCGAATTGTTATTTTTTTAAAGATTTTATTTATTTATTTGACAGAGATCACAAATAGGCAGAGAGGCAGGCAGAGAGAGAGGAGGAAGCAGGCTCCCTGCTGAGCAGAGAGCCCGATGCGGGGCTCGATCTCAGGACCTTGGGATCATGACCTGAGCTGAAGGCAGAGGCTTTAACCCACTGAGCCACCCAGGCGCCCCTCGAATTGTTATTTCTGACTGACCTTTGGCTAATCAGTAGTTACTATGTGTCAGGCACGATGTGTCTAAGCACTGGGGACACTACCGACTCGACCTGTTATTGGACCAATGGGCAAGGGGGAAAGTAATAGAAAATGAGGTAAAAAAAGGAGGGACTAGAAGGAATAAATTAACTCAGATGTGGAGGTTTGACATATTTATCACAGATACTACTGAAGCATGTCGAAGGAAAACTCTTCCTCCATCCCGTAAAAGGACTGTTTTAGGATCTGCCAAAATTAAAGGTCACTCCCGTCTCTCTGGCAGATCTTACTAGTTTTTTTTTTTTAAACCACCATGAAACTAACATCAAGATATCAAAAGGCAGAGTTAATCCAAAAGAATCTTGCTGTCCTTTGTATGTGTCATGAGTTGCAATGCCAGGCTGTATATATGGATATTATGTGTCCCGCTCCTGCCAACTGCTAGGAGGTGAGGGTCTTCAATTATCTGTCTAGTATAGGACTAAAGGTGGCAAAGAGAGGATGTTCTCACCCGTTTTGTGTGTGTGTGTGTGTGTGGTTTTTGGTTTTGTTTTTTCTTTTTGGTGCTTTCCTCCAGGCCAGAACTGTGGGCCTCTGGTGAAATCCTTATACAGTTTTCTTACCCCATGATGGCACAAAAAGAAACTTTGTTTAACAGTAATCTTAAAATACAAAAGTTAAGTACCAATAGGGGAGACTTCTCAAAGGGAATCCGAAAATGTTCCACGTCTTCATGATTTGTGAAAATATAGTCTTCTTATAAGACTCCCTCCACTCCCAGACTCGTGCTATTACCTGATTCAAAGCAGAAGTCACTGGTTTTTAATTCTCTCTGCTTCTCCAGAGAAAGGGAAACATATTAGCGGACTGTCAGCTCTCAAATGTGGAAGATTTTCCAGGGTCCCTTTCAATAGAAACAAACCGTGAAAAAGGGTATTTAAATGAGTTTTAATGGAAAAATCGCGCGTTTATAAAATTAAAGGGTATACTTCTGCAGAATAAGATCCTATAAGGGTTTTCACTAAATTGGGAACAGGTGCTGATTTCCAGGTGGTGGGATTTTTGAAGCTTTCCCCTCCTTTGTATCACGGGTGGACGGTGATTTGCCTTAACTGTCGTTAACATTTCACTGTTATTTTATCTCCATTGCGATTGTTATTATTGTTGTTTTAAATAAATGGCAAGCGTGCAGGTGGCCCCCAACAGGACCACGGATGCCCCAGGCAGCTTCCCGGCGCGGCGCCATTGCGGCGCAGGGACTTCTGGGGGTTGTAGTCCACAGGCTTCCTGCGCATGCGCTTTGGGCAGAGGCGCTCGCTGTGGGCGACATTGTTTGGGGCGCTGAGGTGAGTCTGGTCCCGACCGCGCCCCCTTCGGAGGCGTCGGGGGTGATGGGGGATGGTGGGGTGTGTAGCTGTGACCCGGCAGTGTCGGCGGGTGGGAGGAGTTGGAAGCAGGGACTGGTGGCCAATGAAAGAGCCCCCTCGGCGGGGCGGAGTGTTGAGGGGCTCGCCCGGCATTCCCTGGGAAGAGGTGGGAAGAGGTGGGATGAGCTTGAGCTCGGTTTGGGGGTCTGACTGCGGTAGCACCGGTGCAGGTTTCGGGATAGGGGCTGTGCATCCCCGCATTGGGGTTGGTGTCAGTCTTGGAATGCGCATCTCTGGCCCGGGGCGGGAACAGGAGGGCGTTGGCTCAGGAGGATAATGGTTTGGGCCAAGTGTCCCTGACTGCGGAGAGGTATCCGCTCAAGCAGTTTATCTCCGAGTATGGGGAACCACTTGGGCTGTACATTCCTGGCCTTGGCTTGGGGGGCGATTCGGACTCAGCAGCCCGAAGTTCTTGGAGTCTTGGATTCTGAACGCTGTTTTTTGGGATGTGGCAGTTCTGACTCCGGGGTGGGGTGGCATCTTTGTTCCCCCAGACTGGGTTCACTTCTTGGTGGGTGTTAAGCCAAAAGACACAACCAAGAAAAAAAAAATAGGAAAAGGAAGGATTTTACTTGCAACGAATGAAGGAGAACACATTGCAGGGGGTGGGGGATGGGATATTTTCCAAAGCAGTGTCTCCTGGAATAACAAAACTGGGGAAGTTTTAAGATTTTATTTATTTATTTGACAGACAGATATCACAAATAGGCAGAGAGGCAGAGGCAGGCAGAGAGAGAGAGGGAAGCAGGCTCCCTGCCGAGCAGAGAGCCTGATATGGGGCTCGGTCCCAGGACCCTGAGATCATGACCTGAGCCAAAGGCAGAGGCTTTAACCTACTGAGCCACCCAGGCATCCATCGGGAAGTTTTAAGATAATGGTGCATACATATTCTTGGAGGGGCTTGTGCAATGGGAAATTCAGCCTGGAACTGGGGGGCACAAGTCATCTTAGGTGGCAGAGTTCAGATCTGATGGAAGTCCTGAGGGCCGGCAGGGATCAGCATCATCAATTCCCTGGCTCCAGTTGGTCTGTTATCGGGGTGCTCAAAGGGGTTTAGATTCTAAAAAGAGAACTCAAGAACGTGCTTCTGGTCACTCTTCACGTTTGAATGAGCCCTGCAAATTATTACAGTTGATTGATTGTCCCTGATAGGATCAGGCTATCTCCTGTCCTAATAGTGGCTGTTTATTCTTCCATTCTTCTGTTCCCTTAAAATTATTAACTATTTAATTAATAACTCTCTTCTGCAATTTCAACATATCCCAGGAAGTTCTTTGAGGAAGGTGCTTTGGGCACATAGTGCCAGTCAGGCTTTGATCTCAAGATGGCTGGGACCCAGAATGACTAAAATAATTTTTCTTAATGTCAAGAAGCTATGTCTCATCTTTCTTGGGGGACCTCTAACTCTTTCTCCTTACATCTTGACTTTTCTCCTCTCTCTAGTTAGAAATCCGAATACAGTTTAAAGAGAATAGCCCCAAATTATTAACCCCATCCTCACCTTACATGCTGTGGGGCAGGGAATGCAAACTGTGAGGCGTGGAAGACAAAGAGCGAATGGCGGATTGTTCGATTGCTGTCAACAAATTAGAAATTTGAGTACTGACTCTACATTTGATAAAATTGGAGAATTGAGGTTAATTATTTTAGGTGTAATATTAGCACCTTTAAAACTATTTCATACCTTTTAGAACGACATGATGCAGTATTTCTGATTTAAACAATGTGATGAATGTGGTGTCAGGGATATACTTCCAAATAATACACGAGGATGTGGGGAGGGCTAGAGGTATAGTTGAATCAAGAGAGACCATGTGGTGAAAATTGATTAAGCTGCATGATTGATACCTGGAGGGCTCATTAGACTCTCCTGTCTACCTCTGCATGGGTGTGAAAATTTTTTTAAAGATTTTATTTATTTATTTGACAGAGATCACAAGTAGGCAGAGAGGCAGGCAGAGAGAGAGGAGGAAGCAGGCTCCCAGCTGAGCAGAGAGCCCGATGCGGGGCTCGATCCCAGGACCCTGAGATGATGACCTGAGCCGAAGGCAGAGGCTTAACCCACTGAGCCACCCAGGCACCCTGGGTGTGAAATTTTTATGATAAAATATTTTCCAAACAGTTTTCCAGTTAGCTAGCTAGGGAGTGTCCTGAAGAAGCATAGAAAGGTTGGATTTACTTTTAGTTGCATATAGTATGTGGGGGCCAGATGTTGTGAATTCCCCCTCAGACTAGACCCCTGGGCCCTGGGAGTCACTGTGAGCTCCGTGACTGTGCTTCAGGTGTTTCAATAAAATTCGGAGGGTTTTTTTTTTTCCTAAGGAAATTGATTCATAGGTGTTTTATGTCTTTTGTCTCCTGTGAACGAGATAATTTTATCTTCTCGCTCTGCACCTCAAACCTAATATTTCCAAAACTGAGTCCTGATCCTCCATAGAACCGGCCCCCACCATCCCCATTTCTGTAAATGGCAACCCCATCCTTCCAGTCCCTGAGGTCAAAACCTCTACTCCTCGCTTTCCGCCCCAGATGCAAGTGATCAGCAGATCCCATCGACTGTATCTTCAATAGAAATTCAGACCCCAGCAACTTCTCACTACCTCCACCTCTGCTTCCCTGACCCAAGGGCCCATCATCCCTTGCCGGCGTTATCGGGAAAACCTCCTACCTGGTCTTCCTGCTCCCCCTCTTGCCACTGCTAGTCCCTCCTTAACAGCAGCCAGAGGAATCCTGTTGATACCTAAAGTGAGATCGTGTCACTCTCCTGTTCGCGTTCCTCCCGTTGTTGCCATCTAATGAGAGTAACAGCCAAAGTCCTTGAAATGGCCTAGAAGACCACATGCCATGTGGCCCACATTTCCTTTTATTTCATCTCCCAGTGCTCCTTCCCTCGCTCACTCCACATCAGCCACATGCCATGCATGCTGCCACCTCCGGGTCCTGGTGCTTGCTGTTCCCTCCATCTAGAATGCTCTTTGTACCGATGCTTGTCTTGTTCACTCCCTTGCTTCGTTAGGTCTTTTCCTACAGATCACCCCGGTGAGTCTTCTGAACACTCCATTTCACTCCCGATCCCCCTGCCACCCCCCCTTTTTTGTCTCCGTAGCCCTTATCACTGCTCTATCTTCAGTGTCCAGATCACTGCCTGGCAGACAGTAGGCACTTAATAAATATATGTTGAACGAGGAAATGCCATCCTTGTTCTCCCTGAGTTTATAGCAAAGGTGGAAGAGAATTATGCAGCCACAGTGTAGTGCTTTGAGAGGAGAAATGCCAGCCACGGTAGCTACCTGCCATGGTCTGAGTGTTTGTATCCCCTGAAATTCATATGTTGAAATGCTAAGGCCCATGGGGTGGTATTAAGAGGTAGGGCTTTGGAAGGTGATTATGGCATGAGGGCAGAGCCCTCATGAACAAGACCAATGCCCTTATAAAGGAAGCTCTAGAAAGCTCCCCTACTCGTTCAGCCCTGTGGGGATGAAGCAGGAAGTCTGTGATCCAGAAGACAGCCCTCCCTACAAGGTGCTGGCACCCTTATCGTGAGCTCCCAGCCTCCAGGACTGTGAGAAATAAATTTCTGGGAGCGCCTGGGTGGCTCAGTGGCTTAAAGCCTTTGCCTTCAGCTCAGGTCATGACCCCAGGGTCCTGGGATTGAGCCCCACATCGGGCTCTCTGCTCAGCAGGGAGTCTGCTTCCCTCTTTCTCTCTGCCTGCCTCTCTGCCTACTTGTGATCTCTCTCTCTCTCTGTGTCAAATAAATAAATAAAATCTTAAAAAAAAAAAAAGAAAGAAATTTCTGTTGTTTGTAAACCACCCAGTCTGTGGTAGTCTGTTAGAGCAGCTTTGAAGGATGCAGACAGTACCTAATATAGTGGGGGTTATCAAGGAGGGCTTCCTGAGGAAGTGACTCCCAAATCCAGACTTGCAGGATGATAATAATAGCTACACAGTGTTCAGGCTCTTTGCGATTCTCCAGGGTTTGGCCCCTGGTGATGTTCCCAGCATTATCTCAGCCACCTGGCCCTGCGAGTCTGCGTCCTGGCCTTTGATGGGACCCCAGCATTCCGCACTCGTGTTTTTTTCACCCGCAAGGCCACCATTGCTCATTAGCCTTTTCCTTCCATGTCAGTTTGGCAAGTGCCTGCTGTTTCCTCAGGCCTCAGCTACAGCTCAATTATCGTCTCTCCAAAACCTTCCCTGACAGCCTGGGCTCCTCCCAGGGTGCGCTGGGTTCCTGTTCCCTGGGTCTTTGTTCGGTCTTGTGGAATGTGTGTTGCAGACCTTCTCGCATTCCTGTGAATTTATTTGCTCACCTCTCTCCCCCCTAGTTTGCCTACCTTGAGATGAGGGACTGGATTTTACTTTGACACCTGGAGCACTTAGCGGGCAGTCCAGTACATGAGGGCGGACACGTATTGACTGGTCATTGTATGCCACGCACTGCCTCGAGCACTTCCCATGTGATGACTTACCAAGTTCCCACATGACACTGAGAAATAGGTTCTCTCAACATCCTGTCTTTACACGGGAAGGAACTGAGGTACCAGGAGATAGTTTGCCCAAGGGCATATAGCCAACCCAGCAGTGTGGCTTCAGAGTCTGTTTTTTTTTTTTAAGATTTGATTTACTTGAGATAGAGAGTAAGAGACAGAGAGAAAGCACACAGGACGGGGAGAGGGGCACAGGGAGAAGCAGATTCCCCCGCTGAGCAGGGAGCCTGACAAGGAGCTCGATCACAGGACCTCAGGATTATGACCTGAGCCAAAGGCAGATGCTTAACTGATGGAGCCACCCAGGCCCCCCCCCCCCCCGCTTTTTTTAACAGCCAGGGTCCACTGTCTTTTCCCAGAGTCAGCACTGAATGCGTGGGTCATGTATGGGCAGTTTTCCTTGCACTTTTGATATCATGAGCTGATCTTTTCAGTCTGAGAATTAAGTCTGGAAAAGGCCCAGACTTGTCCATTCATTCGCTTATTTGGCACCTGTTACATGCTAAACTTGCCACATGTACGTGAACAGTGTAATTTCCATTCATCAGGAGCACACATTACAAGAGAGAAAGCAAAAAGTAACCAGAAAAAGGGCCGTACAATATGAAAAGTTATAGTGGATGTGAGTACAGGATCCTGTGGTCTGACGAAAGAAGAATGACCCCCATGGGCGGGGGACTCGGGAAGATCACTAGAAAAGCCCTCTCATCGTCCTAATCTTTGTGGTCACTTGGAGTGGCCAGTGATAGGCTTTGTCACATTCACGCAGCCATGTCTCAGTAGTCTTTGAGTTTGTTTCTTTGTTTTTTGAAGATTTATTTATTTGAGAGAGCATGTGGGAGTCGGGGGGGCAGAAGGAGAGGAAAAGTAGGTTCCCCACTGAGTGTGGAGCCCATGTGGGGCTTGATCCCAGGACCCTGAGAGATCATGGTCTGAGCTGAACCAAGAGTTGGATACCTAACTGACCACACCACCCAGATGCCCCTTAGATTTTAGGATTTCCATATTTGTTTTTTTTTAAGATTTTATTTATTTATTTGACAGAGAGAGAGATCACAAGTAGGCAGAGAGGCAGGCAGAGAGAGAGAGCCTGAGCAGAGAGCCTGATGTGGGGCTCGATCCCAGGACCCTGAGATCATGACCTGAGCCGAAGGCAGAGGCTTAACCCGCTGAGTCACCCAGGTGCCCCAAGATTTCTTTATTTGAAAGGGGGAGCAGAAGGAGTGAATCTTCAAGCAGACTGTGCACTCAGTGAGGGGTCTGGCGTGGGGTTCAATCCCATGACCCATGAGATCACAACCTGAGCTGAAACCACGAGTCAGATGCTCAACTGACTGAGCCCCCCAGGAGCCCCTGGTCTCAGGTTTCTGGACAGGCTTTCTGAGGGAACGACTGCCGTGCCCATTTGTGCAGGTTGGGTTCCACACAAGGAGACCACAGTGAGGATGTGCCATTCACATAGAAGACTCACACACAGTTTTTCAGCAAGGAGCAGCAAAAGTGCTTTCTCTGTTCTGACAGAAGCAGTGTATTATAATAATTTCCAACAAATGGGAGAAAAACATCTTGAAGAAGGGATGCATTTTTCTAATCAGTCTAAAGGTGCATTGGCAGGGGCTAGAGACAGCCCTGCCTGCAGTCCAGCCTCTGGCCCTTAGGGCTAAAGTTAGATCTCCTAGAGTCCTTCGGCTCAGATACTCACAGATCAAATATATGACTTTGTCATCATTACATGACATTTAGTCTCTCACACACATGGAAGAAATGGCCTTTATCCTGTTCCCCAGACAATTACACTTGATTGCTAGGTATATCCAGAAAAGTTCAGGTTAGTCTCTCTCCTCGATCCTGAATGCTCTAGAAATTCTGAGAAAAAGAGCCAGGAATCTGGAAGCAGGACTTTGGGGCTTGTATTTCCGATTGTGTTTCCTGGCAGTCGCAGTTCCAAATTCAACTTCTGCTTTTCTGTTGGGTCCCCTTCCCCTCAAGAGGTCGCTGTGGGCACCTGATCTCTGTCCTGCCGCAGTGACTCCCATCCCAGTGATGGCTGGGTTGAGTGAGTGAGAGGAGCATTTGTGGGAGAGAGCTGTGTGCTCCTGGGCAGGTCGGGGGGAAACAAGGGTCTTGGGGCATCATGTGCCACTTTCTCTCGGTAACCCACCTCCAGATCGACTTCACCTTTCCACCCTGCCATCCACGCAGAGAGCCTGCCACTGCCCTCTGGCCTGGTTATCCTTGGCCAGTGGGAAGTCCCAACAGGAGAGTTTGAGAGAGAGAGAGAGAGGGAGGAGAGTGAATTGAAATATCTGGTCTCCCCATTTCTCTCTGTAGGCTCCCTGCCCTTCTCAATAAAAAGTTACAGTTCCCATCAGGGACCTTTTGCACACTCTTTTCCAGGTCCAGGAATCTCCCTCCTATTACCCACTTCAGGCCCAGATGTAGTAATGGCACCTGCCTGTCACTCCTCAGCATGGTGCCTTCTCCCCCATGCCTTCCTTACACCCAGCCTACACCCCTGTAAGTAGTCTGTTTATTAACTGCCCGCCTCAAATTTGAATGTGCCATCTGGTTCCTGCCCGGGCCCCGACTTCATAAAGGCAGGGAGGGCTTGAAACCAGACATCTGGGAAACCAAACTCCCTCCCACATGTGTGTGGGTGCGTGTGTGCACGTAAGTCAAGCTGACGCATCGTTGGCTCTTAGGAGAGAGCCGGTTCTGGAAGCAGAGAGCCCGATGTGCTGTGTCTTTGTACGTGCATCTAGTATGTCAGGGCTGTTTCTGTTTTTGTGTTTGTTAGTCTCAAGGAACACTGAATGCTTGACAAATGGCAACACCTTTACCAGGTACAGCAGATAAAGGATGAAGGCTTGGTTATGTCATCAGGATTTATGTTTGTTTTGTTTTGTTTTGGACAAGTTAGGGAGAAATGTTATTTGATAGGTTTTAACTCATATAAAATTATGTGATTGGCCCTGTACTAAGAGGTTTAGCAAGTCTTTGTTGGAGCCCAGAATAAGGGTGATTAAGGCTTTCTACTAAAGGCAGGGAAGGGGTGGGGGAGAGTGGAGGTTTGCCAAGAGTCATTTCATATTCTATTAACCTGATTCTGTTACCCTGTAAGCTGCCAGAACTTGTAACTCAGGGGGTGACCAGCAGACGGGTGCCCATTGGAGAACTAAATGTTAGTGCTCTCTGACCAGATAATCTCAGAAATTGAGTGGAAACATTTAAAAATCAGTATAGCAATTTCAGTAATCATGTGATAATTGATTAATAATTTTTAAACAGGCCTGTAATTTGTATGCCTCGGTATTTCCTTTTTCTAGAAATTTCTTTTAAATGGTGTTTTACCAAAATATTAGTTGGTGACAGATTGAAAATAACCGTGAAAAGAATATGAAACTGGTCCTTCACCACAGGTAGTTTGAAGAAAGCATTACTTGAGAGGACAGAGACCTGGTTTTTGGTTTTTATCTTTTAATCTTTGAGGTTCCCACAGTGCCTAAAGCAGAAATTTCATACACTAAGTTTCTCCTGAAAGGCCAGAGGCCACCATGGTTATAGAGTTTATCAGACAGGAGATAAACACTGCAGTCAAAATGGTGACTTGAGAAGAGTTTAAAATAAAGGGACAGTTTTCAAAAGTGCAGACAGGGTGTGGTCATCAAGAAAGGATATTGTAATGTGCCATATCTGGTCACAGCAGGGTAACTTCCTGTCCCTAGGATGGAAAGACTAAGGGAGGAAACAGTTACCAAACCTGGGGAAAGATTTGAGACAAGGGCCACAGACAGGCGCTTTGACCTTTGGTCAAGGGACATGAAACAGAGCTGGTCCAAAGCAGCCCCCAGGGGAAGACCTGGGGGAATAAATACTCTGATTTCAGGTCTGTCCCATTCCCGAATCTCTGGCCAACTTTCCCTATTGGCTGAATTCAACTGGAAGCAGGAGGGCAAGGGGATTCCCCGTTAACAGGCAGGATGGAGAAGAGACTTGAGTGGACGAGGAGTCACCTGCATTTAGGATTGAGTTCTTAGTTCAGGAGCCTGTGAACTTTCCCAGAGCAGAGAGCATGCCTTTCATGGCGTAGGTATATCGTCAAGTATTTGCGAAAGTGACGGGGCCCCAGAGGATGGAATGGGGGCTGGAGGGAGATCATTCTGGAAGACAAGAGTTAAGATCTGAGCTAACTGAAAGTTTTTCAGAGCAAGTCTCCTACGAGAAAGTGGACACAGAGGGAGGTCCGCTGTCATTCTGAGATCCCTGTCCAAGTCAGGAATTCTGGAGCCTTTTTTCCAGAGTAATTAGGATATGGGTGACGCCAGCACATTCACAGGTCTACGAACAAGAAAAAGTGTGGCAGTTTGGACCCAAAGTCTTGGGGAGAGAGATAGGAGTTCTACAAGAATCCGGGTGGAGTGGGGGCAGGGGAACAAGGCTTGAGGAGATGGGAGGGAGTCTCTTGGGTATGAGAGAGGTAAAGTGATCTCGGGAGAGAAGAATGTGTGAGGAAATTGTACAGACAAGGAGAAACCAGGATTCACTCACAGTTTGTCAAACCCGTGCTCTCATGGATTCTTTCTTTGCAGCTCTGCTTTCTCAGGATCCTGCTCCTTCCAAGAGGAAGACAGTATGATTAAATTCCAGGTAAGTTGAGGTTTCCTTTCTCTCTCTTAAAGGCCAGTGTCACTTCTGAGGAGTTGGACACCCCGATTCTCTGAAGGGAGGTCGCCCATTTCTGAGGGACGGCTCCATTTTGGGCACTTTGCCTTGCTCGTAACCGCTGTGGGAGACTGGTGATGTCACTCCCTTTGCAGACATGATGAAACAGGCTCTCAGATGTTCAGATGTCCAGGTGAAGTTCACACACAAGTGCCAGTCCATGAGCTGCTTATCACTGAGAGATCAATAAAGCAATCGAGAGTAAGAGTTCAGCAACTCTTTTGCAAAAAGATTTATTTATTTATTTATTAGAGAGATTGAGAGAGAGAGAGAGAGAGTGTGTGTGTGTGTGTGTGTGTGTGTGGGCAGGGGGAGGAGCAAAAGAGAGGGAGAGGGAGAAGCAGACTCTCCACGGAGCATGGATCCAGCAGGGCTGGATCCCACGACCCTGAGATCATGACCTGAGCCAAAACCAAGAGTTGGTCACTTAACCAACTGAGCCCTCTAGGTGCCCTGCATTCAGAAAGCCTTGTAGCAATGCAGTATTGTCACAGCCTCTGAGTGCATGGTTGGGGTTTGGTATGTACATGACCACACTTGGAGTGGCACTTGGTCCAGTCCACATCAGTAGCAAGATCTGAGTGTGGATGTATCCATCAGGGTTCAACCAGTGAAACAGAAATAGTACGAGATATATATTAAGATTTGTAAGAAGTTTATTTTCTGTGACTGTGGGGGCTAGGCAAATCAGAAATCCCAGGGCAGACTGGAACTCTTAGACATAGACTGATGCTACTGTCTACAGGTAGAATTTCTTCTCTTAGGGAAGCCTCAGTTCTGGGCTTGAAGCCCTTCAACTGATTATACCAGGCTCACCCAGATTATTTAAAATAGTTTCCCTCCAAGTCATCTGATTATGGGCTTTAATCACATCTATAAAATATCTTCACAGCAACACCTAGATTAATGTGTGCTTCCACAATAGGACTATAGTCTAGCCAAGTCGATGCCTCAAAAGGCCATCAGAGAGTAGAACAAGGGTTTTTTTTAAATCATGAAAAATATTTTAATTATGAAATTACTCAAAAAGAGAAAATAGTACTGTGAATCTCTGTGTGTAGTACCCATAGTGCAAGTTTCAACATCTTGCCACATCTGCTTAATCTATCTTTTCCATTTTCCTTTTTTCTTTCCCAAAGCATTTTATTTCATTTTAGGGTTTATTTATTTGAGAGATAGGGAGAGAGAGGCTTAAGCAGACTTCACACTGAGCACGGAGTTCGATCCAGGGCTTGATCTCATGACCCTGAGATCACAACCTGAGCTGAAACCAAGAGTTGGATGTCCCAAAGCATTTTAAAAGAATACCCTGGATAACATGTTATTTCATTTTGTATCGGCTTTGTTCTGAGCTCCCACTCACTTCCATCTTGCCCAGGTCCACACTGACTCCCATTAAGTGCATTTTCCATCTTACGTTACTGCCAACGACTGTTTTACCAAATGTTTCACACTGTATCATCCAGGGGCTACCATATTTTCCAGGCTCTGATAACAGTTTCCCCAAGTGTTGCCACTGGGTCCCCAAATACCGCTGGAGGTATTTCTTTGGTAGTGCTCTGTTTATGGTAGAATCTTTGTACTGGTTAGCATGGACGTGATGGGTGCGGGGAGAGGGCCAAGGAAACAAGCGGAACCTGCCGGACCTCTGAAGGCCTGGGCTCAGAACGGGAACAAGTCACAGGGCCAAATCCAAAGTCGGGGGCAAGGAAGTACGCACTGATCCTTGTGGAAGTGGGGAGTGTGAGGGGATTTTGCTGAATAGCAGTCTAATTTACCACTGTCTATTTCTACCGAAAATACAAAAGAAATGGCTGAGATTATCAGTAATTCTTGGGTATCATCTAATACCTCCGCAATAATCAGTTCTCCCTGATTATCTCAAAAATGCCTCTTTTTGGTGTCATTCAGTGGGTTCCTCTAGCTACAACGTTTCCTGTAGTGGGAGCACTAAGTGCTTGAGCAAATTTAGGTTCCAGATTTTACAAGAGGACTTCATAGATGGTGCTGCGTGCTGAGAAAACTATTTTAAAACCTTTGATTATATCTGTATTGGTTTATACATTTGGTTTATGAGTATTTTGGGACTGTCCTTGTACCTGCATTGTATGACAGTCTCTGCATGGGACCCCAGCGAGGGACCCACCCAATGGCAAACGGTGGTGGAAAATGGGTATTTCATTTTTTTCAGACAGTTGAGGCCAAGAAGGGAGTAGGGGGTTAGGCTGGGTGAGCCTGCATTCCTAACCCCTTCTCCCTAGTGTCTGTCCCACATCGGCTGTTTGGGTATCTGTACTTCCTGGCCCACTCACTCCAACTCCATTTTGTCACCTCCCACTGAGGAAAGCAGTGCTGCTAAGATATACCAGGGGGGTTAGGAACAACAGAAACTTACTTTCACAGCTCCGGAGACTAGGAAGTCCAAGAACAATGTGGCAGATGTGGTGTTTGGTGACAGCCTACTTCGGATTCATAGGTGGTCATCTTCTTGCTTTGTCCTCACATGGCAGAAGGTGTGAGCTCTCTGGAAAGCCTTTTCTGAGGGCCCTAATCCTGTTCATGAGGTTCCACTCCCATGACCTGATTACCTCCTAAAAGCCCCACCTTTTAATACTATCACCTTGAGGGGTAAGATGTCGACATATGAATTTGGGGGGGACACAAGCATGAAGTCCATAATGCCCCCCTAGTTTTTGTTTTCAATAATTGTCAGGTGTGTTTTTTTTTAAAGATTTTAATCTACTTATTTGACAGTGAGAGACACAGCAAGAGAGGGAACAAAAGCAGGGGGAGTGGGAGAGGGAGAAGCAGGCTTCCCGCTGAGCAGGGAGCCCAATGCGAGGCTCGATCCCAGGACCCCGAGACCATGACCTGAGCTGAAAGCAGACACTTAACAACTGAGCCGCCCAGGTGCCCCAATTGTCAGGTTTAGGAATAAATTCTTTGTGAAATACGTCGTAACTTCTCACAACTGTGGTTGGAAGCATTTTCGAGCTATGGAGTCTATGGAGAGGGTATATCTGTGACCATGTAACTGGGCAGTTGTTGACCCAGTTGAGAATAAATTATATTATCCATCCCTAAATACTTCCGTATGTATCTACTAAGAATAAGGGTGTTTTCCTACATTTCCACATTACTGACATCACACTCAAAACATTTCTTTTTTTATTCAAGTAAAATTAACATACAGTGTTAGAGTTTCAGGGATACAATGTAATGATTCAACAATTCCATGCGTTTTTCATTTTTCGGTGCTTCTCATGATAAGTGTGCTCTTAATCCCCTCTGTTTTCCCCACATCCCCACCCACCTCCCCTCTGGCAACCACCATCAGTTTGTTCTCTGTATTTAAGAGTTTGGTTTGTTGTTTGTCTCTTTGTTTTCCTTTAATTATTTTTTTTCTTAAATTCCACATGTGAGTGAAAACAATATGGTATTTGTCTTTCTCTGAGTGACTTATTTCAGTTAACATTATATCATCTAGGTCCCTCCAGATGGCCAGATTTCATTCCTTTTTATGGCTGAGTAATATTCCATTGTATATGTATACCACATCTTCTTTATCCATTCATCTATATCGATGGGCACTTGTGTTGCTTCCACATCTTGGGTATTGTAAATAATGTTACAGTGATCATATGGCTGCATATATCTTTCTGAATTAGTGCTTTCATTTCCTTTGGGTAAATACCAGGCATAAAAACAAACTCAAAATGGATTAAAGACCTAAATGTGAGACCTGAAATCCATTAAATTCCTAGAAGAAAATGTAGGCAGTTATTTCTTTGACATTAGCAGTAGAAACATTTTTCTGGATATGTCTCCTCTGGGAAGGAAAACAAAAAGCAAAATTAAACTCTTGGGGCGACTCCAAAATAAAAAGTTTTTGCACAGAGAAGGAAGCCAGAAACAAAACAAAGACAGTTTACTGGATGGGAGAAGATAGTTATAAATGCTGTCTCTGATAAGGGGTTAATATCCAAAATATATAAAGAACTTACACAACTCAACACCAAAAAATGCCAAATAATCCAATTTAAAAAGGAGCAGAGTACACAAATAGACATCTTTACAACAAAGACATGCAGACGGCCAACAGACACATGAAAAAGATGCTCAACATCACTCATCATCAGGGAAAAGCAAATCAGAACCACAATGAGGGGGCATCTGGGTGGCCCAGTTGTTTAAGCCTCTGCCTTCAACTCGGGTCATGATCCCAGGGTCCTGGGATCGAGTCCCGCATCGGGCTCTCCGCTCAGTGGGGAGTCTGCTTCTCCCTCTGCCCTTCTACCTCTTCCCCTACTTGTGCTGTATCTTGTTCTCTCTCTCTCTCAAGTAAATAAATAAAATCTTAAAAAAACCACACACAATGAAATATCACCTTACACCTGTCAGAATGACTAAAATAAAAACACAAGAAATAACAAGTGTTGGCCCCCGTGTGGAATAAAAAGAAGCTTTGTGCACTGTTGTTGGGAATGAAAATTGGTGTAGCCTCTATGGAAGGACAGTATGGAGGTGCCTCAGAAAATTAAAAATAGAACTACCATATGAGCCAGTAATTCCGCTATTGATTCTACTGTTTTTTAATACTCAGTTGATGCTCAAATGGTCCCAAGTGTCCCAATAATTTCCTTTTTACTTAAAAAAAATCTGGCAGCCCATGCTTCTAGTTGCTTTGTCTGCTTAGTCCAATGGAAGTAGATTAATCTGCTGTGACAGAGAAAATAAAATATCAAGTCTTGATGTATGATAGGGAATGAACACCCAGACACTACTAGGTCAGTAGTATCAGCACGAACTTTTTGGAGGACGGTTTGGACAATATCAGTCAAAGTGTAAAATACCCATAACCCAAGAAACTCAGTAGTCTCTGGTCTAGGAGTTTATTTTAAAGATTTTATTTATTTGTTATTTATTTGACAAACAGAGACAGAGATCACAAGCAGGCAGAGAGGCAGGCAGAGGGAGAGGGGGGGAAGCAGGCTCCCCACTGAGCAGAGAGCCCGATGTGGGGCTCGATTCCAGGACCCTGAGATCATAACCTGAGCTGAAGGCAGAGGCTTTAACCCACTGAGCCACCCAGGTGCCCCTAGGAGTTTATTTTATAGAAATGCTTTTATAAGCACTCAAAGACAGATGTTCCTGGATGTTTACTGGAACATTCTTTGTGCAACTCCAGATGCTTAATGGGGGCACAGGCAAAGAGGAGAAAAGAAAAATTTGGGGGCGCCTGGGTGGCTCAGTGGGTTAAACCGCTGCCTTCGGCTCAGGTCATGATCTCAGGGTCCTGGGATTGAGCCCCACATCCGGCTCTCTGCTTGGCAGGGAGCCTGCTTCCTCCTCTCTCTCTGCCTGCCTCTCTGCCTACTTGTGATCTCTCTCTCTGTCAAATAAATAAAAAATAAATAAATCTTAAAAAAGAAGAAGAAAAACTTGGCCTACCCAAAACTTTGGATTTCTTCTGTATTTCTCATTTCTTCTGCACTAGTAAGGGTCCATTCAGGACACAAAAAGGACACTGGCTATTTGAACAGGAAGAACTTAATAGAATTGTTGACGAGGTATGGAGTCCTACCTAGTCCTATCTAGTCCTACCTAGGGGTAACTCAGTGGGTAACTGAGGGGATAGAGAGAACTCTACAATATCTTGGAAGCACCAGCTTTGGGAAGTAACTGCGAGCCTGGCTGAGGGAACCAGAGGGAGAGATTGAATCATGGGAACTTGGAAGTTTAGAGGACAGGCCGTGTGGAGCCGATATGTGAAGAGGAGGTGCTGGCTGGCGTCTCAGAGCTCAGCAAAGAAGCCTAGGGACCAGGGACCCAGACTTCTGGTATCACTAGGGAAAGGGACTGCTGCCACCAGCAGAGCATAGCATTACAGAGAGGATACCAGAACAGGAGGCAAACCTGCCAGGAACAAGTCCCTTCTTTCTCCCCAAACTTTGCAGGCTCCCTCTTGCGCCCCCTAGTGGCAGAGCCTCGAGCAGAGCCAGTGCTCAGATTCCGTGTGTTTGCAGAGTCCTGGCTTCCGCGTTGCAAAGTGCGGTTTGAACTGGAGAGTTTGGAGCAGAAGGACAGCCACCTAAGGACCCGCAAAGCTTCCGGCTGTGCCCGTCCGCCAGTGCTCATCTGCAGATGGTCCATGTGGCGTGTGCTTGATGTTTTAGGAAACTGTGACCTTCAGGGACGTGGCTGTGGTCTTCACGGAGGAGGAGCTGGCACTACTGGACCGGGCCCAGATAAACCTGTACCAGGACGTGATGCTGGAGAACTTCAGGAACGTTGTCTCAGTGGGTGAGGACAACAAGCCTCTGTACCTAAGCTGCAAACCACGGGCCCTATTTCCTCAAATAATCAGCTGCAAACCAGATAGAATGTTCCAGCTGGAGCACAAAGAGAAACTTTGGCCACTGGTGAGAATACCAGAGAGACGCACATGCCAAGGAGACCCCCGAAGTTAGTGAGTTTTAGCAGATGAATGTGAGCAAATGGCCTCCTGTGAGAGGTTGGTGAGGGAACCCTCAAGCTTGCACCCCGAGGCCCATGGGGTTGGTGGTACAGTTGGCGAGACCAGCCTGGCCTACTCTCATTTTAGGCTGTCATCTGCTCCGTGTTTCACAAAGCGAGGTTCATAAAGTTTACACACTACCAAGGGCCTTGGTCCCTTGGTTGCTTCTGCAGAAAAACCAGTGTTTTGGGCAAACTAGTGTTAAAGGAACTAAACCAGGATCTGGTGTATAGTGAGTGGGATACAAGTGTCAGCTGCTTTGCTTTCTTGTTGATAAATATCTAATTTTAATGTCACAGAGGTTCATGTACCTGCTCTATTACCTTGGTTTAGTTTATGACATGGTTGCTATTCCTTCTTTTACAAAGGAAACAGCTGATGCACAGAGAAGTTAAATAACTTGCCCATGGTCACACCCCTTGTGAGAAGTAGGCTGCGAATGCTTCTAACTTGGCTGCAGACCCTGTGTTCTGTTTTGTTTTGTTTTGTTTTTAGAAAGAGAGAAAGTATGTATGTGTACACGTGGGAGCGGAGGTGGGGGAAGGAGCAGAGAGAGAGGGAGAGAAACCTAAGCAGATTTCGTGGCTCAGTGTGGAGCCCAAGGCAGAGATCGATCTCACAACCCTGAGATATGACCCGAACCTAAATCAAGAGTTAGACACTTAACCATCCGAGCCACCCAGGTGCCCCTAAACCCTTTAATAACCATGTGAAACTAAGTACCACGATGTCTATAGGTTATGGACATATGGCTAGTCTGCAGGATTCAGCACTGTCAGTGAGTCTGAAATCAAGTTACTGTATAATGATCAGCAGGGTGTTTTTTTTTAAAAGATTTTATTTATTTATTTGACATACACACAGAGAGAGAGATAGGCAGTATTTAGGCAGAGAGACAGGCGGGGGTGGGGGAAGCAGTCTCCCCACTGAGCAGAGAGCCTGATGTGGGGCTCCATCTCAGGACCCTGAGATCATGACCTGAGCCGAAGGCAGAGGCTTAACCCACGGAGCCACCCAGGTGCCCCATGATCAGCAGTTTTTAAAAAGTAAGATAGATTAATGGACCAGAACACAAAAGAATTTATCAGAGTACGTTGCATCTAGGAAGGTAAGTACCAGCTGATAAAACTGCTTTAGTTAAAAGTCAGTGTCTATTTGCGCATACCGGGCCACGGTGCGGGTGCTTTCCTTACTATGGATACTGTCGAAAGTACTGGAGAACTGCTCCTTTAGGCCTCTTGTGGGGAACTCCAACTCCCCCTTTCTCTGACACCACCTTACACACTAACGTCAGTTTCAATCAAATGACTCAGAAACTCCTTGAACGAGAAGCCGTGTCCAGATGCTCCTGACCATAGTGTTCCTGCCATTCTGAAGCCCATTTTAGGGTGCCAGGGACCACCCTCCTCTACTCATCTCCATATGTTTTATGGCCCTTTGGCACAATCTTGCTTCTTGACAGGTCCACATTTTCCATTCTCCTAATTGTGGCTGTTTGAGATTCTGCAGTTATCTAAAGAGGAGATGTTAAGGAAATGGATTTGCAGGATCTTAGAGCCTGTGACTCTTGATCTTGAGGTTGGGAGCTCAAGCCCCACATTGGGAGTAGAGATTACTTATAAAAAGGATTACTTATAAAAAAAAAAAAAGGAAAAAATTACTGGGTGGATTATAGGATCTTGGTGGACTTCATCTCTTCGTGGAATCCAGAGAAGCTCAGAGAAAAGGATGTCTCTTTAAGCCTGCCTCAGAGGTGTACATATGCCTCCCCCACCAACCCCAGGACCATATTTCACAATATTATCCCTATAGCAGTCCCCATTGCTGTTTTAGGCTGACCACATACAGTTGGGCAGGTTGTGCAGAAACATACATGATAATCCCACCTCATGTGACAGTAAAGTGAGACTAGACTTGTTGTTTATTTCTGCAACTTTATATGATATCTTGGAAGGTCTTTGTGATCCTTTGTGTCTGTCATCATGTCCAGCACTCTCATTGTTGTCTCATATATACACATGCACATACCTTGAATCATGGGAGTCTTCCCCATACCTTTTTTTTTTTTTTTTTGCTTTGAGAGAGAATGTGTGCAAGTGGGAGGAGGGGCAGAGGGAGAAGGAGAAGGAGAATATGGGCCTCAATCTCATGACCCTGAAATCATGACCTGAGCCGAAGTCAGGAGTCAGTTGCTTAACCAGCTGAGCCATCCAGGCACCCCTTCCTCATTCCTTTTGTAGAAAAATGATTAAAGATGTTTTATCAGCTGCTTTTATAGGAGGGAAGTGAATTTCTTTCTTTATAAATTGTTCCCAAGATTTCTTTTGATTACTCGGCAATATCTGATTTTAATGGGCAGCTCATGAATTAGAAGTACCATGATTCTGATGGTTTCCTATATCAACAGGGGCCACCCCCATCCTACTTCATTTCTCAAAGCCTCTGGAGGGATGACTTCCTTGTTCTCTTAGCCAAATTCTCTTTCTCCTCATAGGATACAGGATTAAAAACAACACTTCACCTCTTCAGGGAAAAGTGTTGAGTTATCTCTCTCAAGGAGTGCTCTACTGCTGGCAGAGTTTGAAACAAACGATCAATGAATTAACTGTGAGTCAGGAGTATGTCATGAATCTTCAAGGAGATTGTCCCCAATCTTTAGAAGATGTTTCCCTCTGTGAAGAGTGGGTGGGAGAGTCTCTTCAGGTTCCTGAACATGACAACTATGTAATAAGTGCCATTAATTTAGAAAATCAAGATGGCACAGCAGGGAAAGGCATGACACAGGCTCTTACCCCAGAATCTTGGCGGGAAGCCAACATGATGACTGAGACCCAGAATTGTCAAGGACAATATGAGGGAATTCATGTGGAAGAGAGACTATATGGATGTGCTCGGTGTGATGACGATGTCAGTCAGACATCATGTGATCATGATGATTCCCAAGAATGTAAAGAGGAGGAACCTTGTAGATCCACTGACTGTGGCAATCTGTTGGCTATGAAATCAACAGCCAAACAACATAACACGGTCCCTTTGGTACCACGACCTATCAAATGTCATAACCATGGTGTGGGCTTCGTAGATGGTGCGGACCCTCCTGTTCATCCCAGCACTCACATAGGAGAAGAGTCTTGTAGATGTGACCAGTGTGGAAAGGACTTTAGTCAGAGCTCAGATCTTACTGTTCATTCTAAAACTCGTTCAGATGACAAAGCTTATGAATGTCGAGAGTGGGCAGAGGGCAGCAAGCAGAACCCAGCCCCTCCCAGATATCAAAAGGGCCCCTCGGGAGACAAACCCTATAAATGTCTCGAATGTGGCAAGGTCTTCAGGCGCAACTCCTCTCTTCACAACCATCACCGGGTCCACACGGGGGAGATGCCCTACAGATGTGACGTGTGTGGGAAGGGGTTCGGGTTTAGGTCGCTTCTTTGCATCCATCAGGGAGTACACACAGGTGACAAGCCCTATAAATGTGAAGAGTGTGGGAAGGGCTTTGACCAGAGCTCCAATCTTCTTGTCCACCAGAGAGTCCACACTGGAGAAAAGCCCTACAAATGCAGTGAGTGCGGCAAATGCTTCAGTTCAAGCTCTGTTCTTCAAGTCCACTGGAGGCTGCACACAGGGGAGAAGCCTTTCAGGTGTGGCGAGTGTGGAAAGGGCTTCAGCCAAAGCACACACCTTCACATTCACCAGAGAGTCCACACGGGGGAGAAACCCTATAAATGCAACGTGTGTGGAAAGGCTTTTGCATATAGTTCAGTTCTTCACACTCATGAGAGGGTTCACACGGGGGAAAAGCCTTACAGATGTGAAGTGTGCGGTAAAGGCTTCAGTTACAGCTCGTATTTTCACTTGCATCAAAGAGACCACACCAGAGAGAAACCGTATAAATGTGATGAGTGTGGTAAGGGCTTCAGTCGGAATTCAGACCTTCATGTGCATCTCAGAGTCCACACAGGAGAGAGGCCCTATAAGTGTAAAGAATGCGGTAAGGGCTTCAGTCGTAACTCTTATCTTCTTGCTCACCAGCGAGCCCATGCCAGTGAGGTCCAATATACATGTTGTGGGCACGGCAATGGCTCAGACCTTCTTACTCATCAAAGACTGCATGAGAGGACAGAAACGCTCTCAATGTAATTTTCAAAAGGGCCAATGAGGAAAGCAAGCAAGTCTGTGTATTCCTGGTGATAGAGGCTTACTCAGTCATTGGGAGGGCTGGGGCAACAAAGGACAAGGACGCTGCCACCCATGATGTCGTCCTGCAGCTCTGAAGCAAGGGGTTCTTAAGAGCATTCCAGGGAACTACTGTGGATCTCAAAAGCTTCTACAGAACTCCCAGCAACCGTCGTATGCTGCAGTGGCAGAGTAGTGATAATTGACAGATGGACAGTCTGTGGCAACGACAATAGTTGGAGATCAAATTTCCATGAATGGATATGCCCAGGAAGGAATTTATAATTGAGATGGGTACTGTGAGGACTTAAAGCCAGCCAAAATCTGTAGGCTTTTTTTTTTAAAGAGAGTACCCACTAGAAAGATACTCAAAAGAGTGCTCAGAAATGAAACCCATGTTATCAGTGTGGTAAGTCCATTCTCAGGTTTTCAAATCCATTAGATTTTCAAACAGGGAGAAGCTCTGTGAAAGTGATACTTTATGGGCATGACTGTGTGTCCATCTCGCTGGTTCCATTTCTTGGTCACACAGAGACTACAGTTCCCAGAAACCCTTGCAGTTAAGAGCTGGTCCACGTGATAGAGTGCCAATCCACAGAGTACATCTTGTGATGTACTAAGATGGCCTTAGAAACATCTTGTGATGTCCTCCGGCCATCTTTCTTGCCATGGTGACCTTGGAGGCTGGATTGGTAGAAGGTGGCTATGTGACCTGTGTTGGACTTTGTTTTTCTTGAGTAAGAAATAAACATTTGCTGTTTTATACTACTGCTATTTTGGCAATTTATTTGTTGCTAGTATTGCCCAGGCTATACTGACTATGACAGAGGGATTTAACAGCAACATATTTCACGGTCATTGGAGTTCACATAAGAAAGCAACTTTATAATTGAGTTCAAAACTTTCAAGTTGCTAAGGCTGTATGTGTCAGTGAAGCTATCTAAAATAGTGTGGCTAGGACTTCTTCAGTGAGAATCTTCATTCATTGGTCTGTGCATAAAAAAGAAATGTTCCAGATAATGTTCATGTGCTAAAATTTTAGCAAAAGTACGATCTATAGACATAAAGAAATCCCATGCACTAGAGAAACTCTGTAAGGTGTAATAATGGGAAAAGTTTGTCAATAAGAAATTGATCAGACTAGGTATCCTGCAAATGGTCTTAATAAAGTGAATTAAGTAAAACTAATATTTACTGAAGTGACTAACAACTTACAGAAGACCAAGAGTGTTCATTGACAGAAGCTGGCTTCTGACACCACCACTTCTCAACAATCTTGTTTAATAAAAATGGGGTTTTAGGAGGTACTCATTTGTCATGTTTCTTCCATAATTGTGATTTAATTTGAGAATATAGATGGATTTGGGAGGAGATATATTCACAATATCTTTTTTCGTCTTCAATAATAATGTCTTTTTTAGTATCTTAGTTGATTTATAAATTTCTTCATTTGGATCATGTTTTCATTTTTCTTCTTTTTTAAATACATGGTTAGAGTTTATTACAATGGAAGATACAGATAAAATTCAGCAAAGGGAAAAGACACATAGAAATATGGAGGAAACCAGGCTCAAGCTTCTGGGCTCATGTGTTTCTCCTAGTTTTTCTTACATTGTAATTTCCTACGAGTTATGGTTTATATATGGAACAGCCATTCAAAATAAAATAAAACCATCCTTAAATTGTTGCTTTTTTAGTGATCCAGGTGAGCAACAGTGAAACATTAATTAAACCCAGTGTTGGTAAGGGAATGGAAAAACTAGCGGTTGGTGGGAAAAAATACAGGTACACCATTTCTGGAGAGAAATTTGTCTATAGGTATCAAAGGGTATGGTGTGCATTATCTTTAAATTAATAATTCCACTTCTTGGAATTTATATTTACAGTATAATTGCACAATTGGGGAAAGATGCTTTCAGAAGGGAACATATTCCAAGAATATCTATAATACTAAAAATTATAAACAACCTGAAGATACATAAGAGATTGAATAAATTATGATACTTCCATATAATAAAACAAAATGTCACCATTAAAAATGATGTAAGAATTTCCAATATAGTTTGGAGAAAAGAAAAATCTTTCACATTGTAAAAGATCATTACAGGATGACCCCTGACTGATACCCAACTTTTAAGATTTATTTAGGTAGGCGGTGGGGGGAGGGGAAGCAGGCCCCCCCACTGAGCAGAGAGCCTGACTCGGGGCTTGATCCCAGGACCGCAAGATCATGACCTGGGGTGAAGGCAGAAGCTTAACCCACTGAGCCATCCAGGCGCCCCATGTACTATTAAGAGAGCCTGGGAGCACAGAAAACAGGGCTAACAACTCATCAAAGGGATGCTACCAACCACTCTGCAGCTCATCTCACTAACCCTTTGCAGACCCTGTCAGAAAGCCTGCCCATAAACTGCTGGGAACACCTCATCTGTGGACATCCTTTCCAACTGGCCCGTAGACACTACCACCACCGCCACCCCCCCCCCCCGCCCCCGCTGCCCATGCTCTCTGCACACCTCACTCTGCCCCGAACATGGCTGACTGCCAGTATGTGCTCCCCTGGGGTGAGTGCGAGCCTTTGCAGATGGCTAGTGAGCACATGCAGAAAGCCATCTCAACCCTGTGAGATTGATAGAAGACTCATAGATTTGAGCATTTCAGAGCACTGTCCTAGGGAAAACAAATGGGAGGCTCTCAGCATTTCACCTGGCTTTGTGGAATCAAGAGAAGGCATACATATCTTAAGAACTTTCCCCAAGAGGGAGCAAAAGGTATGGAATGGGCACATCCATAGACCAGGTCTAAGAAAGCCTCAGAATCCTTAACCAAAGTGACTGGTGAAGGTATTTCTCTCCTGAAGCCAGTTGGTATAGACTGGAGGAGGTGTCTTCGTTAAATGCAAAACCAGCAATGTAAGACTCCAGAGAACACACACAAAAATCATGGAAATAGGATACCACCAAAGAAACAATTTTCCAGTAATCAATCCCGTAGAAAGGTCTCAGAATTGTCTGACAATTCAAAATAATTTTTTAAAACTCAGCAGGCTACCAGAGAACACAGACAGACAATTCAGTTAAATCAGGAAAACAATGTATGAACTAGGATTTCAGGAAAGAAATAGAATTTTTTTTTTAACTTGAACATAGGGCACCTGTGTGGCTCAGTGGGTTGAAGCCTCTGCCTTCCACTCAGGTCATGATCTCAGGGTCCTGGGATCGAGCCCCATATTGGGCTCTCTGCTCAGCAGGGAGCCTGCTTCCCCCTCTCTCTCTGCCTGCCTCTCTGCCTACTTGTGATCTCTCTGTCAAATAAATAAATAAAATCTTTAAAAATAAAATAAAATAAAATAAAAAGTTGAACACATTCTAGAGCTGAAGAATACAATGAATGAAACAGAAAAAATCCACAATAGAGAGATTGTCAAATGAACTTGATCAAGTAGAGCAGAGAATCTGTGAACTTGAAGATGAGTTATTTGGTATTATCCAAATAATAGAGGAGAGAAATATCATATGCTCTCACTTATATGTGGAATCTAAAACAAAAAACCAAACTCATAGAAACAGAAAAGATTTATTTCCAGGGGCAGGGGATGAGGAGTGGTTGCAAAGGCTGAGTAGTCAAAAAGTAAAACCTCAGGTTACACATTAAGTTCTGCAGTTGTAATGTACAGCGTGGGACTGTAGTTAATAATACAGGATTGTATATTTGAAAGTTGCTAAGAGGTAGACCTTAATGGGTGCTGTGAAGTGTGTAAACCTGGCGATTCACAGACCTGTACCCCTGGGGCTAATAATACATTATATGTTAATAAAAAAATAAAAAATTTTTAAAAAAGAGGTAGACCTTTCTAATCACCAGAAAAATAATTGTAACTGTGTGGTAATGGATGTTAACTAGTCTTATTGTTGTGATCCTTTAACAATGTCTATGTGAATATATATATGTATATATATACACACACACACACATATATGTATATATATGTATATGTGTATATATGTATATATAATACATGTATTGTATATACATGTATATACAAATATATGTATATATTGTACATTATGTTGTACACGTAAAACTAATATAATGTTATGTCAATTGCATCTCAATTTTTTTCTTAAAGATTTTATTTATTTATTTGACAGAGATCAAGTAGGCAGAAAGGCAGGCAGAGAGAGGCGGGGGAAGCAGGCTCTCCGCTGAGCAGAGAGCCCGATGCAGGCTTGATCCCAGGACCTGGAGATCATGACCTGAGGTGAAGGCAGAGGCTCAACCCACTGAGCCACCCAGCCACCCCAGTTGCATCTCAATTTTTAAAATCTGAAAAAAGTTAATGAAAGAAAGGTGAATTAATATTTTTATTTTTATGACACTTTATACTTTTCAAGGTGTTGTTCTTTATGTTATTTTATTTTGCCAGTTTTATTCAATATGCAAATGCAATTTATAGGTAATAGGTCATCAAACCTACATCAAAAAGTCCTGAATTATCTTGCTAAATTTGAACTTTTAACTCAATAAGAATTATATATAAGTATCCCAATTTTGCATCAGAGTTGTCTGAATTGATGACGTTTTGCTCTAGTGCAGCTATGATAGACCTGACAATTTCATGGTCATCTTATATCCCACTGTGCCACTTTCACCTATACATTAGTAATAAATACTGCTTTTTCACTTAGGAAATTTTGTCCAAACAGAACATCCCACTTTAAAGAAAAAAAATAGTGGCAATGTCAAAAGCTGGCAAGGGTGCAGAGAAACTGGAATTCTTACACATTTCTGTTGGGAATATAAAATGGCACAGCCGTGCTCGCTTCGGCAGCACATATACTAAAATGGCACAGCCACTCCAGAGTTTGGCAGTTCCTTAAAGAACTAAACATATACTTACTATACACTCCAGCCACTGTACTCCTAGACATTTACTAGAGAGAAATAAAAAATTAATGTACAGACACACATAAAAATCTGTACATGAATGTTCATATTTATTTATAATAGCAAAAAAACTGAAACAATGAAAATGTTCCTCAATAGGTAAATGGTTAAACAAAGTCTGGCATATCTACATTCTGGAATACCACTTAGTAATAAAAAGCAATGGGTTATTGATACATGCAACTACTTGGATGGATCTTGAGATCATTTTGCTGAGTGATAAAGCCAACCTACTATATGATTCCAATTAAATACCATTCTCAAAGTGACCAAATTACAGAGCTGGAAAATGGAGTTGTGGCTTGCTGCCACCATCCCAGCATCATGAGAGTATCTTACTGCATATTGCTAGCCTGGGAAAAGATCGAAATTTAAAGTTTGTTGTTTACTGAGTGGATATTGCTTTCAAGCCATTGTAAGAGGAACCACTGTAAGTCAGAGAATGTCTGTACTTATTAGGTGAACAAGAGGCTGGCTGACTGGCTGGCTACTGTAGGCTCTACTGCCTCCCACTGCAATTAAAAATTCTTTTCTCGGAAAAAAAATCTTTACTTTTATCTTAGCCTAATGTATGTGAAACTTGAGAACTGAATATTCTTTTTCCTTTCATGGAGATAGTATCTGTTATGTAAGAGATCATATAGTCTGATTTTGTATAATGGTTTCCTTGTTTGAAGCCCTGTCTATTTTTACATATTTGTTGTTATTTCTTTTTGTTTTTCTCTCCAAAGGGAAACTTGTCCAGGATTTGCATTGGTTTAGTTGAAGGGAATATGGTTTCTTGTTCAAATATTTCCAGTCCCTTCTATGAAGTATTCTTGCCCCCCCTCCAATGACCCTGTATCCAACCTAGCTTTCAAATAAAAATTCTACTGTACAGGAAATTTAGATCGAGGGAGAGAGTGTGAGGATGCTATTGGGCAAATGCAGACCTGGATACCCAAGTTGACATCTTGATTTCTACAACAGTCCAAGAACACAAAAAAAAATGATGGTGGTGTGTGTTGGGGAGGGTAGATACAGTTTTAGAACAAACAAGTTTCAGGTGAGAGAATCAAATATAATCTGTTTGGATGTTGATTGGAATAAACTAGCTGTAAAAAGCATTTTTTCAATAAACAGGAACTCAAACTGACATACAGTTTAGATAATGCTAAGAATTGTTCATTTTGTTTCATAAGGTAATGATTTTGTGTCTACATAAGAAAATATTGTTATTTTTAAGTGATATATGTAGTATTTGGAAGGAAATAACAATTGCAAGGAATAGCTTTAAAATACTTCAGAAACAAAATTTTTTTAAAAAGTGAAGTCAGTGTGGGAAAAAAAATTTTAAGTGTAGAATTAAGTGTTTCATATTACTATCCTCAAAACTTTTGTATTATTGTTTTATTTTAAAAATTGTTTTCTGTGCAAAGGAAAGCAGTAAGTATGTACTTCCTATAGTTTCACCTGTCATAGTTACCTGGACTCCATCTCCAACCTCAACCTACCCCCCACCAAATAAAATGAAAATACTCATAGCAAATACATAATATTGAAGAGCAATACAGGAGTAGTCAAAGGGAAGCCTGAGTTTGAACTAAAAATATTTAAAGGAAAGAGCCTTTTCCCCATTGCAGTATTTTCTCCAACTCCTTGCTAGGGCAGTTCCTTTCACTTGTCAGAAATAACATTGCTGTTTCTGTTTCCTAGCCTCATCTGTGCTTGGAATTCCTTGTGGATTCTTGGCATCTTGAAATAAACAGTTCATGCCAGGTAGCACAGTCAGAGGTAGACGAATATAGGCACAGGTAAAGAGGCAATCAAGTCAAACCAAGTCCGAGATAAAATATTCCTCATGCAGCACAGACCAAGTCATTTTAAAATCTTCTCTTTTGTCACATACAATCACTTTTCTGCTAAAAAGTGTCAATTTGTTTTCATACGAAAAGCTTCACCTTTTTCCCACTTACTAGTTCCTGAGGGGGGGTGGAATACAAAAAGAAAAAAAATCAAACGCTAATAGCGCCAGGGAAGTGACTCAGGTAGAAGAATTTAATTAAGCAGAAGAAATACAGGCGGGAGGGCGGTAGCCCTCTCGCAGAGGATTCTGGGAGGTATAGTCCACTCCAGGTAGGGGGGGGCTGTAGCCCTAAGCCTCCTTGGGATTCTGGGAAGTGTAGTCCAGAAGTGGATGACATTTCCTCTTCAGCATTGTGGGATGTGTCCCTCGTGTGGGGCTCGGAGTTCTGGGAAGGAAGGCGCAGGAACTTCCGCTCCAGGGGAGGCTGCGGCCATTATTCCCCATGTGGTGGGGAGACTTGAGTTCTAGCAGCGATTCTAGGCCTCTTCAGGCTAGGCGAGGGACCAGTGGTGTCCCAGCCCAATGTTTTAAGGGAGAAAAGTGATGTCCGAGGGAGGAAGCGGTGGAGGCATTTGCATTTCCCTCTTGCTAGGCGGAGCTTCCTAGTGTTTGGGGCGGATCACTTGTTGGAGCTTGGCGGCAGGCTAGGGTTGTGCGTCACTGTTTGGTGGTCTCCTGGGTGCTGAGCTCCCCAAGCCGTCTCCTGGGCTAGCCAATCACCGTTGCCTTTTCCTAGCGCTGTAATGTTGGTCGAGTTGCTCTCTGTGAATAAGTTTCCGGGGTGTACTTACAATACTAGTTAATACTTCTAAAACGCTGGAGAACAGTGATGACACACAGAAAAGATTGTTTCTGGTTATGGGTGCACAGGGCTCCAGCCAAAGTAAAAGTAACAACGAGCAAGTCTGTATGAAAGTTTTAGATTTCCTTATGTTAAGAAGGCACCATACATACAGGTGTAGAGGACATACAATAAATCAGGCTGAAAATATGAACAACATATAGGCTAGAAAGTGGCTTAATCTTGGACATTCATAAGATAATGAAACTCCAATAGAAATATGGATATGAATATAAGAGATATAAATAGTCAACTTGTAGCTCAATATGCTCACTGCACAACCTGTGATCTCCAAGCTGATACTAAAGTAGAATCTACAATGGGCCTTTCAAGCAGTCTGTGAGATTCCTGTGTCTGACAGGGAGATTAGGGAAATCAGTGGATCCCATTAGAGTTCACTGAACACACTGATATTCTTTTCTCAAGTTTATAAGAAGCAGTACAGTATATTTGCATATGAATAAAAGAATGCAAGGACAACTTAAATATAAGTCATTAGACTGCGAGGCAGCAGTCAGTAGTCTATATATTTTATAATTGGAGTAAGCATGGTGGGCTGATAAGATAAGTTCAAGTCCAGAAAGACCTACAGATGATTCAGATTATACTGGAAGTGCACACACTTGCATATTTTTCTATCCTCTCATAGAGGTCTGAATACTATATATCCATAGCGTAGGAGCTGAGTTCTTATCTTCTGCAAATTATTCCATGAAGTGCTTTCTCAGTTTCATTTTTACCATTTAGAAACTGATTTTTAAAAAGTTAATTGTCTTAGTTAGAAACACAACATTTGCCTAACAAAAACAGATCCTTGGTGCCTCTACATCCTCAATCCACTCAACCTGCTACCAGCCTTGAACAACCATGGATCTAACTTCTTTTGCTGTAGTTTTTCTTTTCTTTTGCAGTATGATATAGCAATAGAATAATAAAATGTACATCTTGTCTCAATTCTTAGACTTAGCGTAATACTTGTGAAATTCATCCTTATTGTTGCATAAACCTAGTTATTACTTCTAGTTTCTTTTTAATGTTGACTAGTACTTCCATTGTATGGATACACAAAAAAATTTTTTTTAGTTATTGATGGGATTTTGATTAGGAAAAAATGAGAAAGTCATTTTTTGCTTTTCATTTCCTTGGGGACATAGGATGCAGAGTATCTTTTCATATGCTTATTTGTCATGTGTATATCTTCTTTGATATGGGTCTTTGACCCATTTTTTTTTTTTAAGATTTTATTTATTTATCAGAGAGAGAGAGGAAGAGAGAGTGAGCACAGGCATACAGAATGGCAGGCAGAGGCAGAGGGAGAAGCAGGCTCCCCGCCGAGCAAGGAGCCCAATGCAGGACTCGATCCCAGGACTCTGGGATCATGACCCGAGCCGAAGGCAGCTGCCCAACCAACTGAGCCACCCAGGCGTCCCTCTTTGACCCATTTTTAAGTTGGATTGCTTGTCTTCTTGTTGAGTGTTGAGAGTTCTTTGTATATTTTGTATAGAGAACTTTTATCAGATGTGTCTTTTGCAAATATTTTCATCCAGTCTGTGGTTTATCTTCCCATTATTTTGAGGTTGTCTTTTGCAGAGCAGAAGTTTTTAATTTTAGTGAAGTCCAGTTTGTCAACTATTTCTTTCAAGGATCATACTCTAGTATTGTATCTACAAAGGCACAGTCATCGTCAAGATCATCTAGATTTTCCCCTGTACTATCTTCTAGGATTTTTATGTTTGGTTTTTATAGTTAAGTCTTTGATCCATTTTAAGTTAATTTATGTGAAGTATGTAAGGTCTGGGTCTAGATCCTCCTTTTTCCCCCTTGTATTAGGACATCCAGTTGTTCCAGAACCATTTGATGAAATGACTATTTCTGAATCTTTGTTTTGCTTTTGCTCCCTTGTAAAAGGTCAGTTGACTATTTTTATATGAGTCTATTTCTGGGTAGTCTATCTGTTGTGCTGATCTATTTGTCTATTTTTTTTTTTAAAAAGATTTATTTATTTGAGAGAGATAGAGAGAATAAGCAGGAGGGGCAGAGGGAGAGGGTGAGGGAGAGAGAATCTCAAGCATACTCTGTGCTGAACCATGGAGCCTGACACAGGGCTTGATCTTATGACTGTAAGATCACAACCTGGGCCAAAACCAAGAGTAAGATTTTCAACTGACTGCACCACCCAGGAACCCCCATTTGTCTATTCTTTCATCAGTATCTCCACTGTCTCCATCATTGTAGTTACACTGTAGCATAGTAAGTTTCAGAGTCAAGAAGTGTCTGTACTCCCAACTTTTTTATTCTTCAATATTTTGTTGGCTATTCTGGGTCTTTTCCTCTCCATATAAACTTTAGAAAAGTTTTTCAATATCCACAAAATAACTTGCTGGGATTTTGACCAAGACTGCACTGAATCTATAGACAAAATTGTGAAGAACTGACATCTTGAGTATGTTGAATCTTCCTATCCATGAACATGGAATATCTTTCCATTTATTTAGTTATTCTTTGACTTCTTTCATGAGAGTTTTGTAGTTTTCCTCATATCAATCTTTTACACATTTTGTTAGTTTGTAATTAAGTATTTCCTTTAGGGGGTTGCTAATGGTATTATTATTTTTTAAGATTTTATTTATTTATTTGACAGGGAGAGAGATCACAAGTAGGCAGAGAGGCAGACAGAGAGAGGGGAGAAGCAGGCTCCCTGCTGAGCAGAGAGCCAGATGTGGGGCTTGATCCCAGGACCCTGAGATCATGACCTGAGCCAAAGGCAGAGCCCCACTGAGCCACCCAGGCACCCCAAATGGTATTATGTTTTAATTTCAAATTCTACTTCTTCATTGTTGGTATATAGGAAAACATTTAACTTTTGTATTAACTTTGTATCCTGCAACCTTGCTATGATGGCTTATTCTGGGAATTTTTTGTCAATTCTTTTGGACTTTTTTTTAAAGATTTTATTTATTTATTTGACAGAGAGATCACAAGTAAGCAGAGAGGCAAGCAGAGAGAGAGGAGGAAGCAGGCTCCCTGCCGAGCAGAGAGCCGGATGTGGGACTCGATCCCAGTACCCTGAGATCATGACCTGAGCTGAAGGCAGAGGCTTAACCCACTGAGCCACCCAGGCACCCCTTCTTTTGGACTTTCTACATAGATAATCATATCATCTGTGAAAAATGACAGTTTTATTTCTTCATTCCCAATCCGTATACTTTTAATTTCCTTTTCCTATATTAATGCATTAGTTACAACTTCTAGCGTAATGTTGAAAAAAGTGTTGAATGGGAACATTCTTGCCCTGTTCTTGTTCTATCTCTCTCAGTCAGTTCTAGATGCATGCATGCCCATAAAGAATAAAGAAATGCAAACCAGTCACAGTAAGGTTGAGACTCTGTATTTGTCAAATTCGATACTCATTACAGGTCAGCAAAAATTTCCTTATAGTGTCTGCATCCCGCCCCTCCCAAACCCCGCATCCATCTCTTCCTTTCTATAATGTTTTCCTTCCTTCCTCTCCCTTTCCTTTCCTCTTCCTCCCAGTTCAAGGTTCTCTAGCGTCTATAAGGTAGCTTCTTCGAATAGGTAGTTTGCTTTGGTTGAGTTGTCTTAGTTTTTGTCACATTTGAAAGAAAAAATTTCAAGAAAACGATGGGGGGCAGGGCGACCAAGCTCAACTAACAGTACAGAATTAATTCAGGCTGACTCTCCAAAAGAGAACACCGACTATTTAAATGCTGACTATCCCAAACAGAGGGGGAGCCTTGAGGAAAGGGCCACTCCGCAGGAGATTCCAGGATTTGTGGTCCACAAGGTCAGACGCATTATGCTCTGGAAAGACGCCCTGAATGCATCGTTCGCTGGAGAAAATACAGACGTACATGAAAGAGTTCTATATACTTGGCAGCATTCCCGGGTTACAAAATTCGATCCGGAGCCACAGGCTTTTAAATACAATCCAGGATCTCGGTGTGACAGCCAACACTTCCGCCCTGGGAAGGCGACGAGAAGGGTGCTGGGGATTCTGGGAAGTGTAGTCCGGGAACACAGTACAGCAGGATAACTTCCGCTGCAGGAGGCAGAGGCTGCGACCCTGCTCCCGTCGGGAATTCTGGGAAGCGTAGTCCAGGACGTCTTAGACAGAGTCGCTTCCGCTCCAGATACAAGAGGACGCGGCCTTCATTCCTCTGCGAAAGGTGAGCCTTCCCTTCTCGAGAACCCTCCCGGCAGCCGCAGTGACCTGGCGTCACTTCGCCGTGGGCCCGTGGTCATCAGGCCGTCGACCCCGGGGAAGAGAATCCGCCGGCGGCGAAGGACGGGGTTTGTGTTCCCTCTGAATGAGCTCGGTGGAGTGCGGGGCAGTGCGTGCATCCCCGGCTCAGGGCCGGGGCCAGGCGCCGACGTCGCTGGGAGCGAGGGTCTCCCGGGTTCAGCACTTCCCCGACCCTTTCCCCGACCCCCGGCCAGTCTGCCCCATCCGAGCTTCGCAGCTGTATACTATTCGGAGAACCCGTGTCTCTACCTCTTTTCTTTAAGTGGATAGTAGTGTCTACCTAAGAGAGTTACTTTAAGAGTTAAATGAGGATGCAGAAGCGGAAGGCTTAGAGTCTGGCTTGGGGTAAAAAAAATAGGTCTCATGATAAGCAGTACTTTTAAATTTCTGGAGAAGCTCTCAGTTCCATAAAAGCATCTGTGAACCTGGGATGGGGTCCGAGCTCCTGCTGCAGTGCCCCTGACCCTTCTGGGATCCCTGAAGGAAGGGAGGCTGCATCCAGATTCCCAATTTTTTTTTTTTTTAATCTAAATTTAAGTAGTTATAAAGGGTCATTCCTGGGTGTTGTTTGGGATTCCACTGTAATTTCTGCGGGAGTTCTAATGAAGTTGTGATTTCTCTCAGCCTCCTTTCCTTCCCCAGCCTGGACTTCTTGAAAAAGGCCCCTGGGAGGAGGGAATGGCGCTTTGGCTCCTGGAAGCAGAGCCTCACCGGAGTGGGACTTAGCGTCTCTCTTCCTCTTAAGTTATCTCCTCTCAGGGGAGAAGGTATTTCCTTAACCCATCTGTAAATTCTTCTACCGCCATGCCCTGACTTTTGTTGAATAAATAAATACAGGAAGGTATGGGGGAGTACTTGGGCATGAATAATAACAATTATATTTACTTTTTCAAGCTTTTATTTAAATTCCAGTTTGTTAACATAGAGCGTAATATTAGTTTCAGGTGTACAATATAGTGATTCAGTACTTCTATACGTCACCCAATGCTCATGACAAGTGCACTCCTTAATCCCCATGTCCTATGTCACCCATCCCTCCACCAACCTCCATTCTGGTAACTATCAGTTTGTTCTTTATAGTGGAGAGTCTCTTTCTTGGTTTGCCTCTCTTTTTTCCTTTGCTCCTTTGTTTGGTTTCTTTAACGCCACCTATGAGGGAAATAATATGGTATTTCTCTTTCTCTGACTGACTTACTGCACTTAGCAAAGTATACTCTAGCTCCATCCAGATCGTTGCAAATGGCAATATTTTATTCTTTTTTATAGCTGAGCAATACTCCATTGTATTTATACACCATATCTTCCTTATCCATTCATCAGTCAATGGGCACTTGGGTTGTTTCCATAATCTGTCTACTGTAGATAAATGCTGCCATTAACATCAGGGTGCATGTTTCCCTTTGAATCAGTATTTTTATATCCGTTGTGTAAATAAATACATGGTAGTGCAATTGCTAGATCATAGGGTAGTTCCATTTTTAACTTTTGGAGGAATCTCCATATATTTTCCACATTGGTTGCGCTGGTCTGCATTCCCACCAACAGTGTAAAAGGGTTCCCCTTTCTCCACTTCTTCACCAACAATTGTTCTTGTGTTGTTGCTTTTAGCCATTCTAATAGATGTGAAGTGATATCTCATTTTTAAAAATTTTATCTTATTTTTTCAGTGTTCCAAGATTCATTGTTTATGCACCACACCTGGTGCTCCATGCAATATGTGCCCTCCTTAATACCCACCACCAGGCTCGCCCATCCCCCCACCCCCTCCCCTCCAAAACCCTCAGTTTGTTTCTCAGAGTCCGCAGTCTCTCATGCTTCGTCTCCCCCTCTGGTTTCCCTCAATTCACATTTCCTTTCTTTCTCCTAATGACCTCCGTGTGATTCCTTATGCTCCATAAGTAAGTGATACTCTATGATAATTGACTTTCTCTGTTTAACTTATTTCACTCAGCATAACCTCCTCCAGTCTGGTCCATGTTGATACAGAAGTTGGGTATTCATCCTTTCTGATGGAGGCATCATACTCCATTGTGTATATGAGCAGTCTCTTCTTTATCTATTCGTCTGTTGAAGGGCATCTTGGCTCTTTCCACAGTTTGGCGACCGTGACCATTGCTGCTATAAACATTGGGGTACAGATGGCCTTCTTTGCACTATATCTGTATCTTTGGGGTAAATACCCAGTAGTGCAATTGCTGGGTCATAGGGTAGCTCTATTATTAATTTCTTAACACACTGTTTTCCAAAGTGGCTGCACCAGCTTACATTCCCACCAGTGTAAGAGGGTTCCCCTTTCTCCACATCCTCTCCAACACTTGTTGTTTACTGTCTTGTTAATTTTGGCCATTCTAACTGGTGTAAGGTGGTATCTCAGTGTGGTTTTGATTTGAGTCTCCCTGATGGCTAGTGGTGATGAACATTTTTTCATGTGTCTGATAGCCATTTGTATGTCTTCTTTGGAGAAGTGTCTGTTCATGTCTTCTGCCCATTTTTTGATGTGATTATCTGTTTTTTGAGTGTTGAGTTTGAGGAGTTCTTTATAGATCTTGGATATCAGCCCTTTGTCTGCAGTGTCGTTTGTGAATATCTTCTCCCATTCCGTGGGTTGCCTCTTTGTTTTGTTGACTCTTTCCTTTGCTGTGCAGAACCTTTTTATAGTTTTGATTTGCATTTCCCTGGTAAGTGATGTTGAGCATCTTTCTATGTGTCTGTTGGCCATCTGTGTGTCTTATTTGGAGATAGGCCTGTTCATGTCTTCTGTCCATATTTTAATTGTAATTTTTTGGGGGGTGTTGATTCGTAGAAGTTCTTATATATTTGGATGCTAACCCTTTATCAGATCTGTCATTGTCAAATATCTTCTCCCATTTCATAGGTTGCCTTTTAGTTTTGTTGATTGTTTTCTCCACTGTGCAGAAGCCTTTTATTTTAATGTAATCCCAATAGTTTGTTTTTATTTCCTTTGCCTCAGGAGACATATCTAGAAAGAAGTTGGTATGGTCGATGTCAAAGAGCTCACTGCTTCTGTTCTCCTCTAGAATTTTGATGGTTTCCTAGCTCACATTTAGGTCTTCCATCCATTTTGGATTTATTTTTGTGTATGGTGTAAGAAAACAGTCCAGTTTTGTTCCTTTGCATGGTACTTTCCAGGTTCCCAACACCATTTGTTGAAAAGACAGGCTTTGTCCCATTGGGTGTGCATTCCTGCTTTGTCTAAAGTTAATTGACCATATAGTTGTGGGTCCAATTCTGGGTTTTCTGTGTGTTGACACAGACACAGGCACACTGTGTGGCTATTTTTGTGCCAGTACCATACTGTTTTGATGTCTGTAGTTTTATAATATAACTTGAAGTCTTGGAATTATGATGCCTACAGTTTTGCTTTCTCTTTCAAAGTTGCTTTGGCTGTTTGGGGTCTTTTGTGGTTCCACACAAATTTTAAGGTTGTTTGTTCTCGCTCTGTGAAAAATACTGTTGGTATTTTGATCAAGATTGCATTAAATATATAGATTGCTTTGGGTAGTATAGAAATTTTAACAGTGTTTTTTATTCCAGTGGAAGAAAACATTTAACAATGTTTTCCACTTCCAAAAATGGAGTGTCTTCCCATTTCTTTGTTTCCTCTTCAATTTCTTTCATCAGTTTTCTCCTAGTTTTCAGAGTACAGGTCTTTTACCTCTTTGATTAGGTTTTTTCTTAGGTATCTTATGGTTTTTGATGCAGTTGTAAATGCTGTTTCCTTATTGGTGTATAGAATGCAACAGATTTCCATACAGTGATTTTGTATCCTATGACATTACAGAATTTGTGTAACTCTTTTAACAGTTTTTGGTGGAGTCTTGGGTTTTCTGCAGAGTATCATGGCATCTGCGAATAGTGAAAGTTTGACTTCTTCCTTACAGATTTGGATCCCTTTTATTTATTTTTGTTGTTGGATTGCTGAAGCCAGGACTTCCAGTCCTATGTTAAATAACAGTGCTGTGAGTGAACATCTTTGTCTTGTTCCTGACCATAGAGGAAAAGCTCTCAGGTTTTTCCCATTGAGAATGATATTAACTATGGGGTTTTTTTGTATATGGCCTTTATCATGTTGAGGTATGTTCCCTCTATCCCTACTTTGTGGAAGGATTTTTATCATGAATGGATGTTGTCCATCGTCAAATGCTTTTTCTGCATCTATTGAAAGGATCATATGGTTCTTATCTTTTCTTTTATTGATGTAGGGTATCACATTGGTTGGTTTGCAAATATTATACCATCCTTGCAGCCCAGGAATAAATCCCACTTAATCATGGTGAATGATTCTTTTAAGGTATTGTTGGATTTATTTGCTAGTATTTTATTGAGAATTTTTCATCCATATTCATCAGGGATATTTGCCTATAGTGTTCCTTTTTTTTTTTTTAAAGATTTTATTTATTTATTTGACAGAGATCACAAGCAGGCAAAGAGACAGGCAGAGAGAGAGGAGGAAGCAGGCCCCCTGCTGAGCAGAGACACCCCCCCCCCCCGATGCGGGGCTCGATCCCAGGATCCTGGGATCACGACCTGAGCCGAAGGCAGAGGCTTTAACCCACTTGAGCCACTCAGGTGCCCCTATAATTCTCCTTTTAATGGAATCTTTGGTTTTGGGATCAAGGTAATGCTGGCTTTCTAGATTGAGTTTGGAAGTTTTCCCTTCTTTTTCTATTTTTTGGAATAGTTTGAGAAGAATAGGTATAACTCTTCTTTAAGAGTTTGGTAGAAATCCCCTATGAAGCCATCTGGCCCTGAACTTTTGTTTCTTGGGAAATTTTTTTTTTTAGATTATTTATTTATTTATTTGACAGAGAAAGATCACAGATAGGCAGAGAGGCAGGCAGAGAGAGGAAGGGAAGCAGGCTCCCCGCTGAGCAAAGAGCCTGATGTGGGGCTCGATCCCAGGACCCCGAGATCATGACCTGAGCTGAAGGCAGCAGCTTAACCCACTGAGCCACCCAGGCGCCCCAGTTTCTTGGGAAATTTTTGATTACAAGTTTTCTATTTCTTCCTGTTTCAGTTTTGGTAGTTTGTATATTTCTAGGAACTCACCCATTTCTTCCAGGCTGTCCAATTTGTTGGTCTATACTTTTTCATAATGTTCTCTTATAATTATTTATATTTCTGTGGTATTGGTTGTTATTTCTCCTATCTCATTTGTTAATTTATTTGGGTCCCTTCTCTTTTCTTTTTGATAAGTCTGGTTAGAGGTTTATCAATTTTATTGATTTTTTTCAAAGAAGCACCACCTCCTGGTTTCATTGATCTGTTCTATTGTTTTTTTAGTTTCTATATAATTTATTTCTGCTCTAATCTTTATTATTTCCTTCCTTCTGCTGGCTTTAGACTTTGTTTGTTGTTGTTGTTGTTTTTTCTAGCTCCTTTACATGTAAGTTAGATTGTTTATTTGAGATTTTTCTTGCTCCTTGAGGTAAGCCTCTGTTGCTATATACTTCCCTCTTAGGACTGCTTTTGATGTGTCCTAAAGGTTTTGGACCATCATGTTTTCACTTTTGTCTCTCGTATATTTCATAACTTCTTCTCTATTTTCTGGTTGACCCATTCATGGTTTAGTAGCATGTTACTTAACCTCCATGTATTTGTGGTCTTTCCAGATTTTTTCTTGTGGTTGACTTCAAGTTTCATAGTGTTATGATCAGAAAATGTGCATTGTATAATCTCAATCTTTTTGTATTTGTTGAGGGCTGATTTGTGACCTAATACGTGATCTGTTCTAGAGAATATTCCATGTGCACTTGTAAAGAATATGTATTCTGCTGTTTTAGGTTGGAATGTTCTGAATATATCAGTTAAGTTCACCTGGTCCAGTGTGTCATTCAAGCCATTGTTTCCTTGTTGATTTTCTGCTTAGTTGATCTTCCCATTGGTATGTGGGGTGTTAAAGTCCCCTACTATTATTGTATTATTATCATATATTTCCTTATGTTTGTTATTAATTGTTTTATGTATTTGAGTGCTCCCACATTGGGGGCATAAATATTTACAATTGTTACATCTTCTTGTTGGATTGTCCCCTTTATTATATAATGTCCTTCTTCATCTCTTGTTATAGTCTTTGATTTTTTTGTTTGTTTGTTTGTTTTTGTGGGTTTTTTTTTTCAATCTTTGTTTTAAAGTCTAGTTTGTCTGAAACAAGTATTTCTTTTTTTTTAATGTGTTTTATTTTTTAGCGTGTTTTTTAGTATTTTACTGTTGGTTTTTTTTTTTTTTATCATTTTTTAAAATTTATTTTCAGCATAACAGTATTCATTGTTTTTGTACCACACCCGGTGCTCCATGCAATCCGTGCCCTCTCTAACACCCACCACCTGCTTCCCCCAACCTCCCACCCCCCCACCTCTTCAAA
>NW_019154161.1:6272078-6436123 GCF_002288905.1 Enhydra lutris kenyoni
CATATCTCTGCCAACCTGGTATTTATCACACATTTAAATTTTAGCTGTGCTGTCGCGCACTGCTGCTTTCTTTTGCATTTTCCAAAAGACTGAGGATGCTGAGCACCTTTCATATCTTTGTATAGTGCCTGTCCAAAACTTTCTTCCAATGTTTACCAGTTTGTGTGTCTCTTTTATTATTTTGAGAAATTCGTTATCCATTCTCAGATTTTCCAAAAAGCCTAACACACATATTTTCTTTAGGCTAAAACTCATCCTTTGCTTTCTTATGATGTTTCTTGATGATAGATAATGTGCACTTTAGTAGTGTCCTTTAATAAGACTTACTATGTCTATCCTTTCTGGCCACTACTTTCTGTGTTCTCCATAAGAAAACTTTGCCCATCATTTTATCTTTCAAGTTAAGTCTGTGATTCATCTCAAATTAATTTTTTTATGGTGTAGAGTATGGTCAAGGAATTTGTTTGATCATTTTGTTTCTTTGTTTTTCCTAATGGATAGGCAATTCATCTAATATTTTTTTAATTTAAATTCAATTAGCCTACGTATAGTACAGCATTAATTTTGGATGTAGAGTTCAATAATTCATCCGTTGCATATAATGCCCAGTATTCATAGCAGTAATATCCACAATAGCCAACTGTGGAAAGAGCCAGGTTGCTCCTCAAATGATGATGGGATAAAGAGGATGTGGTACATACATACAATGGATTATTACTCAGCCTTTAGAAAGGATGAATAGCCACCATTGGCATCATCATGGATGGAACTGGACGAGATTATGGTAAGTGAAATAAGTCAAGCTAAGAAAGACAATTATCGCACGATTTCACTCATATGTGGAAAATAAGGAAGAGCATGGAGGACCATTGGGGATGTAGGGAGAAGTGAATGGGAAGAAATCAGTGAGGGAGACAAACCGTGAGAGACTCTGGACTCTGCAAAACAAACTGAGGGTTACAGAAGGTAGGTGGGTGGGATGATGGGGTAACCAGGTGATGTTTATTAAGGAGCCCATGTATTGCGATGAACACTAGGTATTATACACAACTAATGATTCATTGAACACTACATCAAAAACTAATTATGTTGGTATTTGAACATTATGAGAAATAAAATGACACCTGCAAAAACAAAAGCAAAAACAAAACAGCAAAGAAAAAGTTTGTTTCCTAGAGTTGAGACTCTTCATGGTTTGTCTCCCTCTCTGATGTCTTCCCATTCAGTTTCCCTCCCTTCCTTTATGATCCTCCATGCTGTTTCTTATATTCCATATATGAGTGAAACCATACAATAATTGTCTTTCCCTGCTTGATTTATTTTCCTCTGCCTAATGCCACATCTTTTTTCTCATTCATCTGTCTATGGACACCTCAGCTCTTTCCATAGTTGGGCCATTGTGGACATTGTTGCTGTAATAGCATTTATTTAAAAAACCATTTAAGAAAGACTGGTTCGAGGGCCATCTGGGTGACTCAGTGGTTTAAAGCCTCTGCCTTCAGCTCAGGTCATGATCCTGGGGTCCTGGGATTGAGCCTTGCATTGGGCTCTCTGCTCCGTGGGGAGTCTGCTTCCTCCTGTCTCTCTCTGTCTGCCTCTCTGCCTACTTGAGATCTCTGTCTGCCAAATAAATAAATAAAATCTTTAAAAAAAATGAAAAAAAAAAAAAGAAAGACTGGTTCCCATAGATCACAGGGCAATAGTATAATACCCTAAATCAGGTGACATTATAGGTGGGTCTCATTTCAGAGAGGTTCTGCTCCACTGGTTGCATTATCACACTGTTTTCATAACTATAGCATAAATTACCAGATATATATGGTACACCAGATACCTGCTGGTGTATCCTCTAACCATGTACTTCTTCCAAGGTTTATTTGGTAATTCTTGGCTCTTCGTATTTCCAGACAAAATTTAGAATCAGCTTGTCAGTTTCCACAAAAAGAAACTTACTCGGGACGCCTGGGTGGCTCAGTTGGTTGAGCGGCTGCCTTCGGCTCGGGTCATGATCCCGGCGTCCTGGGATCGAGTCCCACATCGGGCTCCTTGCTCAGCGGGGAGCCTGCTTCTCCTTCTGCCTCTGCCTACCACTTTGTCTGCCTGTGCTCATGCTCTCTCTCTCTCTCTCTCTCTAACAAATAAATAAATGAAATCTTTAAAAAAAAAAAAAGAAAAAAGAAAGAAACTTCCTCAAATTTCTGTTGACTTTCTATGGATTCCATAGGTCAATCTATTGACCACTAACATATTTACATTTTTGAGTTGTAAATTCATGAACATGATATATTTCACCATTTCTGAAATTTCTTTAGTTTCTCTCCATAATATTTGCCAATTTACATTTTAGAAAATGATGTAAACATAAAATGGAACATTGGAAAATGTAACATTTCCTAATTGTTTCTTAAATATGCAATAGTTTGAGCTTGGACCCAACAATCTTGCTAAATTTACTTATAAATGCAATAGTTTATCTGTATATTCTTTTGGATATGCTGCGTAAATTATCATGTCCCTGATAAATTATTATCCTATGTTTAATCCCTTTCTTTCTTGTATTTTTTAATCATTTTTGTATTTATTTTCAGCATAACAGTATTCATTGTTTTTGTACCACACCCAGTGCTCCATTCAATCCGTGCCCTCTCTAATACCCACCACCTGGTTCCCCCAACCTCCCACCCCCCCCCCACCTCTTCAAACCCTTCAGATTGTTTTTCAGAGTCCATAGTCTCTCATGGTTCACCTCCCCTTCCAATTTCCCCCAACTCCCTTCTCCTTTCTAACTCCCCTTGTCCTCCATGCTATTTGTTATGTTCCACAAATAAGTGAAACCATATGATAATTAACTCTCTCTGCTTGACTTATTTCACTCAGCATAATCTCTTCCAGTCCCATCCATGTTGCTACAAATTTGGGTATTCATCCTTTCTGATGGAGGCATAATACTCCATAGTGTATATGGACCACATCTTCCTTATCCATTCGTCCGTTGAAGGGCATCTTGGTTCTTTCCACAGTTTGGCAACCGTGGCCATTACTGCTATAAACATTGAGGTACAGATGGCCCTTCTTTTCACTACATCTGTATCTTTGGGGTAAATACCCAGTACTACAATTGCAGGGTCATAGGGAAGTTCTATTTTTAATTTCTTGAGGAATCTCCACAATGTTCTCCAAAGAGGCTGCACCAACTTGCATTCCCACCAACATGTAAGAGGGTTCCCCTTTCTCCACATCCCCTCCAACACATGTTGTTTCCTGTCTTGCTAATTTTGGCCATTCTAACTGGTGTAAGGTGATATCTCAATGTGGTTTTAATTTGAATCTCCCTGATGGCTAGTGATGATGAACATTTTTTCATGTGTCTGATAGCCATTTGTATGTCTTCATTGGAGAAGTGTCTGTTCATATCTTCTGCCCATTTTTTGATGATTATCTGTTTTGTGTGTGTTGAGTTTGAGGAGATCTTCTACTCCAGTTTTCTTTTGAGATCCATTTGCTTAGTAAATGTTTCTCCATGCCTCACTGTCAATCTACAGGTGTTATTAGGTCAAATATGAGTCCCTTGTAAGCAGCATATAGATAGGTCTTTTTTTTTTAATCCATTCTGACACCCTTAGTTTTTTGATTGATGCTTTAGTCCATTTACGTTCAAAGTAATTATTGATAGATACGTGCTTATTAACATTTTGTTACTTGCTTTGTGGTTGTTTCTGGAGATTTTCTCTGATCCTTTATTGTCTTCCTCTCTTTCATGGTTTGCTGATTTTCCTTAGTGATGTATTTGGATTTCCTTCTCTCTATTTTTTGTATGTTTAGTAGTGATTTTTGATACATGGTTGCTGATAGGTTTGTATATAACCTCTTCAGCATATAGCAGTCTATATTAACAACTATATAACTCTACTGCTGTACTATGAAAGCAACCAGAAATATTACTTAAACAAATGAGCATGCCTATATTCCAATAATACCTTATAGAATTTGTGGAATAATATCATTTGATCATTTTCACATACCATAAAAGAATAGTCTTTAAAAAAAAATCAGTGTTAGTCCCATTGTTAGCTCACAGCCTAAACAAAAACAGGCGGGGGCCTGTATAGTAGCCAAATTTGCTAAACCTCTGATTTTCTCTAGGGTTCTTATATTTTCAGTTACATTGATTTATGCCTTATGTTTATTGGATTTATTGATTTCTCTCTACTTTTTATTATTTCCTTTTTTTCTGTTTACTTTAAGTGTAATTTATTTGCCCTTTCCTAGTTGTTAGCTTAAATTGATTTTAGACTCCTCTTTTCTAATATGTGAATACATTTCTCTATAATGTCTGCTTTGCCTGTGTCTCACACATTTTGATATGTTGTTTCTTCATTTTGATTCCGTTTAAAGTATGCTCTCTTTCTTTTATGACTTTGGCCTTTGGTTGCTTAGAAGTATGCTGTTTAATTTCCAAATGGAGATTTCCAGATATCTTTTTGTTATTCATCTCTAGTTTATTTCTGTTATAGTTTGAGAAAATACTTTATAAGATTTCAAACTTTATAAGATTTTATAGCAGACTGGAGATGAAAAAGGAAAGAATCAATGAACTCAAAGATAAAGCAATGTAAGTATTTCAGTCTGAGCAACAGAGAGGAAAAAATACTGAAAATATGAGCAGAACCTTATATCCTTATGGGACAATATCAAAAGTCTAATATTCATGTGATTGGAGTCTTAGGAGAGGAGGAGAGGAATATTTGTGTGGAAGTACTAGCTGAAAACCCCCCAAATTTGGTGAGATACATAAATTTAGATTCAAGAAGCTTGGTGAATATCAAATACAAGAAACTCAGAATTACTTCTGGATATATCATAAAGTTCTGAAAATTATAGATAAAAATTCTTGACTAAAGCTAGAGAAAGTAGCACATTATATGTGGCAGAACAATGATTTAAATATCTGCAGACTTCGCAGGAGAAATCATGCATGCCAGAAGATAGAACAACATATTTAAAGTGCTTAAAGAAAGGAATTGCCAACTCAAAATTATATACCCAGTGAAAATTTCCTCTGGGAATGAAGGGGGAGGAGTGTCACATCTGTGCTAAAATGGAGTACTAAAAGAGGTTCTTTAGGCTGAATAGAAATGATACCAAATGAAAACTAGGAACTTAAGAAATGAAGAAAGAGCAACGAAATACTAAGTTTTTTGATATATATAAAATATTGTTTTTCTCCTCTTAAAAATATACATGATTGTTTAAAGTGAAAATTATGACTTGGTTAGAGTATTTTATATAGAGTAATAGATAAAACTACTACATGACGTGGGAGAGAGTTAAGGGAACTATTTGATTGTAAGGCTTCTGCATTTTAGTGGAGGTGGTAAAACAATAACACTAAGTACACTGTGAAAGACTAGGTGTATATATTGGAACCCTAGAGGAAAAAATCCCAAGAGCTATAGCCGTAGGTTAACAGATAAATTAAAATGAATGGAATCCTAAATTTTTTTTTCAAATAACCCTAAAAAAGGCAGGAAATGGGTAATTGAGGAAATGTTTATAGCAGCAGTGTCCACACAATAGCCAAACTATTGAAAGAACCAAGATGTCCATAGACAGATGAATGGATAAAGAATGTGAGTAGTATTCCATTGTGTGTGTGTGTGTGTGTGTGTGTGTGTTTAACAATGCCTGATATAACAATGCTTGTACACACACACACACACACACAGAGGAATATTATTCAGCCATCAGAAAGGATGAGTACATACCTTTTACATCAATGTGGATGGAACTGGAGGAGATTATGTTGAATGAAATAAGTCAATCAGAGACAATTATCATATGTTTTCACTCATATGTGGAATATAAGAAACAACACAGAAGGTCATAGGGGAAGGGAGGGAAAACTGAATGGGAAGTGATCAGAGAGGGAGACAAACCATGAGAGACTCTTAACTATAGGAGAGAAACAGTGTTGCTGAAGGGAAGGTGGGTAGGGGTAGGGATAGGGTAATTGGTTGGGGATAGGGCAATTGGGTGATGGGCATTTAAGGAGGACACATGATGTGAGGAGCACTGGGTGTTATATGCAGCTGATGAATTATTGAACTCTACATCTGAAACTAATGATGTACTATATGTTGGCTAATTTAATTTAAATTTAAAAAAAAGGAAGGGAGGAAAATCAGGGTAAAGTGATAGACTTAAATCCAACCATATAAAAAATTACATTAAATGCTAATGACCTAAATACATTAATTAAGAGATTATAAAATGGATTAAAAAAACAAGAACCAAGTATATGCTATCTAAAAGCCTACTTTACATATAAGGACATAGATATGGTAAAGGTTAAAGGGATTACCCCAAAAAGGTGTGCCATGAAAACAACAATCAAGAGAAAGCTGGAATAGCTATAGTAATATCAGACAAAGTAGACTTCAGACAAACAACTATTACCAGGGACAAAGAGGGACACTTACACCAAGGGTAAGTTCATTGAGTAGACATAACATTCCATCTTAAATGTGTATTCACAAAACAACATAACTTCAAACTACATGAAGAAAACTGGACAGAACCAAAAGAAGAAATGGAGAAACCCACAATTTCATATGGAGATTTGAGTACTCTTCTCAGTAACTCATAGAACAAGCAGGCTTGTTCAGTAAGAATATAAAAGACCTGAATAATAATAATAACCTTTCCAGAACACACTATGAAATAAACAACAAAATGCATATGATTTGCACGAGCCTCAGTTCTGATAATTTCTTTTGACCTGTCTTTGAGTTCACTGGTGTTTCTGCTCTGTCTCTCCCACTCCATTGCAGATTTCTGTATAGTAGGGACAATGTTCTCTGTGCTTATTGCCAAGTATAGGTTTTGACAGGAGTTATTCAGTACCTGTTTGTGGTTGATGTAGCTTTCCAACAGGCATCTGGGAAGAGGGACCTTCAGCTCAGTGAGATTGTATTCAGATTTTCTGAAAATGGATGTGGGATAAATAAACGATATAAATATTTTCTGCCCTTTATCTCAATCAGATTGAGTAGGATGCTGAAGCCACCCACTTTTTTAGAATATTCAAAAGGTGGTATATGCCTACTGTTAATTACTAACCTAAAATAAATACTCTTAGAGGCTAACTAGGGCTGATGTGCAGCTTCTGTATTTATTTCATGGTGACAACAATGAGGATAACAATAACAGCTAACATTTGTTGGGTGCTTATTATGAACTACACGGACTTTCTAACGCTTGGATGCATTAACTCATTTGTTCTTCGTAATAACCCTACTTTTTGTCTTCATTTTACAGATGAAGAAACAGAAACATCAAGAGGTTAATTATTTTGCAAAGTTTACTCTGCTATTAAGTGGCAGAATCTTGATTGAAGCTTGGCAACCTGATTCTATAGCCTAGGCTCTTGGCCAAAACACTCTGCTTTTATCAGACTGGCAAAGTGGGTTTTAGGAGTTGATAAGGCTGGTAGCAAAGCCTGTTAAAAGGTATCTTAGAACAGGGGACATATAAGCTGGTATAAAAAGCTAAGAGGATCTAGGATGCAGGTGGGCAAACTATTGCCCATACTTCTTTTTGTAAAACCTCTCTTCACCTACAAAATCCTGGAGGCTTTCCTGTGAGGTCAAGTAATTTACACAGCTGGAGTTTACAGGGGAGAGCAGACATGGAAGATTCTTCTATAGATGGCTTGCTAAGAGTCTAGACTTTATTCTAAAGGCAGTGGGCAGCCATGCACATGTTTTAACCAAGAAAGGGACATAATCAGACTCTTTCTAACATGTAGAGGAACAAGAACATTCTGTGGGATGACTACTGTTTAAATGCCTGTTTAAAATGAATTGCTTTATTTTTTATTATAGCATAACTTGCTTTATATTCTGAATTATTAAAATCCCGTAGATGATTCGTGACTCCTATTGCTTGGTAAATCTGATGAAGCAAGTCTAACTGGTGGTCTGTATTCATACTGAGTATGTGCCTGAAGAAACATCCACAGCCCTTAGACACAGCTCCAGGAGCACCTTATAATAGGGAGCAGTGGGAAGCTGGGAGCCACAAGGCCTGACTCCCAGACCCTCCTCTACTCCTGGCTTAGGTGTTCTCCAGTCATTCCCTATACTCATTGGGAGGTTGAACGATCTAATGGTTGATTGCATAGGCTCAGCCTGAAAATTGCCTCTTTTCATCTCAGAATCTATGTTTGCAACCCTCTCTGCAAACTAGTCACATGAGCGAAAGAGGTTTCATTTTCACAAAACCTCTTCCTCCACAGATACCAATTATAGACCCTGGACTGGGGCCTGGGCATTGGTTTTGTTTCCATTTTTTTATTAGCTTCCCAACAATAACCAGTGAGCTGGTAGATTGAAAACCACCATCCTAGTAATTAAGAACATGGACTCTGGGGGGCGCCTGGGTGGCTCAGTGGGTTAAAGCCTCTGCCTTCAGCTCGGGTCATGATCCCAGGGTCCTGGGATCGAGCCCCGCATCGGGCTCTCTGCTCGGCGGGAAGCCTGCTTCCTCCTCTCTCTGACTGCCTCTCTGCCTACTTGTGATCTCTGTCTGTCAAATAAATAAATAAATAAATCTTTAAAAAAAAAAAAAAAAGAACATGGACTCTGGGATGATAATCCTGGCTGCTCTGCTGACTGAATGGATAATCATGAATAAATAACTTAAAATCTCAATGCTTCAGCTTTTCCAGTTACTGCAGTGTGCAGCAGCATGAGCAGCATGAGCATGAGCAGCAAAGACTTCTTGTACGAAGCAATGCAGGAAGTCCTGCCCAGGAACCAGCATAAGCACTGGAAGTATTCGGAGACTGTGGAGCTGCAAGTCAGCTTGAAGAGCTATGACCCTACCATCAGGCTTAGGTCCACTCCCTGCCCCAGGTTCTCCAGGTGTGATTTAGGGGACCAGAAGTACTGTGATGAGGCCAAGGCTGTGGATATTCCCCGCATGGGCATTGAGGCACTGAAGCATCAACAAGAATAAAAAAATCAGTCAAGAAGTTGGCCAAGAAGTATACTTTTTGGGCTCCAGAATCTCTGATCAAACAGATCCCACAAATTCTGGGTCCAGGCCTGAATAAGCTGGCAACTTCCCTTCCTTGCTGACCCACGATGAGAACCTGGTGGCCAAAGTGGATGAAATGAAGTCCAAAATCAAAGTCCAGATGAAGAAAGTGTTGTGTCTGGCAAGGCCGTTGGCCATGTGAAGATGACAGATGATGGGCTTGTGTACAACGTCCACTTAGCTGTCAGTTTCCTGGTGTCATTGCTCAAGAGGAATTGGTAGAACATTCGGGATTTATACGTCAAGAGGATCATGGGCAAGCCCCAGTGCCTGTACTAAGGCACAGCTTAATAAGCCCTAGTGTTGCCATTAAAAACAACAACAACAACAACAACTCAATGCTTCAATATTCTCAACAGTAAAAATTGTCTTAATCCTTTGGGTTGTTTGAGGATTAAATGAGGCAGTGCCTCTAAGGCATGTGATTTGGTTCTTGACTTCTCACCACCTTTTCGCCTTATTGGCCCCAAGTACTCTCTGTTCAAGTACTGTTCTGTTTGAGTAACCTGTTGAGCTTTGAGTGGCTAATATGGCACTGTCATCCTCCAGGACTAACATCAGGCCTCATTTTCTTTGTTGAGCCCATCTAACTCTCTCCCTTATCCAGTGTAGGTTTGGGGACCCTTTCCATGTTCCCCCAAAGGACCCTGTTTACACTCTACTGTGGCATCTGTCAGTGTGTAACAGCTCATTTCCTAATTGGTCTCCCACACTTAGACTCTAAGCACCTAGAGGTCTAGGAACTATATCCCTTTCAGAAGGTGGTCTATAAATATTGGATAAGTGAGAAGAAAACTCAGCTCTTTCACTACTAACTGCGAAGCCAGGTCAATACTTGCTCTTGGTAGTGGTGCATACATTCTGTGGATTCTTCAGCTGTGGCCTGTGTGGGCAGGGACTTGGGAGGAGATGCGTACTCTGCTGCAGGAGAAGAAAACCTCTCTCTAAAGTGGTACAAAAGGCTCTACCTTAGGCACAGCCTACAACCAGCCCTTTTTTGAGTTCTTTCTCTTCCACAAATGATCGAGAAGTTGCTTGAAAACAGTAAATAACAGTAAACACCTGTTGAATGCAATGAATAACCTTGCCCAAGAAATTAAACTCCTGGTCCCCAAGTCCTTGCAAGCATCGAGTGCTGAGCCAACACCTTACATGGATATGAGAAATACAGTGGCTTCATTATATCCATGTGGGAAGAGGGATGTGCTATCTGAGCCTTCTCTGACTTCAAGAAGAATATGGGAACAGATGGCAGCTACACTTGTGGTAAACATAGAATAATGTATAAACTTGTGAGGGGTGCCTGGGTGGCTCAGTGGGTTAAAGCCTCTGCCTTTGGCTCGGGTCATGATCCCAGAGTCCTGGGATCGAGCCCCGCATCAGGCTCTCTGCTCAGCAGGGAGCCTGCTTCCTCCTCTCTCTCTCTGCCTGCCTCTCTGCCTACTTGTGATCTCTGTCAAGTAAATAAATAAAATCTTAAAAAGAATAATGTATAAACTTGCGGAATCACTATGTTATACACCTGAAACTAATGTAACATGATGTGTCAACTATACTCAAATAAAAATAAATAAAAAAATAAAAAATAATTTTAAAAAAGAATAGCCGTCAATCATTACATTTTTCAGAAGTGTGGTCTCAGTGTCGAAACAAACATTATTACCGGGGCAACAGATTAAGAGGCCATCTTTGCCACCCAGTTGTCTTATAAGACACATTTACAAGGACAGTTTTATGATGGAGAATAGTATCTGATTTTCTTTTTTTTTTTTATTATTATGTTCAGTTAGCCACTGTATAGTACATCATTAGGTTTTGATATAGTGTTCAATAATTCATTAGTTGTGTATAACACCCAGTGCTCATCACAACATGTACCCTCCTTATTATTATTATGTTCAGTTAGCCAACATAGAGCATACCATTAGTTTTTGATGTAGTGTTGGATGAATTCATTAGTTGCATTTAACACCCAGTGCTCATCACAACACGTGCCCTCCTTAATACCCATCACCTGGTTACCCCCTCCCCCCACTTCCCATCCCTTCTGTAACTCTCAGTTTGTTCCCCGGAATCCAGAGTCTGTTGTAGTTCCACTCCCTCTCTGATGTCTTCCCATTCCGTTTTCCCTCCCTTCCCCTGTGGTCCTCTGCGATATTCCTTACATTCCACATAGGAGTGAAACCATATGATAATTGTCTTTCTCTGCTTGATTTATTTCACTTAGCATAATCCTCTCTAGTTCCATCCATGTCAGTGCAAATGGTGGGTATCTGTCCTTTCTGATGACTGAGGAATATTCCATTGTGAGGAATATTCCATATGAACCACATCTTCTTTATCCATTCGTCTGTTGAAGGGCATCTCAGTTCCTTCCACAGTTTGGCTATTGTGGACATTGCTGCTATGAACATTGGGGTGCATGTGCCCCTTCTTTTCACTACATCTGTATCTTTGGGGTAAATAGCCAGTGGTATAGTTCCTGGGTCATAGGGAAGTTCTATTTTTAGCATCTAGAAAACATCAGTATAATTACAACATTTTTATGCTATTCACATGAAATCCTAATAGCAATCTGGTAGTGTTGGTTCTATTATGGTCCTAATGCTTCACATTACAGAAATGAACCCTAGAGAGGTTTATTAATTAACCATGGTTAACATATGTGCATATTACATATTATATGTTGTACTCATATATGTCCTATACGTTTAATATTACATGTTTATTCTGTAGCGACGCCAACATATAGCAAATGTACAGCAAATACACAACAATGCCAGATTTTGAAAACTGAATTTTGTGCCCAGAGTCCAGCTTTAACCAGTACATCCCGCTGCCTCTCCTTTTCCACATTTTCCAGGATCAGAGTGAGTTCCGTAGGAGCAGAGAGGTCTGTGAGGAGCGCTGAGTATCACTGTGCAGACTGTCCCATGCATGAGGGCATCCTGCCAGGATAACCTCATGGTAGCTGGAATCCAGCCCACACCTGGCCTGCCAAGGTGTGTGCGGCAGCATCTTCTGGGGGCAAGCAAGGGACACCTTTGCCTATTGTACACAAAGATACATCTCCCTTTCTCTCATGGCTTCTTTCTCATGACCTTGTTTTGCCTTCTCAGGTCTCTGCCTTTCCCTAGGAAAAGGAGGAGAAAATGATCAAGTTCCAGGTGAGCTGGGTTTTCATTTCTGTCATTGAACATTTTCTTTCACTTCTCAGTTAGGTGGACTTCTTTTTTCCTCTTCCTTGCCAAGAATAAAGAATTTCAGCAGATGTTAACCATTTATGTGCCATGCTCTTTGTTTTTAAAAACGTTTTCCCTTCAGTTTTTGTCTTATTATTTTATTTTTACAAATAATAATGTAAATGAGAAAAGATTTTTATTTTTTTTAAAGATTTTATTTATTTTTATTTATTTGACAGAGATCACAAGTAGGCAGGGAGGCAGGCAGAGAAAGAGAGGGAAGCAGGCTCCCCGCTGAGCAGAGAGCCTGATGCGGGGCTCAATCCCAGGACCCTGGGATCATGACCTGAGCTGAAGGCAGAGACTTTAACCCACTGAGCCAGCCAGGCGCCCCGAGAAAAGATTTTTAAATGGGGGCTCCTGGCTCGCTCAGTTGATGGAGCACGCAACTCTTGATCTCAAGGTTGTGAGTTCGAGCCCCACATTGGTGTGAGATTACTTAAAAATAAAATCTTAAAAAAAAAGAAATTCAAAAAAATGAAAAAGCTCACATATCACTCTGCTTATAAATCATTTATTTTTCAGTTATTTTATATGTATTATTATATATAATAATAGATGTGATTTTGAATTTTTTCACTTAAGATTATAATACTTAATTTGCCATCTAATATTATTTTAGTGGACGCTGTCCCCCCCCTTTTCACTATTCCCCATTCATAAGTTTTTAAGTTTTTGAGGATTCTAGCAGTTTTATGCAGAAGTATCAGTTTTGCTACATACAGTCTTTACTCAAAAAGCAATTTTTTAAAAGATTTATTTATTTGAAAGATTGATTATTTATTTATTTATTTATTTATTTATTTATTTATTTATAGGGGAGGGGCAGAGGGAGAGGCAGAGACTCTCAAGCAGATTCCCCACTGAGCATGGAGCCTGATGCAGGGCTCGATCCATTACGTTGAGATCATGACCTGACCCTAAACTAAGAGTTGGATGCTCAACTGACTGAGCCATCCAGGTGCCCCACAAAAAGCAATTCTGAGAGAATTATAATATAATTTGTCCTTCCATTGTAGGGACTCAAAACTAAAAAAACTTTTTTCTCCTAAGTGATGCCTCGTGTATTTTACAAAAAGAATACCTAAAAGATGTTTTTGTCTAACAGGATCATACTGAAAATGAACTCAGAAAAAAATTGTGAGATGTTTTCATACAAAACCTCGATTTTTTTTCTTCCCCAGACCTGAAACTTTGGTGTGTGTCTGTGTATGTTTGTGTGCTTTTGTGTGTTTCACCCTTCATGAATTAATTTATTAGAGCAATACAGATACTTAATTAAAAAATTGTAGTCATACTGTAGGACATGCGGGCACTTTCCATCTGTCACTTTATTCACTTTTCCAAGGGGGATTTAGAATAATCTGCACTGTTAACATGAAGGTAAGAGGTTCATGGAAGTTCAAGTCCTGGTCAAGTTCCTACAGCAGACGAGTATCCGGCCAACTCCAAAGCCTTTCCCTTCTGGATAAAGAATATCAGGAAAGAGATACTGGAGGAAAGAAAGACAAAACAAAACAACATCCAAAACCATGCCAGGTTTTCATTCAGAGACCAATGCCTGACGTGGCGACATTTGGACCTCCAGCCAGAAGAAATATCTTCATACAAAAAATTTACATTTTACTACAGTAAAAAGTTACAAGCCAAATAGCTCAAGTAGAATGAAAAGTATTTGCAACATATTTGGAAGAAAGAACTTAATGTCCCCAAAATGAATATTTTGAATACAGCAAGAACAAGAGATGACCAGCAAATACATAAAAGGGAGTGGTCTTCATTACTAATCAACTTTGTGAAAATTTTTCTAAATAACTGGTCTTTACTTCCCAAATTTACTTCTGAGATTATCAGAGATTTTTTTTTAAGTATTCATATCTGGCATTCATATCTGTTTTAAGTATTCATATCTGGTATAGAAGTTTAGGAATTTATACTTGGAAGAAGAATGAGCTGGAAAAATCTTTTTTGGAGGAAACATCTGTCATGAATCAAAATGCTGAAAGTTGTCATTCAGCATTACCATTTCTACTTTTCAGTATTCATTTTAAGGAGATAATCCAAGGTCCACATGAAAGGGATTTTTGTTGTGACATTGTTTATGATAGATAATCTAAAACTGCATTATTTAGATGAGTTGATCGTATCCTACCTAGATCATTGACTTACTATACAGGATGACAGACGTGATCATAATACTAATCATAAGGGACGCCTGGATGGCTCAGTCGGTTAAGCGTCTGCCTTCAGCTCAGGTTGTGATCCCAGGGTCCTGGGTTCGAGTCCTGCCTCGGGCTCCCTGCTCAGCGGGGAGCCTGCTTCTTGCTCTGCCTCCGCCTGCTTGTGCTCTCTCTCTCTCTCTGACAAATAAATAAATAAAATCTTTAAAAAAATAAATAATACTAATCATAGTAATAGCTAACATTTGTTGGGTACTCTGTGCCAGGCCCCGCTCCGAATTGCTTTCCCTATAGTCGCTCATGTTGTTATCAGTACCCTATGGTACAGGTACCAGCACATGGAGGAGAGAATGAAGACCTTCTCCAAGGGCACGTAGCTAGCACGAGGCAGCCCGGCTCTGGAACTGTACCCACGCCACTGCTGCACACTCCGGGGGGGCATAGAGGGTGAACTTCATACTCCAACAGTGTGTAAAAGACCGATACCTGTAAGTTTGGGAAACTAAGTAAGTGGAATGTGTGCGTGTGTGTAAAACGGAGAACAGAGACTCTCCATAACATGCTATTGGAACTAAAGCTTTCCTGGGGGCAAATGGTGTTCTTTTTTTTTTTTTAAGATTTTATTTATTTGACAGAGATCACAAGTAGAGAGGGAGGGGAAGCAGGCTCCCCGCCTAGCAGAGAGCCCGATGTGGGACTGGATCCCAGGACCCTGAGATCACGACCCGAGGTAAAGGCAGAGGCTTAACCCGCTGAGCCACCCAGGCAGCCCAAATGGTGTTCTTAATAAAATTTAAAATTATAGCAGCCTATGATGCTTACCTATAGGAGTGCTCACAAAAGTCAGCTCTTTGTTTGTTTGTTTGTTTGTTTGGCGGTGATGTAATGTCCACGATTTCTTTTCTTATGTCCCTTTTGGTGGACGCAATGAGTGTTGTAGAAGGAAGCTACTTTGACTGGGTCCCCCAGATTCTAGAACAGCTTCCCATCCTTGACACTTTCTCAGTGCTGCCCCTCTTCCATAAACAGAGTCTGCGTGTGCTTGGTGTTGTAGGAGGCGGTGACGTTCAAGGACGTGGCGGTGGTCTTCAGTGAGGAGGAGCTGGGGCTGCTGGACCCCGCCCAGAGGAAACTGTACCGCGATGTGATGCTGGAGAACTTCAGGAACCTGGTCTCTGTAGGTGAGGACAGGCACTCGGTGTCTCAGGTGTTTCAAGCTCTGAGACCCTTGAAATCATGCTTGGTCAGATAAGAGTCCTAATAATCACCGTCCAACACTGACAAGATGTTTCTGTCCTTCGAACTATGTAATGGGGTGAATTGTGGTCCAGCCCTGTTGTTTGTCATGAAGTCAGTTTAGTGAGTTACTCTAGTTTTTTTATCTGCCCCCCCCACCCCCGCCCAGGCCAAGGGTGCCAGTAAAAGCAACTATGTATTAACTTGATTTTTCAGAGGTTTTTTTTTTCCGTTATTAGTGTATTTGTGAATAACTTCAAGCTTACAGAACATTTGCAGAAGTAAAGAATAAGAGCACCCCTATAGCTTTTACCTAGATTCACCTAGAGTAATATTTTTACCCATTTATTTTTTTTGTGAGCATGTTCCTTCTCTCTCCATATATATGTGTATGTACGGTAACATATGGATATTCATATTTTTTTCTGAACCATTTGAGGGTAATTTATATACACCATGGCCCTTTATCTCTAAATGCCTCATTGTATATGCAGAGTTTGGGAGTCCCCAAGACTGCCTTTATTCTGACACCAATTATAAGCTCAGGGGTCCCCAAGATATCCCTCAGCCTCAATAATTCCCTAGAACTATCAGAAAGCACTGAAAGCGGTTATACTCATGGTTACACTTTATTAAATGAAAAGGATAGAGCCAAGGGAAGAGGCACCTGGGGCAGAATCCAGGGGATTTCTAGCACCAGCTTCTAGTTGTCTCTCCCAGAGGAGTCATAGACTGCAGGGACTCTACCCAGCAGTGACAGGTCATGGTACACATGGAGTATAGTACTGCCAACCAGGAAGGCTCACATGAGCCGTGGTGTCCAGAGCTTTTACTGCGGTTTGGCCGTATAGATGTGGCTGGACACCTGAGTGTGTGACCTTAGTTTCCAGTCCCTCTGGAAATCAGACTGATAGCAGGTGGCACCAAAGTCCCCACCATAAATCACATTGGTAAGCAATCTGGTGTTGTTGAAACCTCCACATGAGAAAGACACTCCTATGAGACAGGAAATCCCAAGGACTTAAAGATCACTTCCCAAGAGCTGGTGACAAAGACCAGACCTCTCTTTGAGTGAGCTTAATTCTTCACCGAACAGTGTATTTTGTAGAAATAAGAATATTCTCTTACATATTCCCAGTGCAACTGTAAGACTTATCCAATCTTTCATTTATGCTCTGATTTTATCAGTAGAGCCAGTTACATTCCCAAAAGCACATTTTTCTTTCTCCAGAGTGAGGCCTAGTCTTGCGTCTAGTCTGACTGTCACATCTCTTCAGCCTCCTTTAATTTGGAGCATTTCCACAGCAATTTCTTTATCTTTTGTGACAGCAACATTTTGGAAGAATACTGTTATTCCTCCCTTGCCCGTGCCCCCCATTTTTCATACAGCATTCCTAATACTTCCTTATAATTCGGTTCAGATGATCCATTCTGGCTGGAACTTGACATTGGCCGTCAGTCCTTTTGGGAACATCCCGGGTAGAGGCACAGCATCTGTCCCTCACTGGTGGTGCTGATTTTGATCACCCAGTCCAGATGTCCAGTTTCTCCACTATAAAATTACCGCTTTGTTTCTCTTGGCAATTGTAGGGCAACACTTTTTCAGACCACACAAATAGTTCCCTGTAGATTTAACATCCAGTGCTGATCCTTGCCTTTGCTGGTCTTTACAAGGGTCCTTACAAAATGATTTTCTGACTTATTACCTCCTTCGCAGTTGGCAATCAGCTCTTGGCCTTCTATAGTAACTAAGAGCCCCACGTGCCTTAATCACTTACTTATGTATTTGTCGAGACTCATGAATTCTTTTTGTAAAAAATGGTTTATAATATTACTGTAATTACTTCAGTGCTGAAATTGTTCCAAATTTAGCCTTTTGTGATACGCCCCCACCATATTTTTGAGCACTTCCTTTACTTTATGGCATAGATGCTGCTCTGTGTTCATCTTTTATTTCATAACCCCAGCTCTGGAGTCCTCTGTTTCTTGGAGAATGGTTTTTAACAACAGGATCTGAATGCTGGGTACTGTCACCGCTACTGCGGTGGCTTTGTTTCTTGGTCTCGGGGGTTAGACCTAGAAGGCAGGCATGTGCACGTGCATATTTCACATGCATGTGCATCTACACGCATGAGTAGATGTTCCATTTCATGAAACATAAGGGAGATGTTAAGTAAAATTATCCTGAAATACCATTTCTCGCCTGTGAGATGCGCAAAAATTCAAATACTCAACACTAGAATTTTGGGGGGGAATTTGTGGGGAATATAAATATAAATATATAATATTTATATAAATATAATAAATTTATATAAAAAATATATAAATAAATAAGAATATAAATAAAATCTCATGCACCGGAAGTAGGAAAGCAAAATGAAACAGCCCTGAAGGAGGGGAATTTGACAATTATCCAGCAATGTTCCTAGCAATTCACTTCTAGAAATTTTCCCCAAAGATAATGAAGTGCAAAAGAGCTTTAATAGTAAACTGTGATTCACGTAAGAAAGAAGGGAAATAAGGAAACCTGTGGCTATCTGCTTGTCTTTATAAGAAGAAACCCAAGAAGGATTAATTAGAGATTCGTGAAGCTAGTCTCATATAGTGGGTGGGAGGTAAGAGTGTGGAAGATATGTGTCACACTCCTTTGGGTGTGCCTTTCTGTCTGGTTTGGATTTTTGAGAATCCATTAGTTCAACGCATTATACAAATTAAATAAGAAGAAACAAGTAAGAGGGGTAACTGGGTGATGGGCATTAAGGTGGGTACTTCTCGTAATGAGCGCTGGGCGTTAAATGCAGCTGATGAATCATTAAATTCTACCCCTGAAACAAACACTACACTCTATGTTAACTAACTAGAATTTAAATATAATCTTGAAAGACAAAGAATGCAAAAGTATGATAATCTAAAACTAAAAGAACAATGAAACAAATGAAATTAATTAGATTTGAAACTGGTACCCTAACCACACTGAAGAGAGCAAAGAAAGAAAGAACTTAGGGACATAGCTAAGGAACACAGCACATGACTGTGTCCCCTTAGTGTTAGGTGCAGTGGGAGGGGGATGGGAAAACAAACTGCAGTCCTGAAGAATTTCTAGTGGATTTTCTTATTGCAGTGAGATGGAAGAAGCCATTCTGAAACTACTTTTTTTTTTTTTTTAAGATTTTATTTATTTATTTGACAGAGGGAGACACAGTGAGAGAGGGAGCACCAGCAGGGGAGCAGCAGAGGGAGAGAGAGAAGCAGGCTTCCCGCCAAGCAGGGAGCCCAATATGGGACTCGATCCCAGGACCCTGGGATCATGACCTGAGCCAAAGGCAGCTGCTTAATGACTGAGCCACCCAGGCGCCCCCTAAAACTATTTTAGATGTATTACAGGTGCCACAGCAATTTACTGGAGAAAATACAGTGTTTTCGACAGAGGGTGCTGAAATATTTAGACTTCTGCATGCATCTGTACCCATGCCTTGCATCTCACTAAGAAATTGACTCAAAGTGGGTAAAAGACCTAATGGAAACTGTAAAAGTATGAAACTTCTAGAAAGAAACACAGGAGAAAATCTTCTTGACCTTGGGTTAGGCAAACAGTTCTTAGACACCAAAAGCATGATTCAGAAACCAAAAAAAAAAAAAAAAAAAAATCAGTTGGACTTCATCAAAACTTAAAACTTCTGCTCTCCTTGCCTTTCTTCAGGGAACCAGCCCTTCAAGCCAGACCTTATATTCCAGCTGGAGAGAGAAGAAAAGCTCTTGATGATGGAGACGGAAACCCAAAGAGATGGATATTTAGGTAAGAACCGTCCTGCAGTAACACAGCAGCTAGAGATCCTCTCCTTAGACATGAGTCAGAACATGTCAGGCCCTAAGCTGTCTATGCCCTCAGCCACCTCTGGCTTTCCATATTTATCTGTAGGTGTTGACTTCTGCTCATTCATTCTGTTCTGCTCTGCCTCACTGCTGCCCATCAGACCATCATAATTATGCTTCTGCTTCGGGTTACTTGACTTGCTTTTCTCTTTGCCTTGAGTGAATGAATTGGTTAACAGATGCAAGGTCCTAACTGTCCTCAGTCCTCTGTGGGACAGCTGGCAGGCGTAGAATAAATCAGCACAATCAGAGGATATTCTAGAATGCTGTTTGTTTTCTCATGAAGGCCTATCCTAATTCTAATGGTGTAGGTGTGCTTGAGTATAGATAGGTAGCCGTTGGGGTGCCTGGGTGGCTCAGTGGGTTCAAGCCTCTGCCTGCAGCTCAGGTCATGATCTCAGGGTCCTGGGATCGAGCCCTGTATCGGGCTCTCTGCTCAGCGGGGAGCCTGCTTCCTCCTCTCTCTCTGCCTGCCTCACTGCCTACTTGTGATCTCTGTCTGTCAAATAAATAAAATTTTTAAGAAAAAAATTAGGTAGCCATTGTCCTTAAAAGATTAAGAAAAGCCAGTCAACTAGAGTCAGTATCAAAAGTGATCAGTGCCAGCATCATAACTGGTCCTTTCCAGGTAGCAATTTCAACTGAGACCCTCTTGCATTGACTTCCTTGTTCAAATGCCCAGTTCTTTATCTTTCCATTCTGCCCTCTCTTTTCATCCTCTTACCCTCTAACACCTGAAGAGTCTCTTGACCCAGCTGCAGTTTTCTTAAAATTCTTATTCAGTTTCTTTAAACTTAAAAAAAAAAAAAAATCTAACATCACCAAACCCATCAGTCCACCTATTTCTCCAGTCCCCAACCCCCTCCTCTCGAAACCACCAGTCTGTTCTCTGAGTCTGTAAGCTCGGTATCTTCTTGTTGTATTTTAATCTACACATAAGAGAGATCATACAGTGTTTGTCTTTGTCTGACTTGTTTCACTTGGTAATACTCTCGAGGTCCATCCATGTTGTTGCAAATGGCAAGGTTATATTCCTGTGGGGGCACCTGGATGGCTCGGTGGGTTAAGGCTCTGCCTTCGGCTCAGGTCATGGTCTCAGGGTCCTGGGATGGAGACCCGCATCGGGCTCTCTGCTCAGCGGGGAGTCTGCTTTCCCCCCTCTCTGCCTGGCTCTCTACCTACTTGTGATCTCTGTCAAATAAATAAATAAAATCTTTAAAAAAAAAAAGATTACATTCTTGTGGCTGAGTAATATTACACTATATATATATACCTATATCTATCTATATCTATCTATATCTATATACACCTATCTATCTATATCTGTAGGTAGATATGTATATGTATGTATATATATACACACATATATGTATATATACACACCAGTGTATGTGTATATAATATGTTTGTGTGTTATGTGTGTGTGTGTATGTGTATTCACACCACAATTTCTTTTTTTTTTTAAGATTTTATTTATTTATTTGACAGAGATCACAAGTAGGCAGAGAGGCAGGCAGAGAGAGAGATAGAGGGAAGCAGGCTCCCTGCTGAGCAGAGAGCCCAATACTGGACTCGACCCCAGGACCCTGATATAATGACCTGAGCTGAAGGCGGAGGGTTAACCAACTGAGCCACCCAGGCGCCCCCCACACCACAATTTCTTTATCCATTCATCTATTGATTGACGCTTCAGTTGTTTCCCTATCTTGGTTACTGTACATAATGCTGCCGTCAACACGGGAGTGTGTATATCTTATTGAATTAACATTTTCATCTTCTTCAGATAAGTACCCAGCAGTGGAATTACTAGATCATATGGTAGTTCTCTTTTTAATTTTTTGAGGAACCAGTTTTCTGTAGTGGTTACACAAATTTCCATTCCCACCAACAGTGCACGAGACTTCCCTTTACTCTGCATCCTGGCCAACACTTCTCTCTTTCGCCTTTTTGATGCTGGCCATTGTAACAGGTGTGAGGTGGTATTTCACTGTGGCTTCGATATGCATTTCCCTGATGATGAGTGACATTGACTATCTTTTGTCTTGTTGGCCATCTGTGTCTTTTTTTAAAAATATCTATTCAGATCTTCCACGCATTTTCTATGTGGATTGTTTGGGGATTTTTTTTGCTATTGAGTTGTAGCGATTATTCATGTATTTTGTATATTAGCCCTTTATCAGCTATATGATTTACAGTTATTTTTTTCCATTCAGTAGGTTGCCTTTTTATTTTTCTGATGGTTTACTTTGCTCTGCAGAAGCTTTTTGGTTTGATGTGGTCCCACCTTTTATTTCTTTTGTTGTTTTTCCTTTTGGCGTCAGATAAAATATTCACCAAGACTGAGGTCAAGGAGCTTACTGTCTGTGTTTTCTTCTAGGAGTTTCATGGTTTTAGTCTCTTCTGTTCAAGTCTTTTATCCATTTTGAGTTCATTTTTGTGTATGGTGTAAGTAAGTGGTCCAGTTTCATTCTTTTGCATGTGGCTGTCCAGTTTTCCCAACACTATTTGTTGGGGAGATTTCTTTTCCCCACTGCATATTCTTGCTCCTTTTGTTGTAAATTAACTGACCACGTAAGCACGGGTTTATTTCTGGGCTCTATTCTGTTCCATTGATCTATGTGCCTTTTTATATGAATACCATACTATTTATTATCTATTTACTTATTTAAATTTAATTAGCCAACATATAGTATGTCATTAGTTGCAGAGGTGGTGTTCAGTAATTCATCAGTTGTGTATATCACTTAGTGCTCATCACTATTTTACTTACCGTTGTGTTGTAATACTGTTTGAAATAAGGGAGTATGATGCCTCTAACTTTGTTCTTTCTCAAGATTGCTTTGGCTATTTGGGGTCTTTTGTCATACAGATTTTTGGGGTTGTTTGTTCTATTTCTGCAGAAAATACCATTGGATTTTGATAGGGATTATACTGGATTTGTAATTGCTTTGGGTAGCATGGACATTTTAACAATATTAATTGTTCCAATCCATGAGCATGAATATATTTCCATTTATTTGTGTCTTCTTCAATTTCTTTCATTAATTTTTCTCTTCATTAATTTTGTGTCTTGTAATTTTTCCAACATATAGGTTTTTAACTTCCTTGGTTAAATTTATTCCTAGATATTTTATTCTTTGTGATGCAGTTGTAAAAGGGATAGTTTTCTTAATTTCTCCGATAGTTTGTTATTAGCTTAAAGAAATGCCCAGATTTTTTTTTTTTTCAAATCTTCGTTCTCTTGAGGATCTAGGGTATAACTTTCAGCTGGTGGCCATTGTAAACAGAAAAAAAGAAGCTGTACTCTCAAGGTTCACATATCCTGAGGGAGAGAAAGAATCTATTTTTCTTTTTTTTTTTTTTTAATTTATTTATTTGACAGACAGAGATCACAAGTAGGCAGAGAGAGACAGGAGGAAGCAGGCTCCCCGCTGAGCAGAGAGCCCGATGCGGGGCTCGATCCCACGACCCTGGGATCATGACCCAAGCCGAAGGCAGAGGCTTTAACCCACTGAGGCACCCAGGCGCCCCTGAGAAAGAATCTATTTCAAGTGCTAATTTGTTCCTTATATTTTGAAACTCTAGCCCATGTAGGCATGAAACTAAAAGGTACAAACCTACTCATTGATATTTTTCCACATTTCCATATTTGAACTTTGCATTTGAGCCTTGCTATTATTTCATTGTGAAGTTTATACTTTCCTCAAATATTTAGACCAGTGGTTTTCATACTTTTCTGGTCACGTCCCCCACTATGTAATATAACCCTGTATAGACAGATATATGTATACATACATATCTGCACATCTGAAACAAGTATTTCATGCAGTGATATCTGGACATGCAGTGTACTGCTGATATCTTCTGGGTTTTTGTAAGTTACATGCATAACCTCCTAAATCGATTTTAGGCCTCACAAATGGTTTCTCACCATTAGTGTTCTCACGCTGTTCTAGGTCATACGTTCCAAATATATCTGACAATATCTCATAATCTGTTTTCAAAAGTACAGCCTTCCTTGCCAGTCACTAAATCATGTCTCATATTTGGAAAGTGATAAGCAAAATAATTTTACTTACAGTAAAACAAGTGATTAGGTGTACATACAGTCAACTTATCAAGCCACATAAGTAAACAGAATCTGTTTCGTGGAACTGCCTGGTTAATTCCGTCTGAGGTACAGTCATCATCCTCTTAGAGCCACCTGCAGCCCTCGCTTCCATGAGGTGTCACAGTCCCCAGGGGTTCTGAATGATGACCCTTTACCAGCCCTGTACCTTAATAGTGCCGGTGGCTGCTGATGAAAAATGAAACTCCCAGCAAGGATGGAAAGCGAAGTTTCGGTCCGTAGGGCCAGACAGACATCATGGCTCCACAAACCAAGGGCTTTGGGGCTTTTCTTTTTCTTCTATAGCAAGTTGTTTCTGTTTTTCATTTGCATTATGAGAGAGTGTCATCTCCCATAATATCCAAATCATCCACTTCATTAACCATGAGATCCTTACTTTTAATAACCTCCATCTTTCTTTCTTTCTTTCTTTTTAAGATTTTATTTATTTGAGGGAGAGAGAGAGTGAGCAAGAGAGAGCAGGAGCAGGGGGAGGGGCAGAGCAGGGAGCCCCACGCAGCTCCATCCCAGGACCCTGGGATCATGACCTGAACAGAAGGCAGAGGCTTAACCGACTGAGCCCCCCAGGAATCCCTTCATCTTTAAGTAAGAAGGTGCTCCCTACAAATTATCGTGCTCTTCTTTCTCTTGGTAATTGGCTGGCTACAGCTAGATCTGAATCCACTAAACTTTTCAGAAAAGTATTTGGCAATTTTAATTTTCTCTGTGGGAAGAGACTGGAAAGCAGCAACTCTGTACATCAGTGAGCATAGTATCTGGCAAGAGGGCCCCCCAAGTCCACAGGGAGGCAGTGCTCCCCCTCAACCAAGGGTACATTTCATGTCCTTGTGGCTCGGTTTTCTTATTTCTCAAGAGATGCTAAATATATCTCAGTCCTTCCCAGTTTATAGTCCTTCCTCCTGTCCAGACTCCTAGAAAGTCTGAGGTTGGAATGACAGACTCCAAAGCACATGTCAAGGACGTCAGATACACCAGCAGGAGTGTTATGTGAGATTTTTGTATCTGTCAACTACTGCAGAGAAACCTCCGCATTCACATTACCAGGAGCAACTTGGGCATGACTGCGTGTGTGCACGTGTGTTACGCACACACACACACACACACACACTCACACACACCCCAAAGTATCACAGCTCTTCTGGTTCTAATGATTCTTCTGCTGAGGGACCCTGAGGCCAGTACCAGCATTTGAACACCTTGGAGAAACCCAGAAACTTCCCCTTCAATGAAGACCAAAATATCTTCAGAACACATATTAAGCTCTTTCAGTATTGGAGCTTCCCTGGCTTCGTGGTACTAATCCATTTATTTATTTATTTATTTATTTATTTATATTATGTTCAGTTAGCCAACATACAGTGCTTCATTAGTTTTTAATGTGGTTCCATGATTCATTAGTTGCATAGAACACCCAGTGCTCATCACATCACGTGCCCTCCTTAACACCCATCACCTGGTTACCCAATACCCCCCCCTTTTGCAACCCTCAGTTTGTTTCCTGGAGTCCAGAGTCTCTCATAGTTTGTCTCCCTTTCTGATTCCCCCCCCTCTTTTTTTTAATGCCATGAGGAGCACCTGAGAGGCTCAGTTGGTTAAGTGTCTGCCTTCAGCTCAGGTCATGATCCTTGGGTCCTAGGATCGAGCCCAGTGTCTGGCTCTGTGCTCAGTGGGGAGTCTGCTTCTCCCTCTCCCTCTGCTACTCCACCTGGTCTCTCTCTCTCTCTCTCTAATTAATTAATTAAATTTAAAAATAAAAATAAAGTGCCATGAGTCCACTGGTGGGCCAGATTTCTTCAGCATTATCTTTAAATAATCTCTCATAGGTATTTTCTTGCACTCTGATCTCCTTCTCTGTCCCAACCTGATTGTCACTCCCTATAGTGAAAAAGAACAGCTGAGAAGTTGGTGTTTTTCTTACAGACAGTCCCTAAGAATTCCTCATCTTTAACTCTGCTTTCTTTAGTTTATTGTTATCTGGCACTGAACAAAGAAACTCCGCATTCCTATCAGGGGGTCTCAGCTGCTCTCAGCTGTTTCCTTCAGTAGTTTTAATTCCCTTATGGCTTACTAGGATATCAAACATCACTGTGTTAATAATTGCAACCATAGTTTAACTTTATATGTTAACCTTAATTTAAACCTCAAGTTTTTTTTTTTAATATTTTATTTATTTATTTGAGAGAGAGAGAGCACATGAGAGGGTGAGAGGCAGAGAGGATGGAGAGAAGCAGATTCCCCACTGAGCACAGAGCCCAATGCAGGGATCAGTCCTAGCACCCCGAGATCATGATCTGAGCCAAAGTCAGATGCTTAACTGACGGAGCCACCCAGACGCCCCTAAACCTCAAGTTTTAACACAAACTTTCATAAACATTTAGGGACATCTGACAGATGCCAAACTGATGTTTATCTGGAGTTACAATTCCCTGCCAAAATTTACTTTTTTTTTTTTTTTTAAGATTTTATTTATTTGACAGACAGAGATCACAAGTAGGTCGAGAGGCAGGCGGAGAGAGAGGAGGAAGCAGGCTCCCTGCTGAGCTGAGAGCCCGATGCGGGGCTCGATCCCAGGACCCTGGGATCACGACCCGAGCCGAAGGCAGAGGCTTTAACCCACTGAGCCACCCAGGCGCCCCTAAGATTTACTTTTTTTTTTTTTTTAAAGACTTTATTTATTTATTTGACAGAGAGAGAAATCACAAGTAGTCAGAGAGGCAGGCAGAGAGAGGGGGAAGCAGGCTCCCCGCTGAGTAGAGAGCCCGATGCGGGGCTCAATCCCAGGACCCTGAGATCATGACCCGAGCCGAAGGCAGAGGCTTAACCCTCTGAGCCACCCAGGCGCCCCTAAGATTTACTTTTTAATAGAAAACTTAGCACATTTGCCTTAACTAACTTCAGACACAAGGAAGATATGGAGAAAATGTCATGTTGCTAATAAAATATACAAATCTGGTTTTTAAATTATACATATGTTTAGTCTGTTTTTTTTATAACTTTTTTGATCGTTAATAGTGGTTCTGATATCAAATCTCAGGCTGTGGTAGGCCTGCCAATTTTATGCTCTCATATAAAGGGGATTTTCTGCATTTTGCCCTCTGCTCCCACTCTACATAACCTCTTCTTGTCTCCATATATTATATGTTTCCCCCTGCAGACTGAATTAAAACTGATTCTAAAATTATAGCCTTGTGGCATGAAGGGGGGGTATTGGAGCCATTTTTAACCTGGATAATTAGAAAGGTAGAATTCTCCTCACGCTCACAGGGGACATTCACCAAGATAGACCACACTCTGGGCCATAAGACACCCCTTTACTAAATTTTAAAGAAGAGAAATCATACAACATCTGCTCTCAGACCAAAATTGAATTTTATTAGAAACCAATAAACTAAATAATTGGAAAATCTTAAAATATACAGAGAGCCAACAACACACGTCTAAGTAACACATGGGTTAAAGTAGAATCTTGAGAGAAATTTAAAGATATTTTGGACTAAGTGAAAATTAAAATACAGCTTATCAAAATTTGTGGGATGCAGAGAAAGCAGTGCTAGGAGGGAAGTTTAAAGCACTGTAGGCATATATGTTAGAACAGAAGAAAGATCTGGGGCGCCTGAGTGGCTCAGTGGGTTAAGCCTCTGCCTTCGGCTCAGGTCATGATCTCAGGGTCCTGGGATCGAGCCCCGTATCGGGCTCTCTGCTCAGCAGGGATCCTGCTTCCCCCTCTCTCTCTGCCTGCCTCTCTGCCTACTTGTGATCTCTCTCTCTCTCTCTCTCTCTGTCAAATAAATAAATAAAATATTTTTTAAAAAAAGAAGAAAGATCTAAAATCCACCATATAAGCTCCTACCTTAGAAAACTAGAAAAAGAAGAGCAAATTAAATCCAAAGTCAGCAGAAGAAAAGAAATAATAAGAATTAGAGAAGAAATCAAATTGAAAACAGGAAACCAATAGAGGAAAACAAAAGAAAATAAAGGCTGGTTCTTTGAAAAATTAAAATCAGTAAGCATCTAGCCAGGCCAACTAAGAAGAGAGAAGATACAAATTACTAATATCAAACATGGAAGAGGGGACATCACCCAGGTCCTATGGACATTAAAGGGATAATAAAGGAATACTATAGACAAACTCTAAGCCCACAGATTTGATAACCTAGATGCAATGTACCAATTCCATGAAGAGCCTAATTTGCCAAAACTTAACATGAGAAGAAATCGACAATCTGATAAGGAAAATGAATCGATAACTAATAACCTTCCAAAACAGAAAGAACAAACTCATTCAATGGTGAGGAAAATCAATGGAGACCCAAGAAATCCTCCAAAGGTTAAATATACTCTCCCAGAGGTAAGTCTCAGATGTGGTGAAGGGAGTGGCCAGCTGTGCAAGTGTTTATCCGTATCCTCTACTGCCCAAAAAGTGCCTTCCTTTCTCTCGCTTTCTAAAAGGTCAGTAAGACTCTGGGAAACAAACTGAGAGTTGTGGAAAGGGAGGGGGGTGGAGGGGATGGGGTAACTGGGGGATGGGTATTAAGGAGGGCCCGTAATGTGATGAGCTCTGGATGTTATAAACAACTAATGAATCATTGAACACTATACCAAAAAAAGCCAACAGTGTCAGTAAGAATGCAAGGTCATCTCATCCTGGGTCACCCGGATTGATATTCTTGACTAGCTTCTATTAAAAGAGGAGAGAAAAAGAAAATATAAATTGAGATTTTTTTTCTCTTAATTCATTACTATTAACTCTTACTAACTAGCTAACTATTAAATTTAAAGGAATTGTTTGGTATTTACAACACCTATAACATTTGTTGTTGAATTGGTTCATAGAAGATGCTGGAATGATGGACTTTCTCCAACTCTAAAGCAGGATCACTAAGGAAGTGAAATAAATTATAAATTCTCAGCTTTCCTCCTTGAGATGAGGTCTTTTAGTGCTCTTTTGCAGTGCATATTTTCTCCATCAGAAAAGTTCATTTATGAATTTGACTTAACACAGTTTCTCATTGGCACCCGGCCTTTGATACTAAGCTAGAACTTTAACGTTGAGAGAAGGAAAGGAAATGACAAGGTGTTCTGGTATGCACCCCTGGCTGAAGGAAATTCAGGTTACTGTTGTTAAATGTGTAATTTTTCCATAGAGCCTGAAACCAAGTGAAATAACCTTTTTTTCCCCTTCCTGTATTCCTTTAACATTGGAAAGCCACTGGTCAAATAGGAACTTTAATCTCTTAAATATTTGAGAGGGGTCATGTCATATGTGATGTACGGTTCTCTATTGAAAGAGGTATTTTTTAAAAATTATTTTTTATTATTGTTAGTCACCATACAGTACATCATTAGTTTTTGGTGTAGTGTTCCAAGAATCATGTTTACATATAACACCCCCCAAAAAACTGTTCATAGCAAGCTGCTGTCATGTCCTCAAGCCGCCATGTCAGTCCCAAACGATAGAACATATTAAATGGTATCTTTATGAATACATACTGAGTGTTTCTGATCATACCAAACAAAACTGTAAGCATCATGATGAACTCTAGCTAGATGCTAAGCTCCTCATGCATAAGCTGTTTACTTTATCTGCCTCCTGTAGTATGTCCTAATGCAGGACTCGATCCCAGGACCCCGGGATCATGACCTGAGCTGAAGGCAGGCACTTAACTGACTGAGCCACCTAGATGTCCCAACTTGTATTTTTTCTTCATCTTTTTTTTTGTATTTGTATTTTGTATTTGTATTTTGTATTCTTCACCTTTTTAAATGTTTTTTATTTTATTTTTTATTATTTTTAAATTTTGTTAAAATTTTTTTAAGATTTTATTTATTTATTTGACAAAGATCACAAGTAGTAGGCAGAGAGGCAGGTGGAGGGGGTTAGAGGGGGGAAGCAGGTTCCCCACTGAGCAGGGAGCCTGATTTGGGGCTTGATCCCAGGACCCTGGGATCATGACCTGAGCCGAAGGCAGAGGCTTTAACCCACTGAGCCACCCAGATGCCCCTCCTTCACTTCATCTTTAGGTGATAAGATATTCATGTAACAACTGGAAGCCTGGCTTTTGAGAAGCCAGAGACATCACTAAATGTCGTAGGGTTTTTTTGGTAGGGGGGAAGGGCAAGGGGGTAGAGAGAGAGAGAATCTTTTTTTTAAAGTTTTTTTTTAAATTTTTTTTTTTATTTATTTGACAGACAGAGATCACAAGTAGGCAGAGAGGCAGGCAGAGAGAGGAGGAAGCAGGCTTCCCACTGAGCAGAGAGCCCGATGCGGGGCTCAATCCCAGGACTCTGGGATCATGACCTGAGCTGAAGGCAGAGGCCCCAACCCACTGAGCCACCCAGGCGCCCGAGAGAGAGAGAATCTTAAGCAGGCTCCACGCCCAGCACAGTCTGACATGGGGCTTGATCTCACAACCCTGAGATCATGACCTGAGCCGAAATCAAGAGTTGGACACTTGACCCCCTGAGCCACCCAGGCACCCCACTTGTATTTTTTTCTTAAGTACCAAGAGGAGTACGTATGGATGTGCCATAAAGTTTTACCCTGCAGTCTTCGCTGTGCCCCCGATTCTAATACCACCCCGGCATCAGTGTGGCATTTTCTTTTTCCCTTTTTTTTTTTTTTAATATTTTATTTATTTATTTGACAGACAGAGATCACAAGTAGGCAGAAAGGCAGGCAGAGAGAGAGGGGGAAGCAGGCTCCCCGCTGAGCAGAGAGCCCGATGCAGGGCTCGATCCCAGGACCCTGGGATCATGACCCGAGCCAAAGGCAGAGGCTTAACCCTCTGAGCCACCCAGGCACCCCGCCATTTTTTTTTTAAGTTGGGGATAATGAGGGGTTACCAGTAGATTTTATACAAGAAAAAATACACTATTTTAAGTTATTTTAAAAATTAAAAAGACTCAATCCACAAGATTCCTGTGACCTTGGCTTTTCTCATCAGCGGGTGATCCCCTAACGGTAGCCCTGCCTCTTACACAGCTTTTCAACTTTGTGGCAAATTTGCCGTCACCAGTTTCTTTCCCATGAACAACAACATGTATCCATGCCCTTATAGTTCTGAGAGTGAGAATGACTCACCCTGGGATCTGTTCATCATATGCTTATTGAGTAACTCCTGTTTGCTGGAATCAAAGAGTTCATCCTGGTAGATAATATGTTCTAGTGTGGACAGACAGACAAACACAGAAAAGGAAGAATGATTATGTTTGAGGATAGTATTCATGTATGAAAAGAATCCTGTTTTACTGCTTTTTTTTCTGGATGCTGTAGAGAGTTAATGGGCTGTCAAGTGTTAGAAAAATACATGTTGGGGCATCTCGGTGGCTCAGTCGGTTAAGTGTCTGCTTTCAGCTCAGGTCGTGATCCTGGGGTCCTGGGATCGAGTCCTGCATTGGGCTCCCTGATCAGCAGGAAGCCTCCTTCTCCCTCTGCCTGCTGCTCCCTCTGTTTGTTCTACCCCCATTCCTTTCTCTCTGTCAAATAAATAAGTAAAATCTTTTAAAGAAAAGAACTGGGGGCGCCTGTGTGGCTCAGTGGGTTAAGCCTCTGCCTTCAGCTCAGGTCATGATCTCAGGGTCCTGGGATTGAGCCCCGCATCGGGCTCTCTGCTCTCTCTCTGCCTGCCTTCTGCCTACTTGTGATCTCTATCTGTCAAATAAATAAATAAAATCTTAAAAAAAAAAAAAAAAAGAAAAGAACTGGAGGGGATTCTGTTAAGTGAAGTAAGCCAAGCACAGAAAAACAATTATCCTATGGTTTCACTCATACATGGAACATTAGCAGTAGCAGGGAGGACCATAGGGGAAGGGAGGGAAATCCAAAGGGGGCGAAATCAGAGAGGGAGATGAACCATCAGAGACTATGGACTCTGAGAAACAATCTGGGGGTTTCAGAGGGGAAGATGGTGGGGGGAGTTGTAACAGGGTGATGGGTATTGAGGAGGGCATGTGCCATAATGAGCACTGGGTATCATACTTAGTGAATCATTGAATACTGCATCAAAAACTAATTATGTACTATACAGTGGCTAACTGAACATAATAAAAAAAATAATAAAACCAAGCCTGTAATGAGAAGAAAAAAAAAAAGCTTCAAGTTGCTCTTTTCCAAAATGGGAACTAAAAGATTGTTTCACTTTATATTCCTCTTAAATATCTGGGGTTTATGACATGTTTTTTTCAGTATCAACTGTGTTATGTCACTCTTCAATAAATGAATATTCTAGATAAATGTACGTTATTACATCAGCCCTGCTGAATCCATTGTCTGCAGGAAGGATACTTCTTACCAGGATATGAGGATTTGCTGTCTGCTTATAAGCAGAGTGTTAATAACTAAGTGACAGACCATTTCCACCAAAATGTGCCTGTCTTCAAGTCTTATGGTGCTTCAAAATCCCTAAACATTAAAGTATTTTTCCAGGAAAAGGACACAAGCCAAAGTCAGTGTTCATTGAGTTTTGGTTTTTGGTGATTTGCCTCAAAGGACACCCGAAGGTGCCAGGGAACTTGGCTGTGCTCCCTCCTTCCACCTCCATTTTTTTTTTTTTTTTCTGTCTTTGGAGTTGAATTCTATCACAGTGTTTCACATTCTAATCTATACAATGTCCTTTGCTAATTGTGAAATATCTTTTTTTTAATTTAATTTTATGTTTTCAGTGTTCCAGGATTCATTGTTTATGCACCACTCCCAGTGCTCCATGCAATACGTGCCCTCCTTAATATCCACCACCAGGCTCACTTAACCCCCAACCCCGCTCCCTTCTAAAACCCTCCAAAGATACAAATGCAGTGAAAAGAAGAGCCATATGTACCCCAATGTTCATAGCAAAAATGGCCACAATCACCAAACTGTGGAAAGAGCCAACCAAGATGCCCTTCAACAGACAAATGGATAAAGATGATATGGTTCTCAAAAAACAAAAAAAAAAAAAAAAAAAAGATATGGTTCATATATACCATACAATTTTTTTAAAGAGTTGAAACTGATATAGCATAAAGTGACTTAGAAGAGTTGTTTATTCTCATGATGATAAACAGCTTATTAGAGAGTCCATATGATGCCTCTGTGTTTACCTTTGCACAGCATTTAACACTATCTCCTAACACAAACTAAAACATTGCCATACCCACATGCCAGAGAAAAAAAGCAAAAGTTATTATCAGGACAAAAACCATTTGTCTACTTGAATCCTGTTCTTTCCAATTTGAGAATACTGCCTTCTAGTTTGTCTGTGGGATCTCCAGGCAACTCATGATAAACCTATGATAATACTTATATGGTTTTAATAGGGCTTTGAACAGGGCTACCATGTTTGATGTTTCCAGGTTGTGTCGCAAAGCCCTGATTTTGAGGCATACAAATAGCCTGAATTATGTGGATCCTACTTATATTCCTGAATATAACCAAAGAAGAGCTACTTTCTAAGTACTCTCAGAAGTAGTAACATGAGGGGTGCCTGGGTGGCTCAGTGGGTTAAGCCTCTGCCTTTGGCTCAGGTCATGATCTCAGGGTCCTGGGATTGAGCTCTGCATTGGGCTCTCTGCTCAGCGGGGAGCCTGCTTCTCCCTCTCTTTCTCTGCCTGCCTCTCTGTCTACTTGTGATCTCTGTCTCTGTCAAATAAACAAATAAAATCTTTAAAAAAAAAAAGTAACATGAATTTTTCCATAGTTCATTAAAGTTTCATGTCATGACCTAAGTGCAAAATCTTGAAAATCTGGATAAAAAATTCACTCGTGGACATGTCTAAATTCTCTTTATTATTATAGGAGCCAAGAGTCAACACAATATGGAGAGTAATCAAGAAGTGGGATTACACTACATTTCTCCCAAAGAGGTTTCTTCCCGGCAGACCTGGCAACAGGGTGCAGGCAGGTTAACCAGGTGTCAAGAGTCCATGAAAAATTTTCAAGGGAATATTTCTCAGTTGCAAAAACGAGGCGATGTCCCCTGCAAGCTTTGGGCAGGAGTCCCAGTTCATATTTCTGAAGACGAGAACTGTATATTGACTCATATAGATGATGTTTCCAGTTGCCTAGAAAGTCAAGAATTTCCATCTTGGAGATCCCAGCATTCCTGGAGGAAAATGTATCTGACACAGTCACATAATTATCAGTGTAGATGTCAGCAAATTTTGATGAAAAATAATTTCTGTAAGTGTGACAGCACCAGTTGGGTATCACATCACAATGACAATGTGGGAGTACACAGACCAGGAAAAAACTACAGCTGCCATGACTGTGGAGGGAACATCATGAAGGTTTCATTGCTTAATCAAGACTTAATTCAAACAGGGCAAAAGTCCTATCCCTGTCATGAGTACAGAAAAGCCTTCAGTAATGATTCCAGCTCGGAAGTTTATCAGCAGTTACACTTAGAAGGGAAGACGCATTCTTACCGTCCGTGTAGAAAGGGTTGCAGTTCAGCTCTTTGTATTAATCCAAGTGTTCATAGAGGAGATGGTTGTATTTTTGAGAGTTCACACCTGCAGTCCCATCAGACAGAACATAGAGAACATACAGAGGAGAAGCCATGTAAATGTGGATATGGTGAGAAATTCAGTCAGTGCTCCTCTCTTAACACTTATGAACTTATTCACACCAGGGAGACTTCCTGTAGATGCAATATTTATGAGAAAGACTTCAGTCATAGCTTAGACCTTAACAGTATTTTTAGGGTCTGTACTGTGGAGAAACCCCATGAATATGAAGAGAATGGGAATGTCTTTAATCAGAGTTCTTGTCTTCAAGTCCACCAGAAAACCCACACTGAAGAGAAACTATACACAGATGTGGAATATGAGAAGGGTTTTATTTGTAGCTCAAATCTTAACATTCAGCGTAGGGTTCACATGGGAGAGATTCCTTATAATTCTGAGGACTGTGGTAATGGCTTCAGTCTGGCCTCCCATTTTCAGGACCTTCAGATAGTCCACACAAGGGAAAAGCCATATAAACATTATGCATGTGGTAACAGCTTCAACCAAAATTCATATCTTCAAGGTCATCAGAAAATTCACATTGGAGAGAAAGCTTATAAGGATTGTGGGAATGGCTTCAGTTGGAATTCAAAACTTAAAGATCGTCAGAGAGCCCACGCTGGAGAGAAGCCATACAAATGCAATGCCTGTGGTAAAGGCTTCAGTCATAGGTCAGTTCTTAATGTTCATCAGAGAGTCCACACAGGAGAGAAACCTTATAAATGTGAGGAGTGTGACAAGGGATTTAGTCGGAGTTCATACCTTCAAGCCCATCAGAGAGTCCACACTGGAGAAAAACCATACAAATGTGAAGAGTGTGGGAAGGGCTTCAGTCGCAATTCATACCTTCAAGGCCATCAGAGAGTTCACACTGGAGAAAAACCATACAAGTGTGAAGAGTGTGGGAAGGGCTTCAGTCGGAGTTCACACCTTCAAGGCCATCAGAGAGTCCACACTGGAGAAAAACCATTCAAATGTGAGGAGTGTGGGAAGGGATTCAGTTGGAGCTTTAATCTTCAAATTCATCAGAGAGTCCACACTGGAGAGAAACCCTATAAATGTGGAGAATGTGGTAAGGGCTTCAGTAAGGCCTCAACTCTTCTGGCCCATCAGAGAGTCCACACAGGAGAGAAGCCATACCAGTGTGATGAGTGTGGTAAGAGCTTCAGTCAGAGATCATACCTTCAAAGCCATCAGAGTGTCCACACTGGAGAGAGACCATATATATGTGAGGTATGTGGGAAGGGCTTCAGTCAGAGAGCATATCTTCAAGGTCATCAGAGAGTCCACACTAGAGTGAAACCATACAAATGTGAGATGTGTGGGAAGGGCTTTAGTCAGAGTTCACGCCTTGAAGCACATCGGAGGGTCCACACAGGAGGGAAACCATACAAATGTGAGGTATGCACAAAGGGCTTCAGTGAGAGTTCACGCCTTCAAGCACATCAGAGGGTCCACACAGAAGGGAGGCCCTATAAATGTGAACAGTGTGGTAAGGGTTTCAGTGGGTTTTCAAGTCTTCAAGCTCATCACAGAGTCCACACTGGGGAAAAACCATACAAATGTGAGGTGTGTGGAAAGGGCTTCAGTCAGAGATCAAACCTTCAGGCTCATCAGAGAGTCCACACAGGAGAGAAACCATACAAATGTGATGCATGTGGTAAGGGTTTCCGTTGGAGCTCAGGTCTCCTTATTCATCAGAGAGTCCACAGTGGTGATAAATTCTATAAAAGCGAAGAGTATGGTAAGGATTATCCTTCATCAGAGAATTCATACAGAAATGAAGTTCTATAAAACAGTTCTGTTTGTTCTGAAGCCCTCAACTAGGAACTGAAATTTTCCAATCACTACAGCTATTATAGTAGAAAAAATTTCTTTAATGAAAATGTAATGTTTCTGCCCAACCTCAACATTCACAATAGACCACACAGCAGAGACATCTAACCGGAGAGTTCCCATAAAGGAATTTTGTCACAATTCTAACAGGCATTGTGCATGACTTTAACTATCGTTGCACTAGGGCTTTTAAAAGATAAGAGTAACAAAAGTACAATGATGAGTGTGCCTAAACCCATGTCCTATCTAATACAAGCTTAGTGAGGGAAGGGGCTTCATTCATTACTGAGTTTACAAAACCATGACATTGTGTGACTCATTGTAGGTGCTCAGTACTTTTTGTCTAATGACTAAAAATGTATAAAAGTATCCTATTTAAAAATTTTATTAAGTTCATCCCCCCCCCCCAAAAAAAACCGTTTAAAATGTTTGGAGGAAGAATCCTGCAAGTAACCTTGATATAAGCACTTCAAGTGCGAAAACATTCCTTGAAATACTGGATATCAAGCAATACTGCAATCTGAAATTACGTGAACTTGGCTGTCCACCCTGTGGGGATTGGCTCCAATCCTTTGTCCTGTCTTAAACAGGATGAGCTGAATTCTTACCATGTGGTCTCTTGCTATACAGTATACCATCAGTTTAAGTTTAGCACTGTGTGTGTGTGTGTGTACACATGTATGTGCACTTTAAACGACAGTACAAACTGAAAAACAGTGTTTTTGGTTACACTGCATTTTACATAATTGACTTTTTACTCCTGCCCTGTGTGTTAAGGCAGAGTTTTACTGTAATATTTGCAAAGTGTCAGAAAGGGTTACTAATGAAAAATAGTTTCTTAATAAATGTCAAAATTATAATACTTTGGTTCTTTAGTCTCCATATTGACATCAAAGTTCTTTTGATCTGACTGATTTCTAAGAGTTACAGTGTTTGTCCAATACAAACCTCCTTAGGTGTAATCTGTGATGCTTTTGGAGGGCTTTAATTTTATCAAATTCTCCATCCCTGTCCTCCCACTCACACAAAGAAAGGAAAAATCTTGAATTTTTCTGAACATCTTACAAAATGTATTGGTTATTAAGATAGGATTGCCTTTTACTTGCTAGTCTCTATCTTCCAAAAACAATACATTCTGTTGGTGGGTTTGAAAAATACACAAGTTTGTTAGAGCAGAGTCATACTATATATGTACACGTGTATATATAGTGTATGTACACCATATATAGGATATGTAGTATTTCCAGGTGGGTATGCACATTTTACATACATGCATATATATCTATGGAAATACTATATATATATGTAAAATGTGCATACCCACCTGGAAACATAGAATAATAATTTATGATAAAGCAATTTTAATAGAAAAAATTGTAGAATGTGGGTAATTTTTTAAACTGGAAATAGGTAGGTGTTTGAATAAATTTCTCTAAATTCCTACCAAATGGAGTTACAGAAAGTAAGGAACCAATCTAAAATGACAAAGAATCATGCATACTGTGCAGTGAAAATGTGATTGTACCTTCATAATATCCAGTTATTTAAGTCTGTATACATATGTGTTCAAACACATACTTCATAGATGTTGTATGAAAGATTACTCATCATCATATATGCAGTGGTTTTCTCTGACAAGCAAAATTTTGGCTTTGTCTTTTCTTTTTTGTACTTCATTTATAGCTTTTTTCAACTAACGTTTACCAACTTTACTGAAGTAATAAACTGCTGAGATATTATCCCCCATGGTTAAGAACCCAAATGTGTTTACTCTATTTCAGTAGGTGGCATTATGGCCAAAACTAAAGAATAAAATCCCTGAAGTTAATTTTCAAAATTCCCTGGGTTTGGGGGGATACAGTTAAATTGGGTGTCAGCACCCTTATCTTTCTGTGAAATTTCTTTAGGTCTCAATTTAGCCTAGAATGCCCTAGTACAATTCAGTAGTGTTATAAATTGGTGCATTATAATTTTTCTTTTTCTTTTTTTTTAAGATTTTATTTATTTATTTGACAGAGAGAGATCACAAGTAGGCAGAGAGGCAGGCAGAGGAAGAGGGGGAAGCAGGCTCCCTGCTGAGCAGAGAGCCAGATGTGGGGCTCAATCCCACGACCCCGAGATCATGACCTGAGCCGAAGGCAGAAGCTTAACCCACTAAGCCACCCAGGTGCCCCTGCATTATAATTTTTCTATTACATTTCCCTCATTGGATGAACAAGGTGACCAAAGTACTCACTTAACCTGGCTTCCAAGAGGCTAGTTCAAGTTGCACTATATCATCAGAAATCAGGGTTTCTAATGCATTTCTTTACTGTCATCCCCTACAAAGGTAGGTCATGAGAGCTCATGGTGGTTTTATCATTTAGGGTGATTTTAGTTTTAAGTAGTGAAAAATGTAACATAGGGACACCTGGGTGGCTCAGTCATAAAGCATCTGCCTTTGGCTCAGGTCATGATCCCGGGGTCCTGGGATTGAGCCCCCGCACTATGCTCCCTGCTCTGTGGGAAACCTGCTTCTCCCTCTCCCACTCCCCCTGCTTGTGTTCTCTCTCTTGCTGTGTTTCTTTGTCAAAGAAATAAAATATTTTTTTAAAAATGTAACATAGAGTTGCCTAAACCAAACATATTTCTCAGCTCATATAAATGAAAAGATCCTGGCAGGGTAAGACTTGGGTCTGGGTCAGCCAAGGAAGTTTGTTTTGCTTTTAATTCTCTCACTCCTGTCCTTTGGTGTGAATTCTTGTCTTTAGATTGGTCAGAAGATGGCAGTATTACCTTTTTTGCTCATAGCTGAGGGAAGAGAGCTTCTGTCTCATTTTGGGGGTTATGTAGTCCTAGCTCCCCCAAATGCATAAAATCTGTCCTCTCCAATCCCCACTCAAAACTGAGACTAAACCAAGACAATAAAGAATATCTCTCTTTCCCATAAACAGGCTGGCTTGCTCCTAGCATTAAGCAATAGCAGGCAACATTGGGAAAATGGCAAGAACATAGACAGAGAATCCTGCGGCAAAAATAGGCACAGGTACACAGGGATGGCCAAAAGCTGAGGGTGAAGAAGGAACATTGAGAAAAATACTCCAGCACTCCAGCCCCTACCCTAAACACCAGGTAACAGAAAAAATGTGAAGTGGTGTACTGAAGATAACTATTGTAACAGCAGAATCTAATTCCAGATTGGTTCATCCTAACATCCTAGCAGAACAGCAGTGCCCGGTCGCAGACAAATATAGTACTTACTTCAGTCTCCACTGTTCCATACATGCTATTTGGCATGCAATCAAAAAAAAATTACAAAATGAAAAGAACAGGGGTGTCTGGGTGGCTCAGTGGGTTAAAGCCTCTGCCTTCGGCTCAGGTCATAATCTCAGGGTCCTGGGATCGAGCCCCGCATCCGGCTCTCTGCTCGGCGGGGAGCCTGCTTCCTCCTCTCTCTCTCTCTGCCTGCCTCTCTGCCTACTTGTGATCTCTGTCTGTCAAATAAATAAATAAAAATCTTTTTAAAAAAAGAACAAAATGAAAAGAATAAATAATCCTCTGCCAAGCAGCATTAGACTAATTAATAAAACACACATTGAGATGAGCATATTTTGGAAATATCAGAATTTTACATAACTGATGGATGTGTTGAGTGCTTCTGTGAGAAGGGCAGACAATATACATGAACAGATGGGGGGATTTCAGTAGAAATTAATGAAGAATCAAATAGGAAATGCTGGAAAAGAAAATGTATCACAAAGGATGCTTTTGAAGGATTCATGAGTAGGCTCAACAAAGCTGAGAAAAGTGTCAGAACTTGAATATAGATTAATTGAAATCATCCAAACTAAAACAAAAAGTGTGAAGAACACAGAATAAGGTATCAAAGAACCATGGGAAAACTTCTTTATGGTCTCATATATGTGATGGAAATCTAGGAAGAGAGGAGAGAAAGAATGAGAGAAAAAAAATATTTGCAGAGATAATAGCAGAGAATTTCTCCCAAAATAATACCAAGACCTCTGCCAAATCCCAGAACCTCTGAGTACCCAAGCAGGATATAAAAACAAAAAACAAGAAAGGAAACTTGATCTATTATTGCCAAATAGCTAAAAATAAACAAGGCAAAGGAAATGCTGATGGCAGAGAAAAAGGACACATTACATACAAAGAACAGAGATGAGAAAAAAAGCTGACTTCTCACCAAAAACCATTCAAGCCAGAGTCAGAGGAGTGGTATCTTTAACAATCTGAAACAAAATAGTGCTAATCAAAAATTCCTAGCCCAATGAAAATGTTTCTCAAAAAAGTGCAAAAATAAATATTTTCAGATAAATAAAAGCCAATAGAATTCACTACCAGCAGATAAGTACTATAAGAAATAGTAAAGGAATTTCTACAGAATATTATACCAGAAGTAAATTCGGATCAAAAGAGAGAAGAAAAGAAAAGCGAAAGAGAAGGAAATGGAAAGAGAAAGAGATAGAAATTGAGACAGAATGAATAAACGAACTTTGAAAATGCTTAAAATCAAGGCAAATATAAAATAGTTTTTCTTATTTTTAATCACTTGAAAATATTCATTAAGGCAAAAATGTGAGCTGTTTTGTGAGTTTATAGCATATACAAGAAGTAAAATGTGACAATACCATAAAGCAGAGCAGAGAGGAATTGGAAGCTTGCTGTTCTACTCTACATGAATCCACATAATATTAGAAGGTAGACTGTGAAAAATTATAGGTGCATATTATAAGCCCCAGAGTAACCATTAAAAAACTTAAACTGGTATATAACTAATAAGCCAGAAGTAGAGACAAAATGGAATTATTTAAAAAAAAAAAGACTCTATCCAAAAGCAGGAAAATTGAACAAATAACACATGGTGGAAATAGTAAACATTAGCATGATGTTTAAATCCTGTGATATCAATAATTACATTAAATGTAAATGTTCTAAACACACCACTTAAAACAGATTGTCAGAATGGATAAAAAAGCAAAACCTATGATATGCTTTATGTTTTCTGTAAGAGAAACTTTTTAATATAAAGAGGTAGGTAGGCTAAAAGACTAAGGATGAAAAAAGGTATGCCATGCTAAAACTAATCAAAAGAAAGCTAGACTATATTCATACCAACAAAGAGTTCATACAAGGAATATTAGCAAGTAACATACAATTCTAAATGTGTATGTACCTAACAAGTGTTTCAAGATTCATGAAGCAAGAACTGATAGAAACCCACAAGTATATTTGGAAAATGAAATAGTTCCCTTAGTAATTGACAAAACAAGACGACAGAAAATCAGTAAGGATATTGAAGACTTGAACAACATTACCACCCAGCTTGACTTATTTGCCATTTAGAGAACATGTCATCTAATAGTGGTTGAATACACTTGACTTTCAAGTGATTTGGAACATTTGCCAATATAAATCGTATTCTGGACCATAAAGCAAACCATACCAAACTTAAAAGTAAAATCATGCAAAGTATGTTCTCTATTCCAAATGGAATTAAACTGTATCAAGCAAGTGATACCTGTTACCAACCACCAGGAGCAGCAGTTCTAGAATGTCAACCTAGTGCATGGCTTCCAGGTGTCAAGGTCCCTGAAAATATTGGGAACAAGCTTCATATTAGAAACAACTTTATGCTGATAAAATTAACAATTTCAACAAAATGTATGAATTCCTTGAAAGACACATATTATCAAAGCATACACAAGAAGTGAGCCTGGATAGTCCTAATATCTCCTAAATAAGTTGAATGTATAGATAAAAACCATCTAGCATTTTAGCTAGGTGTTGTGTGCAACTGATGAATCACTAAATTCTACCTCTAAAACTAATAACTTGCTAAAGTAATTTATTAGTTCTACTAGCTTTTTTGTTTAAATTTTTAAAAAAGAAAAAACCCATCTAGCAAAAAAAACCTAGGGGCAAATGGCTTTACTGGCAAGTTCTAGCCAAATACGTCAGGAAAAAAATGATTTTCATTCTAATCAAAATCTTTAAAAAATTATAGACACGATACCTGTCATTTTATGAAGCAGCATTACCCTGATAACAAAATCCAACAGTGACATTATAAAAGCAGAAAACTACTAATATTCTTCATGACAATAGATGTGGAAATTCCCAACAAAATATCATTTAGCAGTTTCTACAAAGGATAATTCATCACAAGTGGTATAGATTCTGAAATTGCAGATTGTTTCAATATACAGAAGTCAAACTGTCTAATTCAGTTAGAAGGAGAAGAAGGTTTTGATAAAATTGAACATCGATTCATGACTTAAAAAAAAAAAAAAAAACCCAAAACCTAGGAATTAAAGGGAAACTTCCTCAAGCTGATAAAGGCCATGGCAAAAATATTGATAGCATCATTTTTAATGGTGAAAGATTGAATTCTTTTTTAAAGTTTTTATTTTAATTCTGGTTAGTTAATATAAAAAATAAAATACAAACCACTAGAAGGGAAAAAAAAAAAAGATTGGATCCTTTCACCTGAAGTTTGGAAACAAGGCAAGGACTTATACTCTCACCACCCCATGTCAACATCATATGGGATGTAGTAGCCAACACACTAAGGTGAGAAAAAAAAAGACAGGAAAGGAAAAAATAAAACTAATTGCAGAAGCCAAGATTATGCAGAAAAGTTCAAGGAATTAACGAAAGAACTAATAAATTAGTTTAGCAAAGTCACTGGATAAAAGACTAATATACAGAATCACTATACTTGTTCTGAAGTATTGGAAATTGAAATCAGGAAAGAAAAAAGCAGTACCATTTACAATAGCACCAAATATATAATATGGGGGGGGATGAGCAGGGGACATGAGTGTGTGTGATCTCTATGCTGCATATTACAAAATACTGATGAAAAAATTAAAAGATCATTCAAACAAATAGACATGAGTTTCTCATAGAATGGAAGACTCAATTTTGTTAAGCAATTTATCCTAAGTTGATCTATAATTGCAACACAGTCCCACTCACTATTCCAGCAGGAGTTTTTGCAGAAATTGACAAGCTATTTCTAAAATCTGCAAGAAGCAAAGAAAAATGAACTAAAAAAATAAAAAAGTAAAACAATATTGGAAGATTCACACTATCTGATCTCAAGACTTAACATCAAGATAGTGTGGTATTGGTGAAAGGATAGACACATAAAACAGTAGAACATAATAGAGTCCAGAAGTAGACCCAAATATATGTGGCCAATTGACTTTTGACAACTGTGCCAAAGCAATTTAATGGGAGAAATAATCTTTCAGCCAAGTATTCAGGAATAATTAAGCATCCATGTGCAAAAGAATGACTCTCAACCTATACATCATACCATATGAAAAAATAACTCAAAATGGGTCTTAGACCTAAATGTAAATCCTAAACAGTAAAAAGTCTGGAAAATGTGGGATAGTTTTCTTTATCACCTTGAGTTATCACAGAGTTCTTGGCATGATCCATATAAGAAAATTGATCAGCTGTACTTCATCAAAATTTAAAACTTGTGCTTTTCAAAAGACACTGTTGCCCCAAAGATACAGATATAGTGAAAAGAAGGGCAATCTGTACTCCAGTGTTCGTAGCAGCAATGGCCACAATTGCCAAACTCTGGAAAGAGCCAAGATGCCCTTCATCAGGTGAATGGATAAAGAAGATACGGTTCATATGGAATATTATGCAGCCATCAGAAAGGATGACTACCCAACTTTTGCATCAACATGGACGGGACTGGAGGATATTGTGCTGAGTGAAATAAGTCAAGCAGAGAAAGTCAATTATCATATGGTTTCACTTACTTGTGGAGCATAAGGAATAGCATGGAGGACATTAGGAGAAGGAAAGGAAAAGTGAATTGGGGGAAATCGGAGGGGGAGAAGAAGCATGAGAGAGACTGTGGACTCTGAGAAACAAACTGGGGGTTTTGGAGGGGAGAGGCTTGAGAAGTTAGGTGAACCTGCTGGTGAGTATTAAGAAGGGCACATATTGCATGGAGCACTGGGTGTGGTGCATAAACAGTGAGTCTTGGAACACTGAAAAAATAAAATTAAATAAAACAAAAACAAATGAATGCGTTTAATTGGATTTGAGTGTGGCACTAGCAGGCTGCTAAGCTAACGGTCCCAGCTTGCTATGAAGAAGTAAACAACATAGGGCCAATACACAGGGGCTGTCTTTGGCTAATTTATAAAATCGTTCTCAAGTTGGGTTCTTATCATTCGGGACTCTGTCTGGTGTTCCACTGCTTACATACAATATGAGTTTAACTATTCTTTGTGATTTTTATGACAGTACAGCCTAACTGAAAATTATTTTTTTAGCCTTTCAGTAATAGGATACTACATAACACTTGAATCTTTTGTCCCCACTACAGTGTTAGAGTAGAATTTTAATATAGCACTTAGAAAGTGTCAAAAGTAGTTACTAATGACAAAATTGTCATAGTAAACTCAAGCAAGTAAAGTCAATCAATTGGTGATTGCTTTTTTTATTCTGCATAGTTTCATTGAGGCTTTGATATTATTTTTTTAAAAGATTTCATTTATTTATTTGTCAGAGAGAGAACGAGAAAGGGAACACAAGCAGGGGGAGTGGGAGAGGGAGAAGCAGGCTTCCCGCCAAGCAGGGAGCCTGAGGCGGGGCTCGATCCCAGGACCCTGGGATCATGACCTGAGCCAAAGGCAGATGCTTAATGACTGAGCCACCCAGGTGTCCCAAGGCTTTAGCTATGATTGTATTCAGAGTATGGTAGCATTTCTTCCATCAACATTTCAGGTAGGATTATGTTGAACTTCAAGGATAGTAGTTTTCTCAAGTTCCCTATCAAGTATTCTCCTTCCCGATCCCCAAAGGAAAAGATTTTTTAAAAATTATTAACATTTGGTTATTTAATTTTTCTTTTAAAAGTAGGCTCCATGCCCAGCATGGATCCCAACATGGGGTTTGAATTCATGACCCTGAGATCATTCCTGATCTGAGATCAAGAGTTGGACACTTAACCTGCTGAGCCACCCAGGAACTTCTGGTCATTTAATTTTCAAATGTATTCATTATTGGGGCAAGGTTGGCATCTTTACACACTTTCATCTGTGGGTGCCAGTAAAAACATACACAGACATTGAAAAGGAATTGGCCAGTATATTTTAAACTGTTTAATGTGTCTCTCTTAGATCTACAGACCTTAGAATAGGAAATTTAAAACAGAAAAGATAAGTATCATATCAATGATGTCATTGAGCTTTTACAAATGGATATAACAAGGGTTCATCAATAGATTCTGAAAAGAATTGGTATATCCCTGTAACAACAAGGAGTTGTTAAAGTGATGGCATAAACATAACAAAACATGGGGCACCTGGCTGGCTCACTCAGTGGAGCTTGTGACTCTTGATCCTGGGGTTGTGAGTTCAAGCCCCACGTTAGGTGTGGAAATTACTTAATAAAATCTTAGGGGCGCCTGGGTGGCTCAGTGGGTTAAGCCGCTGCCTTCGGCTCAGGTCATGATCTCAGGGTCCTGGGATCGAGTCCCGCATCGGGTTCTCTGCTCAGCAGGGAACCTGCTTCCCTCTCTCTCTCTCTCTCTCTCTCTGCCTGCCTCTCCGTCTACTTGTGATCTCTCTCTGTCAAATAAATAAATAAATAAAATCTTTTAAAAAAATCTTTAAAAACCATGACAAAACATAATGTAATTTACAGAAAACAGGTTTCAGTCTTCACGGATTAATATAAAAAATATGTGTGTATGTGCATATACATGCATCAGATAACATGTGCAGGATATCTCACATAAATAATTACTTGTTCTGATAAGGAGGATTTTATGTGGCTTTCTTCTTTTAGATTTTGCAGTGAATGTCACTTCACCAAAGCAGTAAAGCTAGGTGAAATGGGATATCTGAAATTATCAAGTAAATATTAATCTTTTCTTAATTTCAGTTTTGGATTGTCCATTGCTAGTGTATAGAAATTAATTTTTTATGTTGATCTTCTACAGTCTTGCTGAACTTCCTCATTAGTTCTAATAATTTTAAGTTGACTTCTTAGGATTTTCAATATATAAGTTTATCATATGCAAATATAGTTGTAGTTCTTCCTTTCCTATCTGAATGCCTTTTTTTCTTCTTCTTGCCTACTGGTCCTGGCTAGAAACACCAGTACAGTGCTAAAGTAGCAAGAGCAGATATCCTTGCATTATTCCTGAAACATCCAGTGTTGGCTGAATGTATTTTCTTCACAAATGTCTTTTATCCAATTGAGGAAGTTTCTTCTATTCCTAGTTTATAGACTCTTCTTAAAATGGTTTTATCGTTAACTGCTTTTCATGTGTTTAAGGAGTTAATAATGTGGGTTTTGTCCTTTATTCTATCAGTGTGGTACATCACATTAATGATACTCAGATGTTAAACCAACCTTGCATTTCTGAGATAAATCCCACTGGTCATTCTATATAATCCCTTTTATGTACTATTGGATTAAGTTATCCAGTATTTCATTGAAGATTTTTACATATATATTCGCAAGGACTATTAATCTTTAGTTTTCTTGTGATATCTTTGTTGATTCTGTGTCAGAGTAATACAGGCCTTATAGAATGAATTGAGAGTATCCCTGGCTTCTGTGTTCTGGGAGAGTTTGTGAAGAATTGGTGTTAATTCTTCTTTAAATATTTGGTGGAGTTCACCAGTAAATCCATGGGCCCTTTTGTAGGCCTTTGAGGCTTGCCCCAACCTGACGAGGGCTTTTCTTAGCCATTTCTCTCTCTCTCTCTGGTTCTCTCTGTCAAGCCTCTAAGAGGTATTCTCTTTCTATTGTTGCTCCCATGGAGGTACTAACCTCCTCTTAATTCCTCTTCTCCAAAATCTCCCTTATCTTGAACAATGATCTTGGGCTTGAACTCATCCACACTCTTTCAAACAAAGCCAGTCCCTTTAGGGAGAGCTGCAGAGTTCTCTGTTCTTATGGTCTGCCTCTCCTCCTGGGCAGAATGTTTCACACTTCTCTGGGTCTGGGGGCTGGGACAGCGACCCTCCTCTCTATAAGCAGGGTATTATACAGAGATAGGAGCCCTTGGTTTATTAGCTAGCCTCTCCTGAGGTAAGACTTCTGTCCCATGAGCAAGCTGGGGCAGGATCAATCAGGGTCCATTTTTCTGGTCTGCCACACCTGGAGAAGAACCTTCACTCCAAGTGGGGACTGAGTGTGGAAAGGAGTCCCAGACTTCTCAACCGTGCTTGCCTGGAATAGAGCTTCCGCATCATCAAGCTGGAGGGAAAGACGAATGATGTTAGCCTGTCCCTCCTGGGTAGAGATGATAGCCCTATACTGGGAAATGGAGAGAGAAGGTCTTCTTGGCCCTACTTGCCTAGAGCAGAGCTTATGTCACACTGAGTTGGGGGATTCAGTTAGAGGAGGTGATTCATGGCTGACAATGCATGGATTTTCTCCCTCTGCCCCTCCCCCCAAAATAAATAAATCTTTTTAAAAATATTTGTTTAATGAAGGAACAAATGGAAAAAAGTAAGTACCTCAATGCCCCAAGTCTATAATTCTTGCCAGACTTCATCATTCTGGATATTTGCTCTTTTTAAAAAAAATTTCTTCCTTGCTTCCTTTCAAACAATTGATTTAAATTTAGTTATTACATAATCACAGTTAGAACTGGAATGTATACACCTCTTGGGCACAGTAAAACTTCTCAGACCTTGACATCAGACTAGACTCTGACATCCTCACTTCCTCACTCTTGAGACACTCACTGAGGCTTTTTCCAAGGAAGAGGAAGAAAACTCTGGCTCCCTCACCTGCGCTATAGGGAAGCTAGCAATGTTATTCACCTACAGGTCCCAGCAGCTGTGGGCTGCCTCAAAAGATACAGGTAACTGGGAATTAGGAGTAGGGGGAAGAGGGACCCATTCAGGACTCCTATTCCTGTATTGTGCCTTTCAGGTGTCTTGATTGCTTTTCTATTGGCTTGTGCCTCTTCTTATTGACTTGTGAGAGCTCTTTTTATATTTTTAATATAAGCCCTCTGTCAGATATATGTGCTGCACTTATCTTCTCCCAACCCATGATTTACTATGTCTATGGTCTTGGTGAAATTAACATTTTGTCACTTTACTGTCTTATAACCTGTTTTTTTTTAAAGAAAAAATTTAAATGCATATAATATAATGAACCATTATATACTTATTACTGAGTTTTAACAAATAACTATTCATGGCTAATCTTATTTTATCTCTATCTCCACCTGCTTTTCCCAACCTGTATTATTTTGAAGCAATTTCCACACATTTCATCTGCATGTATCTCTAAGAGATAAGAATTTTATTCTTAAAACATAACCACAATACATTCTCTTCTCCTCTATTTCTTTTCCCCCTTCTTCTCCTTCTCTCTGCCACAATGCATAAAACATTCCTTGACATCATCAAATATCCAGTCAGTGTTCCTGCTTTCCCAAATGTCTTAGAAATAGGATTTTTAAAGTATTTTTGTTCACTGTTAAAATGAGGTCTCATAATGTTTTGTGATGAACAGATGCATTCTTAATTTGAATAGGGTCTAATATAGCAATCTTTCCTTTTATTATTAGGGAACTTTATGTACTTATTAACTTTTCCTACCCTGAGACCATCAAAGTATTCCCCTGTGTTATTACATGGTACAATGACCTCTCCTCTCATTCCAACTACCCAGAGGTAAGTCAGACTGCATATTTTAGGGGCACAGTCCTCATAAGACTTCAAGTCCTCACAAGAACTGTAAGTTCATGGACTCCATTGCCACCCTTACTTCTGACCAGCTGACCACCAACCCTTCAGGTTGATAATTCACTGTAACCACTTACAGACCTCAGGAAAACACTATATTTATGAATTACAGTTTTGTTCTAGCAAAAGTATATAAACAGAACCAGCCAAAAGGAGAGACAAATAAGCTGAGGTCTGGGAGGGACATGTTGCCATCTCAGCAAACAGATGTGTGACAATACTCAGAATATTGCCAACTAGGGAAGCTTACCCAAGCCTCAGTGTCTGTAGACATGATTGATTGAATCATTGGTCTTGTACCTCAATCTCTAGCCTCCTTTCCCCCTACAGATTAATATTACCCAGTTCGAATCCCAACCCTCGAACCACATGGTTAATTTTTCTGGTGTGATCACCCCCACCCTGAGTCATTCCATCATCATAAACTATCTAGGGGTTCCCCATAACTCATCTTTGCAGCATAAACTAGCAGGTATAGTCTGAGGAAACCCCCCCCCCACCATGAATAAGAAAGATTCCTATCACTCAGCAGATTCTAAAGATTTAAGGCCTATCTTCCAGACCTGGAGACAAATTTCCGCCAAACTACTTATTACACAGGTGCATACAATTTAGAATTGTCCTATGGTCTTGGTGAATTTAACATTTTATCACTATGAAGAGTCTCTCTAGTAATGCTTTTAAAGTGATTGTATTGATATAATTCACATATTATAAAATTCACGCTTCTAAAGTATACAATTCAATGGTTTTCAGTATGTTAATAGAATGTGCAACCATTATTCTCACTCCAGAACATCTCCATCATTCCAAAATGAAACTCGATCCCTACGCACAGTTATTCCACATTCTGCCTTCCTCTCAGCCTCTGGAAGCTACTGATCTACCTTCTGTCTCTATGGGTTTTTCTATTCTAGACATTTCATATAAATGGAATCATATACTATGTAGCATTTTGGGCTGGTTTCTTTTATTTAGCATGTTTTCAAGGTTCATCCACGTATCAGTACTTCATTCCTTTTTATGGCCAAATTATATTCCATTGTGTGGATAAACCACATTTTACTTACCTATTCATCCGTTGATAGATACTAGTTCCACCCTTTTTAAAAAAATATTTTATTTATTTATTTGACACAGAGAGAGAGAGAGAGATCACAAGTAGGCAGAGAGGCAGGCAGAGGGAGAGGGGGAAGCAGATGCCCTGCTGAGCAGAGAGCCTGATGCGGGGCTCGATCCCAAGACCCTGAGATCATGACCTGAACCTAAGGCAGAGGCTTAACCCACTGAGCCACCCAGGCGCCCCTCCACCTTTTTGGATATTATTAATAATAGGCTATGAACATACATATGCAACTTTTGTGTGGTCTACCAATGCTTTTTTGCCTTAAAATATATTTTGTCTGGGGCGCCTGGGTGGCTCAGTGGGTTAAGCGTCTGCCTTCGGCTCAGGTCATGATCCCAGAGTCCTGGGGTCGAGCCCGATGTCTGGCTCCTTGCTCAGCGGGGAGCATGCTTCTCCCTCTCCCTCTATCCCTTCCTGCTGCTCATGCTCTCTCTCCCAGACAAATAAATAAAATCTTTAAAAATATATATATATATATTTTTTTGTCTGATATTAACATTGTATTTTAAAATTTGTCAAAATGATTTCAGGCTTAGGATGATATCTTTTGTCCAAAGAGGATATTCACTTGACTCTCAGATAGCTGAGGGCATTAGCAAATTCAGGATTCTTTTTCTATAGCTTCAAGGATATAGCTAATTTGGATTTGGGCTTCAGATCCCTGCCAGGGCAGATCTATGGGCTATTTACTCTTTCCCCTAGGTGCAGTGGTTCCTGATATCCAGTACAAAATATAGGAGTTTTAGGGGCACCTGGGTGGCTCAGTGGGTGAAGCCTCTGCCTTCAGCCCAGGTCATGATCTCAGGGTCCTGGGATCGAGCCCCGCATCCGACTATCTGCTCAGCAGGGAGCCTGCTTCCCCCTCTTTCTCTGTCTGCCTCTCTGCCTACTTGTGATCTCTGTCAAATAAATATTTTAAAAACCCCAAAATATAGGAGTTTTATCAATTACCTACTTTTGGCAGGTCCTGGACTCAAACTTTTATAACCCTACACCCATGACCATGTCAAAGATAAGAGTCTTGCTTCTCAGCCTTACTGTTTTCAGAACTGGCCTATGCCCCTGGGGGGAAAAGTAGCTCCCAGTAACCAGCTTTCTGTCTAGGCTTCCCTGATCTCCTGAATTACAGGCTTATTCATTCTGTACACATTGTCAGCTTACCGATGCTTACCAATAGACTTTGTGTGTGTGTGTGTGTGTGTGTGTGTGTGTGTGTGTGTGTGTGTGTTTCTAAGCTAATAAGAATTACCTATTTTACCATTACTCAAAATGGAAGCCTCTGTTATACTTTCCAATTTGGCAGTCCTTTTGTCTTTCCTATAATCAGACTGATCCTGTTTAATATAAGAAACTGCAAAACAGATATTACCAAACATTTTTACTTTGGGGAGAAGTCCTTTGATCTTAAAATGGTTAATCCTTAAAAAGTTTCTTTTCTTTAAAACCATTATTTTTCACATATTTGCTGTTATTTATTTTCCTATTCAGAGGAACATTGCCCAGGATTTGAACTGGTTTCAGTTAATCTTTTTCAGATATTTCTAGTATCATCCATGGCTTTTTGGCAAAAGAGATGTACTTTAATCAGGACTGTAGATTTACAGGAATTGAATCACTATGCTGTACACCTGAAACTGATATAATAGTGTGTGTTAACTAATGGAATTAAAAACTTTAAGGGGCACCTGTGTGGCTCAGTCGGTTAAGCGTCTGCATTTGGCTCAGGTCGTGATCCTGGGGTCCTGGGATGGAGCCCTGTGTCAGGTTCCCTGTTCAGCAGCGGGTCTGCTTCTCCCTCCACTCCTCCTCATGCTCGTTCTCTCTCTATCTCTATCTCTCTCTCACTGTCTCTCAAATAATATCTTGAAAAAAAATAAAATAAAACTTTAAGAAATAGAGGTGCCTGGCTGGCTCATTCAGAAGAGCACGCAACTCTTGATCTCAGGGTCATGAGTTTGAGCCCCAAGCTGGGTGTAGAGATTACTAAAAAATAATATTAATAAACTTAAAATAATAAACTTTACAGCAACACATAAGATAGAGAAACAAATTGTTTAATGACACAAAAAAATAATTGGAGAGATCCCAGATGTGGGACATCATGACAACTGACGCGATTCCTCAGCAGGCCAAAGGTCTGAAAAAAGGAACAGCAGGATAGTATTCAAGAATAAATGTGCCTGAGCAGATAAATAGAATGAATGGGTTCTGTTTGGACATTGACTTAAACAAAGCAGTTATGAGAGATTTTGGACGTGAAAAATTTGAATAGGGCTTGGGCATGTCAATTATCAAGGCAATTTCTACATACTAAGTAAAACAGAATCGGAAGGATGAGTTTACTGCAAGCCTTTTGACCTGCAAACCAGGAAACTCGAGGCTACAGAAACAAAGAATTCTGAGTTGTTCACAGGCTAAGGGATATTTATGGGATAAATATAAAAGTCATTTGGCTTTTTTTAGTTCATTGGTTGCCTAGTCATCTTTCTTACTTGAATCAGGGTAGCGGAGTCAAAGAAAGGAGGTCCAGAGATGGCCATGAACAGACCTGGCATTTGGGAACTGGCTAGTATCTTCTGTTGATTTCTGAGAAGAGATGTACATTCCTTCAAGGTTAGGTTATAAGTTTCCTTTTTTGCACTTGCATTCACCAGCTCCATTTTGTCCCTGACATAAAAGACTCCCATTTTAGTCTGTTTCTGCAACCAAACTAATGTGAGTTTGCTCCTTGGTGAGTTAGAGGTAGAGACTACACTGGGTGGAGCTGTCACGCCAAGGAAATTTTGTTTGCAGCAAATAAGGAGATCACAGGGACTAGCTTCCAAAGCTATGACTCCCCCAGCAGGGATGAGAGGTTTCTTTTTAGGGGTTAGGATGAATATTCAGCAAAGGGAGCTTCATCGTTGTATGCAAAGGTGGGCCTAAGGTTGCGCATGCTCTTTAAAAAACATGCCTATTATGTAAATGAATCTTGTGCTCCTCTAAGGGTGAAGACTTTAGTGGAATAATGAAGCAGAGGTAACTGTTGGACAAGGGTATGGGACTATGGGCATGCTCTGAGAGCCGGTATAAACTGGATGAGGTCTTGAGCTCTTCGTCCTGGGTAAGGAACACAGGATCTTGTTTGCTTTTGAAAGAGCACTGGATGGGACACCGGGGTGGCTCAGTCTTAAGCATCTGTCTTTAGCTCAGGTCATGATCCCAGTGCTCTGGGATGGAGCCCCACATGCTCGGTGGGAGGCCTGTTTCTCCCTCTCCTAGTCCCCCTGCCTGTGTTCCCTCCCTCACTGTGTCTCTCTCTCAAATAAATCAATAAAATCTTTAAAAAGAAAGAAACAAACAAACAAACAACACTGGAGTTCAACTGCTGGTTTATTTTCTCTGATATGGTTAGGCTATATCCTGGACTGCTAGAGACTTAGTTTTTGCATTCTCATTGTTCCCTTAAAAATCCACAACTACTGAGGTTTTTGCATTTCTTTGTAATTCTGACACCTCCTAGGAAGTTTCGCAAGAGGTGTGCTAAGGCAAGTAGAGCCAGTAGGACGGGGATAACAGAAAACAGCTGGGGGCCTAAAGTAACTTCTGTCATGAAAGCCATATTTCCGCTTTCTTTTTCTGGAGACCCCTGACTGAGCACAGTTCTACAGGTAGTGGGAGATGTGAAGGATTTATTGGTAATTATTACTGAGTGTGATAATGATACTGTGGTTTTGAAATAAAATATTTTAAGGAAATATTTACCAAAGTATTGAGGAGTTAAAAACACGATGTCAGGGATTTGTTCTAAGATTCCGTATCTAAAATTAAAAAATAAAAATGATATATGAATGAGGGGCGCCTGGGTGACTCAGTGGGTTAAAGCCTCTGCCTTTGGCTCAGGTCATGATCCCAGGGTCCTGGGATCGAGCCCAGCATCAGGCTCTCGGCTCAGCAGGGAGCCTGCTTCCTCCTCTCTCTCTGCCTGCCTCTCTGCCTACTTGTGATCTATCAAATAAACAAATAAAATATTTTTAAAAATGATATATGAATGAGATGGTTATAACAGTATTAAATTTAGGATAGGAGTATATGGGGTACATTTTACTATTCTTTCTGCTTTTGTATATGTTTGAAAACTTTCACAATAAAAAGCTACAAATACATTTCCAGCCGAGGAAAAAAATCGTGGCTTCCTGGTTTCACTTGGGTTATTCAATCACAAAACACTTTATGTCGGGAGCAGAACAGTACATAGTAAAACTATGTAATGAAATAATCTGAGGCTGAACATGAATTATAAAACAATTTAAATTTTATAAAAAGCACATGCCACAGTATTTTCTGAAGTTCCCTGCAATAGAGCTATTTTCATCTGCCACAACTCCTCCTCCTCCTCCTCCCCTCCCCCTCCTCCTCCTCCTTCTTCTTCTTCTTCTTCTTTTTTTTTTTTTGCTAATAACCTCCTTGTATGGACCATCTGTGCAGCTCCTGGGAACTCCCTTCCATTTACTAGAAGGGATAATGCTCAATTGAAGAATCGTTACATAAAGCCAATTAGATCTTTAAAGTCACTTGAATCGTTTTTTAATACAACTCATTTTTGTAAATGAAATTCAAGATATTTCTCTTTGGAGCATAATCAATGTTTGTATCAACTTTTTGTAAATTCTCAGCTTATTAGGATGAGTAGCTCATGCCACAAAACAGTGTCGATAGCCCTTAGGCGCCTTGTGGACAATAAAGGTGGCAGAGGAGTCAATCACATTCCCCTTATCTCTTTTCCCTTGCCTCCCCACAAGACACACCGCGTGGAGCTTGGACACTGAAGAATGAAACTTCCTAGCTACCTCCCTCCCTTCCTACAATATACCGTCTATGTTGTCATTAGCACGGAGATTCCCGTCCAAGCAAATTTCTTGATTGTTCATCACGGGAACTTCCACAGGTTCCATCAATCTTCAATCTTCCATTAACCTTAAATCTCTTCGAAAGCAAGCAGCAGCACCTGGCACCTAAAAACCCTCCCCGCTCCCCCCAATCCTGGACTGTAGTTCCGTGAACCTTACGTAAACCTAATCAAGTTAGTTGCATTGAAACCAAACTTGCAATTCTCAGTTAATTCCAACCTTGACTTCACGGCCCCGTGGAAGTGCTGTGTCAGCTGCCGGGGTATTCTCCGTCACCGCGATTAGCTATAAACTCCGTTTATTATCGACGGCCGTAACGGTGATATCCAAGGAGCCGACATTTGATGCAGCTTTGAGATCCAAAGTTCTCTAAGGAACTTAGGTTCAGCCTAAGTCATTTTTACGTTTTCCATTTTTAGCACCATCCCCCGACTTGCTCCTGCTAAAGATCTTGGTTAACTTCACCGTGTAAGCTTCAGTTCGCAATTCCTTTCTCATGAGCTTTAAGAAATGTATAAAACAAAAAGAAATCTGACAGTTACAGCGCCAGAGGAAGGACTCAACCTGAATCTCATCTTTGCCCGAACCGGGAGCCAGCTGGTGGGAGGTGCGGTCCCGCGAGCTGCATTCTGGGAAATGTAGTCCAGCAGGTGCGCGAAACCTGAGGCGCTTCCCCTTGGGCATTCTGGGAAGTGTAGTCCAGGAGCTGGATATAGTCGGCGGCTCGGAGGCACTTCCGCTCCAGGAAGGCGAGGTCGGGGCCGAGGTTGCTGGCAGTGAGGTGAGTTAACCCCAGGTCCCTGCGGTCCCTCCGAGCCTTCTCGGCCTCGGCGTGGGGCCAACAGCCAGCCGCCTTCGCTCCCGGGGAAGGGGTGTCGCGGCCGGCGGCGGAGGGCGGGGACGGAGGCAGCGGCGGCAGAGTGCCGCTGCTTGGCGGAGCCTCGGCGTCGGGGCGGACGCGCGTGGCGAGCGGAGTTTGAAGGTCTCCCGCGCTCCGAGTCCCCGGCCGGGGTCGCGGACCTGCCAGCCGGCGCTGCGCCCGCCTCGCAGTAAAACAACGGGCGAGTGGCTTGACATCTCCTTGCCTCGGTTTCCCCTTGGCTAAAAAGCGTTAGTGCCTTCCCAGTGGTGTTCTGAGAATTCAGTGAGATTGGGTAGGAAAGCTAATAATCAGTGCCTGGTGCAGGATCGGACGGGACCGTGAATTCTGTCATCAAACTCGGGCCCCGGGTGGTTGGGAAGCTCCTGAGAGCGCGGCGTGGGCTCGGAGCCCCAGCTGCAGCTCCGCTGGCCCTTCACTGATTTACGTGGGGGGCCGGTCCTGCACGCCTGGACTCATCCGTGACACTTGTTTCGGAAGGAGAGTTCTCTTCAGCCGGACCCTGGGGAAAGTTCTCCGTGGTTTATCCCAGAGAAACAGCCGTGAGCACGGCCTCGCACAGTGCCTGCGGCATAGCGAGTCCTTAACTGTTCCTAACGTGCCGCAGCTGCGTGTCGTTAGTTTCCATGCAGCAGGATTTCTTAGTCTCCGGTTATTAGTCATTATTTGCCTCCGTGCATACGGGAGAAGAAACTTAGTTGAGGCTCTTCCAGCTTAATAACATGCTCAAGTAATTACACCTACTAAAATGGTGTAATGGGGGGGATCATGACAGTTTATCATTAGCAGTACAACAAATTATCTGTGGGATAACCAATCAGCATTAGACTTTCCTAGGGTAACGGTAAGTCATGGCTCTGAATTCTGGGCGTCTTAAAACATTCATTTTTTTGAACAAATCTGCAAGGGAAGTTTTACGAAGCATAATGGCATCTTATTTGACCCTGCAGGACATGGAATACTGACATTACTATGATCCCCGTTTACATGTGACTGGATCGAGGTGCAGAAAGATTAATAACTCTCTAAGAGTTTATGCTGCTAGGAAGTAGGAAGCAATAAATAGAAATGCAGAATTTGAACCCAGCTACTTTGGCCCCATTAAGTTATATTGCCTGTATGTCTCTCATTTCCTCTCCTACCCAGGCTCAGGAGTGCTCTGGAAACTACCAGAAGCACTTATGTTAGGGACTGTTTTTGTATGAAGGCAGCTGACTAAGGGCGCCCAAGGGAAGCTGGAATCCAGCTCCTGTTCTAAGTTCTGCCTGGAGAAAGAGGCACCTTTTCCTGTTGGCACAAAGCACCACACGGACTAGCAGCTCTCATGATGACTTTCCCTTTCACAGTTTTGCCATCCCAGAGCTCTGCCTCTCCCCAGAAGGAAAAGGAGAAAAATGACCAAGTTCCAGGTAAGTTGGGCTTGCCTTCCTAGTCCTTGAAATGATGTCTCATTTCAAAAGATCGGATGCATTTTACCCCTGCTTGGAAAGGGTAAAAGGGCATTCAGGACATTTGCTTTTTATTTCCAAATAACAGTGTGAAAATTAATATTAAAAAGAAAACAACTCCCACATTACAAACCTGTTTACAAATCAGTTTTAATTGTCCCACATTCCTTCTCATTTGAGTTGACATGTCTAGATTTGTAATCATACTAAGTACATTTTGGATTTTTATTTATTTATTTTTCAAAGATTTCTTTATTTATTTGACAGAGATCACAAGTAGGCAGAGAGGCAGGCAGAGAGAGAGGAGGAAGCAGGCTCCCCGCTGAGCAGAGAGCCCGATGCAGGGCTCGATCCCAGGACCTGGGATCGTGACCTGAGCTGAAGGCAGAGGCTTTAACCCACTGAGCCACCCAGGTGCCCCCATTTTGGATTTTTAAACGTAATTTTATATTACCTATAATTTATGATGATGATGATGATGTTAGTCATTATATAATACATCATTAGTTTTTGATGTAGTGTTCCATGATTCATTGTTTGCGTATAACACCCAGTGCCCATTGTAGTGCGTGCCCTCCTTAATACCCATCACCAGGCTCACCGTCCCCCCACCCCCTCCCCTCTAAATCCCTGTTTGATTCCTGGAGTCCACAGGTTCTCATGCTTCGTCTCCCCCTTTGAATTCCCCGCCTTCATTTTTCCCTTGCTTCTTCTAATGTCCATTGTGCTATTCCTTATGTTCCACAAATAAGTGAAACCTTATGGTAATTGTCTTTCTCTGCTTGACTTATTTCACTCAGCATAATCCCCTCCAGTCCCATCCATGTCGATACAAATGGTGGGTGTTCATCCTTTCTGATGGCTGAGGAATATTCCGTTGTGGATCTGGACCACATCTTCTTCATCCATTCCTCTGTTGAAGGGCACCTCGGCTCCTTCCACAGTTTGGCTATTGTGGACATTGCTGCTATGAACATTGGGGTGCATGTGGCCCTTCTTTTCACATCTGTATCTTTGAGGTAAATACCCAGGAGTGTAATTGCTGGGTCATAGCTCTATTTTTGATTTTTTGAGGAACCTTCACACTGTTTTCCAAAGTGGCTGCACCAACTTGCATTCCTACCAACTCTGTTAGAGGGTTCCCCTTTTTCTACAACCTCTCCAACATTTGTTGTTTCTTGCTTTGTCGATTTTTGCCATTCTAACTGGTGTAAGGTGGTATCTCCATGTGGTTTTGATTTGAATCTCCCTGATGCCTAATGATCATGAACATTCTTTCATGTGTCTGTTAGCCATTTGTATGCCTTCTTTGGAGAAGTGTCTGTTCATGTCTTCTGCCCATTTTTTGACATGATCATTTGTTTTGTGGGTGTTGAGTTTGAGAAGTTCTTTATAGATCTTGAATATCAGCCCTTTGTCTGTAGTGTCATTTGCAAATATCTTCTCCCATTCCGTGGGTCGCCTCTTTGTTCTGTTGACTGTTTCCTTTGCTGTGCAGAGTCGTTTTATCTTGATAAAGTCTCAAAAGGTTATTTTTGCTTTTGTTTTCTTTGCCTTTGGAGACATATCTTGAAAGAAGTTAATGTGGCTGATGTCAAAGAGATTTCTTCTCTAGGATTTTGATGGATTCCTGCCTCACATGAGATCTCTCATGCATTTCGAGTTTATCTTTGTGTATGATTTAAGAGAATGGTCGAGTTTCATTCTTCTATACATAGCTGTCCAATTTTCCTAGCACCATTTATTAGAGTCTTTTTTCCACTGGATGTTTTTTCCTGCTTTGTTGAAGATTAGTTGACCATAGAATTGCAGGTCCATATCTGGGCTCTCTACTCTGTTCCCCTGGTCTATGTGTCTGTTTTTGTGCTAGAACCATGCTGTCTTTGTGATCACAGCTTTGTAGTAAAGCTTGAAATCAGACAACGTGATGCCCCCAGTTTTGTTTTTCTTTTTCAACATTTCCTTGGCAATTTGGGCTCTTTTGTAGTTCAATACAAATTTTAGGATTGTTTGTTCCAGCACTTTGAAGAATGCCATTGGTATATTGATCGGGATGGCATTGGAAGTATAGATTGCTCTGGGCGGCATAGACATTTTAACAATGTTTATTCTTCCGATCCATGAGTATGGAATGATGGAATGTTTTTCCGTCCCTCTGTGTCTTCAATGCCTTTTCATAAGTGTTCTGTAGTTTCTAGAGTATAGATAGATCCTTTACCTCTGGTTAGATTTATTCCAAGGTATGTTAAGGTTTTTGGTGCTATTGTAAATGGACTTGATTCCCTAATTTCTCTTTCTACAGTTACACTCTTAGTGTATAGGAAAGCTACTGATTTCTGTGCATTGATTTTGCATCCTGCCACATTACTGAATTGCTGTATGAGTTCTAGTAATTTGGGGATGGAGTCTTTTGGGTTTTCCACATGACGTATCACATCATCTGCAAAGAAAGAGTTTGACTTCTTTGTCAGTTTGAATGCCTTTTATTTCTTTTTGTTTCCTGGTCACTGTTGCTAGGACTTCTAGTACTATGCTGAATGATAGTGGTGAGAGTGGGCATCCTTGTCGTGTTCCTGATCTTAAGAGAAATGCTCTTAGCTTTTCCCCATTGAGAATGATAATTCACTGTAGGCTTTTCATAGATGGTTTTTATGGAATTGAGGAATGTTCCCTCTATCCCTACACTCTGAAGAGTTTTAATCAGGAAAGGATGCTGTATTTTGTCAATGCTTTTTCTGCATCAGTTGAGAGGACCATGTGGTTCTTGTCCATCCTCTTATTAATGTGTTCTGTCACATTGATTGATTTATGAATGTTGAACCACACTTGCTTCCCAGGGCTAAATCCCACCCGGTCATGATGGATAATCCTTGTAATGTGCTGTTGGATCCTATTAGCTAGGATCTTGTTGAGAATCTTGGCATCCCTATTCATTGGGATATTGGTCTGAAATTCTCCTTTTTGGCAGGGTCTGTGCCCGGTTTTGGGATCAAGATAATTCTGGCCTCATAGAATGAGTTTGGAAGTTTTCCTTCTGTTCCACTTTTTGAAACAGCTTCAGGAGAATAGGTTTTATTTCTTCTTTGGATATTTGGTAGATTTCCCCAGGGAATCCATCAAGCCCCGGAATCTTGTTTTTTGGGAGGTTTTTGATCACTGCTTCAATCTTGTTACTAGTTACTGGTCTATTCAGGTTGTCAATTTCTTCCTACTTCAGTCTTGGTAGTTTTATAGGTTTCCAGGAATGCATTCCTTTCCTCTAGGTTGCTTAATTTTTTTGCATTTGGTTGTTGGTGATAATTTCTAAAAATTGTTTCTTCCAATTTTAGTATATGTGCTGCTGAAGCGAACACTCTAAGAATTGTTTCTATTTCCTTGGTGTTAGTCATGATCTCTTCCCTTTCATTCATAATTTTATTACATAATTTTATTAATTTGGGCCCTTTCTCTTTTCTTTTGGATACATATGGCCAGTGGTTTATCGCTCTTACTAAGTCTTTCAAAGAAGCAGCTTCTAGTTTCGTTGATGTGTTCTCCTGTATTTCTGGTTTCTAATTCATTGATCTTTGCTCTAATCTTAATTATTTCCCTTCTTGTGCATGGCTTAGGCTTTATTTATTGTTTTTTGTTTGTTGTTTTTATTTGTTGTTCTTGCTACCCCAGCTCTAAGGTGTAAAGTTAATTTGTGTATTCAAGATTTTTTCTGTTTTTTTTGAGTGAGGCTTGGATGGCTATGTATATCTCCCTTAGGACCACCTTTGCAGTATCCCTTAGGTTTTGGACTGATGTGTTTTCTTTCTCATAAGTTTCCATGAATTGTTTAAGTTCTTCTTTGATTTCCTTGTTGACCCAAACATTCCTGAGCAGAATGGTCTTTAGCTTCCAAGTGTTTGAATTTTTTCTAAACTTTTTCTTGTGGTTGAGTTCCAGTTTCAAAGTATTGTATTGTGAGAACATGCAGGGAATAATCTCAATCTTTTGATATCAATTGAGACCAGATTTGTGACCCAGTATGTGGTCTGTTCTGGAGAAAGTTCCATGTGCGTTCAAGAAGAAGTATTCTGTTGTTTTAGGGAGGAATGTTCTGTATATGTCTATGAGGTCCATCTGGTCCAGTGTGTCATTCCAAGCTCTTGATCCTTTGTTGATTTTTCAGCTTAGATGATCTGTCTAGTGCTGAGAATGGAGTGTTGAGGTCTCCTACAATTAACATATTGTTATCAATATGTCTTTATTTTGGTTAACAGATGGCTTATGTAGTTGGCTGCTCCCATGTTGGGGACATAAATATTTAGAATTGTTAGATCCTCTTGTTGGATAGACCCTTTAAGAATGATATACTGCCCTTCTGTATCTCTAACTCCAGGCTTTAGCTTAAAATCTAATTTGTCTGATGTGAGAATTGCTACCTCAGCTTTCTTTTGAAGTCTGTTGGCATGAAAGATGGTTCTCCATCCCTTCACTTTCAGTCTGGATGTATTTTTGGTTCAAAACGAGTCTCTTATAGACAGCATATGGATGGGTCCTGTCTTTTTATCCAGTCTACAACCCTGTGCCATTTCATGGGAGCATTTAGGCCATTCGTGTTGAGAGTGATTCTTGAAAGATATGATTTTATTGTCATCATGTTGCCTGTGAAGTCCTTGTTTCTATAGATTGTCTCTGTACATTTCTGTATCACTCTTGGGGTCATTCTCCTTTTATAGAAACCCCCCCCCTCTTAATATTTTGTGCAGGGCCAGCTTGATGGTCACATATTCTTTCAATTTCTGCTGCTCTTGGAAGCTCCTTGTCTCTCCATCCATTCTGAATGACAGCCTTGCTGGATAAAGTATCCTTGGCTGCATGTTCTTCTCCTTTAATACCTTCACTATGTCTTTATCAGCCCTTTCTGGCTTGCCAGGTCTCTGTGGACAAGTCTGATGTTATTCTGATGTGTTCCTCCCCCTGTACATAAGAAATGTCCTCCTCCCATTGCTGCTTTCAAGATTGTTTTCTTGGATCTTTGATTTATGAATTATACTATAATATGTCATGGCATTGGTCTGTCCTCATTGATATTGGGAGGGGTCTTCTCTGCCTCTTTGACATGAATGCTTGTTTCCTTTCCCAAATTAGGGAAGTTCTCAGCTACAGTTTGCTCAAATATATTTTCTAGACCCCACCCCCGCACCCCTCAGGGATCCCAGTAATTCTAATATTGAAATGTTTCACTGAGTCACTAATCTCTCAGTTTGATCCCTTGTGTTTTTGTTTTTCCCATGCCACCTCAGATTCCTTCTTTTCTATCATCTCATTCTCTAGCTCACTAATTCGTTCTTCTGCCTCGTTTACCTGGCAGTCAGAGTATCCAGTTTAGACTGCCTTTCATTCATAGCATTTTTAAGTTTGGCCTGATTAGAAGTCATTTCTGCCCTTAGAGATTCTATATTATCGTTATTTTTTTTCTCAAGCCTAGATATCGCCTTGATAATTGTTACTCAGAAGTCTATTTCCAACATCTTGCTCATATCCATATCCATTAGTTCTGTGACAGAGGCCACAGTCTCTGATTCTTTCCTTTGTTTGGGGCTCCTCCCCTTAGTCATTCTGTTGAGGGGTGGTTGAGGGAATGTACAGAGTCCAAACTATTGACCATAACCCAAGCAAGATACACCTGTTTTATAAGGATCTTAGGGTTGTCAGCCTCTTGTTCTTTCAGCGTGTCTTCTGGGGGAGGGGCCTGCCGCACTGTTCCTCAGACAATCCTGTTTGGACAGAGTTGCCCTTCCCCCTGTGGGGGAGTATGCGCTCAGTGAAAACCGGTTTTGGGGGGAGGGGAGTTTTGTTCTCTGGTGGCTTTCCCTAGTGGCTTTCCTCATCTCTTCCAAGAGTCAGAGCAGAAGTGACCTTATGCAGTCCTTTGTCTCAGAACAGAGAGACCTCAGTCTGTTCTCCAGAAAGCCCTCCAGGCCACACTGTTTCTGTCTCTGCTGCTGAAAACTGCAGCCTCCTGGGCTGTTTTCCCCACAGCAGCACTCCCAACCGTCATTCCCAGGTCTGGGCACATCCCTGCCCTTTGCACTTCTAAAACTGCCAGCGCCCCTGTAGTTCCAGGTTTCAGTCGGGGGGCGGGGGGGGCTGCCCTGAAGTCCTTTCCCTGCGGCCTCCAGTCTTCAAAACCTACGCCAGGTCTGCAGTGCAGGAGGCTTTTGCCTTCCTGGCACAAGATCACTGAGGCTCCCTCCCCCTTCCGTGTATCCTCCTATATCTGCCTGTGGAATCACAGCTCCCTGCTTCATACCTGGAGACCAACTGCCGGAGACATTCTGTTTGTAGAGCTCCAGATGCCTCTTCTTATATCTCAGGCAGATTTCGTGGGTGTCCAGGATGGATAGATGTCCAGCTCAGTTCAGGGGACCGGTTGAAATAGAGTCCCCTACTCCTATGCCTTCCCCCCCACCATATTACCTACAATTTAAATGATCACATCATTTTCCATAATTTACCTACTGCTTTACCCTAATCTCCATTTATGTGGATTTTACCATTTTAAAGATGTTTGCAGTAACAGTTTGCTAACATCATATAACCTTTCTTCCTGTGCAGAAACTCTGAGATCTCAGGGTTTTGTTTTTTTTTTCCCCCTCTTTAAAGCTCCAGGGACTCCATGGTTTTCTCACATGTGGTGCCTCACATTTTGTTGTAAGAATGTCTATCTAAAGTGTGGCTTGGTGTGGCAGAGTCCACCTCGGACTGAAGTCAGAGAAAATAATTTTAGTTGTCTTTAAACAAGAAGAGCCAGATTTGGAGTGTACCTGGCTGGCTCAGGCCATACAGCATGAGATTCTAGATCTTGGGGTCTTGAGTTCAAGCCCCATGTTGGTCATAGAGCTCACTTAAAAAATAAGTAAATAATTTAAAAAAGGAGCTAGTTTCCTTTTTTATTCTAAGTTAAACCATGTGCGTATTATAGTTAGATGTTTATTTTGTTCATTGACATGTTAGTATGTTTTAAAGAAGTACATACTTAGTTTTAAAAAAGGGATTTACCAGACATTTACTCTATGGAACAGATGTGCGAGGATATAGGTGGTCTTACCTGCATTTTAAGATGAAGAAACAGGCTTATGAACCTTCAGATACCTACTGACATCCACTCAGTGCCCAGTGACACTAAAGTTCCTATTGTCTAAGCCAGGAGTTTCAAGTGTTAAATCACAGTAAATGGAAAGATCCAAAAAAAAAAAAAGAGACTTCTCTATTCAGGGACCTGAAGCCAGGCTGCATGCGTGCTGGCATGGCTGATAGACGGAAGACTCCAAAACTAATACCATCCTCCCCTAATTCCCTTTCTTAGTGGCTGTCTCTCTGTCAGATGTATCAGCTCGTTGTTTAGTGTATAGATGCTCAGAACTCTAGCTAGAGTTGAGATAATTTTTATTTCTATACAGAAGAAGTTGGTATACATAATAGGAAACAGGAGCCAGTGGGCGGGGCAGTGAACATGGGAATTTATACACACTAGGAAAAAGGCTTAATATTCTTAGTACAAATTTTACTGATCTGTAAGATACTCTAGAAGATCTATAAGATTATGAGCAAAGGAAATGAATGGGTAATATATAAAGAAATCAAAAGATATTTTAAAAATTATTTGTGTATTGGGGCACCTTGGTGGCTCAGTGGGTTAAGCCTCTGTCTTTGGCTCAGGTCATGATCTCAGGCTTCTGGGATCAAGCCCTGCATCGGGCCCTCTGCTCGGCAGGGAGCCTGCTTCCCTCTCTCTCTGCCTGCCTCTCTGCCTACTGGTGATCTCTCCGTCAAATAAATAATAAAAATAAATAAATAAATAAAAATCTTAAAAAAATTATTTGTGTATAGTTGACATGCTATGTTGAAAGACAGTTTTTTAAAAAAATTAAATAAGTGGAGGGGCACCTGGGTGGCTCAGTTGGTTGAGTGTCTGACTCTTGGTTTCAGCTCAGGTCATGATCTCAAGGTTGTGAGATCAAGCCCTAAGTTGGGTTCCACACTCAGCACAGAGTCTGCTTGAGATTCTTTCCCTCTCCCTCTGCCCTGCCCTATGTGCGTGAGCGCACTCTCTCTCTCTCTCTCCCTCAAATAAATCTTTTTTAAAAATTAAAAAAAATGAAATAAGTGGAAATTTTTTTTAAAGCTTTGATCACTTATCAAATTACCCAAAATTTTAGAAATAAGATGATGTCTAATTTTGGCCAGAAGATAATCAGGGATACTTCTGTTCTCTTACAGGAAGAGTTCATTGGGAAAATTGTCATTATATTAGCAAAATAAAAGTGCCTATTTTTCAACAGTGCAATTGCCACTTCTTGGAACTTATCCTAGGGAAATAACAGGACAGTTGGCTGAGATCTGTGTAAAAATGTTTTCTGCAGCATTATTAATAATGTAGAAAAGTTATTCATTACTTGGAATCATTAAATATATTCTAGATCACCACTTTTACAGAATATTATGCAACCAGGAACAATGATGGTAGCAGTAAGAGTGACGGCTGACATTTGTTGAGTACTTAATGCACATTAGATGCTGTCCTAAGTCCTTTATATATTCTCATTTGATCCTTATGATGTAGACTATCACACAGATAAAGACATTCAAGTATTGAGAAGTTAGGTGACTTGACCACGGTCCCAAAGTCAGTAACGGACAGAGCCTTAGAGGCATGTAGTCTCCAGAACACAGGCTCTTAACCTTGACACTGAATTCTGCATTTGACAGATAGGGCATGCTCCTGAGATCCCAGAGAATGAACTGTGCACCTGCCCGGGAGGGGTGCCGAAGGCCTGTTGGATGGGCACACGTGGATGAAGTAGTGGGACTGCCCAGTGAGAGAAGGAGACGGCCACTATTAAATACTGTTGAAACAAATTTATGCAACATTTCTGACAAATTTCTTAGAAAATTTGGCACTGTTGGTCAAAATTCTAAAATGTGTGTGTGATACGATTTGACCATGACAGTTCTAGAGACGAAACTGTATGAAGGGCACCATGTTGCATGTACACTGGTGGTTTTTGTTTTCTTCTTCTCTTTCCTTCTCCTCCCCCTGGGACCCTTGCATTTTTGGTGTGCTCGTGGAAGGGGAGAGACTACCACTAAGAAGAGTTGCTCCGATCCCTCACAGTGTGGAACAACGTCCCCATAGCTCCTCCCCCTCCTCAGCACAGCCCCGCTGCCAGTGGCCACTGAGTGTGAGATCGAGTCTGCGTGTGCTTGTTGTTGTAGGAGGCGGTGACGTTCAAGGACGTGGCGGTGGTCTTCAGTGAGGAGGAGCTGGGGCTGCTGGATTCCACCCAGAGGAAGCTGTACCGTGATGTGATGCTGGAGAACTTCAGGAACCTGGTCTCTGTGGGTGAGGATAGAATCCTTCTGGAACTCATCCCCTCAAGCAGGGTTTCTCCTGACGTTGGAGGCAGACGGTTCCTTGTTTTGAGGCTCCTGTGCATTTTAGGATGTTTAGTGGAATCCCTGGCCTCTGCCGACTAGTTCGAGGCTTCAGGACTCCTCAGACACCAGAGTTTTCCAGTCCCTTTGGAGCACAGAGACAAGACATTTCTAGTCTTTATTCCAAGGCAGGTGTTGTCTTGTGTAGATGAACTGTAAATGGACAGTTAAGCTTGTCTTCACCTGGATCCGTATTTCGTCTATCTTTTTTAAACTCATAGATCATGATCTACTGGTGGGTCAGGGAACTAATTTAGTAAAGTGCGTCAGCGGTCTTATTGAATACTTACAGAACAGAGTAGCAGCATCAGAGCTGTTACTTAGAATGGTACACGTCTGTGCACACGGCAGCGGTCAGAGCAAGTGGTTTCCAGGGAGGGGTGTCAGACTGGGAAGGATGCAACAGAAACAGACCTTGGTTAGAAACAGTTCACTTTAGGGGTGCTGGGGGCCCTCAGTTGGGTAAGCATCCGACTCTTGATTTCGGCTCAGGTCATGATCTCAGGGTCGTGAGATGGAACCCCGCATGGGGCTCTGCACTCAGCCCAAAGTCTGCTTGAGATTCTCTCTCCCTCTGCCCCGACTTCCTCCAAAAAAACAAAAGCGAAAAAGAATAAGAAACAGTTCATTGGATCACTTACTTCGAGAATTTGTACGGTAGTGATGAACTTCTAATGATACCAAGTGTATTCCTTATCGTGGGTGGTGATAGGAAAGTGATAAATGCTGCCTTGGGGAGAGGCAGAGCCTTATTACGTTATGGGATCGGAGCCAAAATTTTTCAGTACTTTTGCCCTTAATGTTTTCCACTTTTATCTTACCGTTTCATAGGGCATTCGTCCTCCAAACCAGATATGATATCCCAGTTGGAGAGAGAGGAGGAGAAGCTTTACGTGAAGGAGATCTGCACTGAAAGAGGTAGGCACTCAGATAAGAACTGTGCGGCTGGGGTCACTGTAGGTGACGGCCCCATTGTTCTGCCTCTGTTCTGGATGATCTTTGCACAGCAGCCAGAGAGAGCCTTTGAAAACATGAATCATAGCACGTCACTCATCTGTTTCAAACCCTCCACAGGCTTCTGCCTTCACTTAGCGTAAAAGTGGGAGTGCTCGTGGCGCCTGGGGGGTCGGTCATTGAAGCATCCACCTCTTGTTTGGGCCCAGGTCGTGATCTCAGGGTCGGGAGAGCGAGTCCTGCGTCAGGCCCTGCGCTCAGTTCAGAGTCTGCTTGAGATTCTCTCTGCCCCTCTGCCCCTGCCTGTGTGCTCTCTCTCTCAAAAAAAAAAAACCAAAAAACAAAAAACAGGTGCCTGGGTGGCTCAGTCAGTTAAGTGCTTTTCCGGCTCAGATCATGATCCCAGAGTCTCAGGATCGAGTCCCGCATCGGCTCTGTGCTCAGTAGGGAATCAGCCTCTCCCTCTGCCCCTCACCCTACTTGTGCTCTCTGTCTCACTCACTTTCTCTCTCTCTCTCTCTCAAAAAATAAAATAAAAAAAAAAAAACACAAAAACCAAAGTGTTCAGGGGGCCTGGAAGGCCCTGTAGTATGTGCTCATCCCCCAGCTTCAACACTCATTCTGTATTTTTCTCCAATCCTCTCCTCCCACCTCCCACTGCTTTGCCAACCTGACTTGTGCCTCAGACGACACAGATACGCTCTACATCAGGACCTTTTCCCATCTCTTCTCCGGCTGGAATGCTGCCAGCCTATAACATCCAGTCACTCTGGCTTGCTTTCTTATGTCGCTGAGAAGTCCTTTCTTCCAAGGCCTTGTCTGACCACCGCTTAAAATGCCATCTCCCATCACACTCCATGCCCTTGACTTGCCTTAATTGTGTGTAAGCACTACACCACCAGACCGACTAGCATACAGGATTTTGAAATTGTGGTGAAATATACATAACATAGAATTTATTTTAGCTGGCGGCATTAAGTACGTTCCTGTTGTTGCACAACTGTCAGCGCTGTCCATCTCCAGAACATTTCCGTCATCCCAGACTGCACTCTACACATCAGGCAGTGACTCCTGTTCTCCCCTTACCCAGTTCCTAGTAACCACTGCTCTCCTTTCCGTGTTTATGCATTTGACCCTTGCAAGTACCTCACGTGAGTGGAATCGTGCAGTGTTTGCCATTAGTGTGGTTTCTCTCTCTCAGCATAATGTCTTCGAGGTTGATGGTGTCGTATGTTAGAACTTCCTTCTTTGTTATGGCTGAATAATTTACTGTATGTACAGACCACATCTTCTTCATCTGTTGTTGGACATTTGGGTGGTTTGTACCATTTGGTTATGGTGAATAATGCTGCTGTGAACAGGGGTGTACAAGTATCTGTTCAGGTCCCTGCTTTCCATTTTTTGTGTGGATACCCAGACTAGAAATGCTGGATTGTATGGTAATGTTTTTTGATTATATTTGAGAGAGAGAGAGAGAGAGAGCATGCACGAGCGGGGTTGGGGGCGGGAGGGGCAGTGGGAGAGGGAGAAGCAGACTCCTCACTGAGCAGGGAGCCCAACATGGGGTCGGAGCCCATGACCCTGAGATCGTGAGCTGAGCTGAAGGCAGATGCTTAACCGACTGAGCCACCCAGGCGCCCCTCGTTTGGTAATTCTATTTTTAATTTTTGAGGAATCGCCATACTGTTTTTCACAATAGTCACACTATTTTGTGTTCCCACCAACAATGCACAGGGTCCCAGTGTATTGGGACATACACTTCTCATCCTTACACTTGCTGTTTCGTGTGGGTCATTATTTTTTAATAATAGCCAGCCCAGTGGGTACCAAGTGGTATCTTGTTCTGATGTGCACTTCTCTAATAATTCGTGAAACTGAGCATCTTTTCATGTGCTTGTTAGCCATTCGTCCGTCTTCTTCGGAGAAATGTCTGGGCAAGTCATTTGTCCATTTTTGAGTCGCGTTTGTTTTCTGTTGAGTTTTAGGAGTTCTCTGTATTCTGAATACGAATCCCTTACTAACTGGATATGTGATTTGCAAATATTTTCTCATTCTGTGTGTGTCCTTTTTCTCTATTGCTAGTGTCTTTTGATGCATAAGAATTTTTAATTTTCATGGAATTTTCAAATGTGCCTTTCTTTTATTCCCTGTGCCTTTGGGGTCATATCCAAGAAATCATTGTCAAGTCCAATATCATGAAGCTTTTGTCCTATGTTTTCTCCTAGGAGTTTTATAGTTTTAGCTCCTATGTTTAGATCTTTGATGCATTTTGAAATAATTTTTGAAAATGGAATAAGGAATGGTCTGACTTCATTGTTTGGCATGTGGATGTCCAATTTTTCTAGCACCATTTATTGAAAAGACTGTCCTTTTCCCATTGAATGGTCTTGGCACGCTTGTCAAAAACCATTTGACTGTGTATGTGATGGTTTAGTTCTGAGCTCTCTAGACTGTTCCCTTGGTCTGTATGTGTTTACACCAGTATGCCGCTGTTTTGATTACTGCAGTGTTATAATAAGTTTTAAAATCAGGAAGTGACTGCCTCCAACCTTTTCTTTTCTTTCCTTTTTTTTATTAACATATAATGTATTATTTGCCCCAGGGCTACAGGTCTGTGAATCGTCAGGCTTACACATTTCACAGCATTCACCACAGCACATACCCTCCCCGATGTCCATCCCCCATCCACGCTATCGCTACCCCTTCATCCCCCAGCAACCCTCAGTTTGTTTCGTGAGATTAAGAGTCTCTTATGGTTTGTCTCCTTCCCCATAAGAGTCTCTTATGGTTTGTCTCCTTCCCCGGTCCATCTTCTTTCATTTGATCTCTCTGATATGAGGAATTTGAGAGGCGGGGGGGGGGGGGCGCTATGGGAGGTAGGAAACGAAACAACTTTTTTCTTTTTTAAAGGTTGTTTTGGTGACTCAGGGAATTTCAGGATGGGTTTTTCTGTTTCTGTATTATTGGAATTTTGACAGAGATTGCATTGAATTTGTAGATCCTTTTGAGTAGCATTGTTATCTTTTTTTTTAACTCAATAGAAATGAAATCATTTTTATTTTTTTATTGTGTTAGTACCACACAGTACATCATTAGTTTTTGATGTAGTGTTTCATGATTCATTGTTTAAATATAACAGCCAGTGCTCCATTCAGTATGATATCCTAATAATATTAAACCTTCCAATCTATGAACTTGAGCTGTCATTTCATTTTTCTACATTTTTAATTTATCAGTGTTGTAGTTTTCAGTGTACATGTCTCTCACCTCCTTGGTTAAGTTAATTATCAAGCATTTTGTTCTCTTTGGTACTATTGTATATGGAATTGTTTTCTTAATTTCCTTTTAGATTTTTCATTGTTTGTATGTAGAAATGCAACTGATTTTGTGCATGACTTTGTTCCTTGCTATTTTGCTGAATTCATTTATTAAACGGTTTTTATGTGGATCCTTTAGGACTTTTCAAATATAAGATCATATTATCTATGAACAATTTTACTTCTTCCTTTCCAGTTTGGATGCTTTTTATTTCTTGCCCAATTTCTTAGGCTAAAACTTCCAGTACTGTGTTGAATATTAGGAATGGATGTAGGCATCCTTGCCTTAATCCTGATATTGGAAGAAAAGCTTTCAGTCTTTCACCATTGAGTCTGATGTATACTGTGTATTTTTCATTTAAAGCTCCATACATTGAGGCAGTTTCCTTCTATTACTAGTTTGTTGAAAGTTTTTATCATGAAAGCATTTTGAGATTTGTCATTTGCTTTTTCTACATTAACTGAGATGATTATTGATTTCTTTCCTTTATTCTGTTAATGTGGCATATCACATTGATTTTTTGGTGTGTTGAACCATCCTTGCATTTCAGGAATAAATCCCACTTGGCTGTGTTGTAGTGTCCTTTTAATATACTACTGAATTTGGTTTGCTAGTATTTTTAGATCCGTGTTCATAAGGGATATTCGTAGTTTCCTTTCTACTGTGTCTCTGTCTGGCTTTAGTGTCAGGCAATACTGGCCTCACAGAATAAGTAGGAAGTGCTCCCTCCTCTTCCATTTTGTTGGAAAAGTTGAACAAGGACTGAACATTCTTTTTTGTGTTTTTTTTTTTAAGATTTTTATTTATTTATTTGAGAGAGAGTAAGAGCGAGAGAGATCATAGAGGGAACAGGAGAAGCAGACTCACCACTGAGCAGGGAACCTCGCGTGGGGCCCAGCCCCAGGACCCTGACATCACAGCCCCAGCCAAAGGCAGATGCTTCACCAACTGAGCCACCCAGGCACCCCAAGAATTGATATTCTACTTTAAATGATTGATAGAATTCACCAGTGAAACCATCTGGTCCCTACTTTGTTGGGAAGTTTTTGATCACTAATGCAATCTTCTGAACAGTTACAGGTCTATTTAGGTTTTTTGTTTCTTTGTGATTCAACCTTAGGTTTGTGTTTCTAGGAATTTCTCCATTCTATCTAGTTTATCCAATTTGTTGGCATTGAAATATTCATAGTGCTATCTTATAATCTTTTGTTTCTTTATGGTCAGTAGTAACGTCCCCACTTTCATTTCTTTTTTTTAAGATTTTATTTATTTATTTACTTATTTGTCAGAGAGAGAGAGAGCGCGCGACCACAAGCAGGCAGAGTGGCAGGCAGAGGCAGAGAGAGAAACAGGCTCCCCCCAAGCAAGGAGCCCGATGTGGGACTCGATCCCAGGACCCTGGGATCATGACCTGAGCCAAAGACAGCGGCTTAACCGACTGAGCCACCCAGGCATCCCACCCACTTTCATTCTAATGTTAGTAATCTGAGTCTTCTCTCTTAGCCACTGTAGTTAAATTTTTGTCTATTTTGTTGCTCTTTTGAAGAAGCAGCTGTTGCTTCTCATTGATTTTTCTCTATTGTTTTTCTGTTGTGTATTTGACTTATCTCTGCTCTTCCTTATTTCCTCCTGCTAACTATGGGTTTGGTTTGTTCGTTCGTTCTTTCTTTCCTTTCTTTCTTTCTTTCTTTCTTCTTGTTAAAAGAGAGAGAGTGCACATGAGTAGGGGGGAAGAGCAGAGGGAGAGGAAGAGAATCTCAAGCAGACTCCACGCCTAGTGCAGAGCCTGATGTGGGGCTCCATCCCACAGCCTTGAGATCATGAACTGAGCTGAAATCAACTCAGATACGCAACTGATTGAGCTACCCAGGCACCCCAGTTTGTTCTTTTTCTATTCCCTTATGATGTAAAGTTTCTTTTTTTTAATGATGTAAAGTTTTATTGTTATTTGAGATATTTTTTCCAGTTTTATTGAGGTGAAATTGACATAATTGTCCAAGTTGTACAACATAATGATTTGATATTTGTATATATTACAGAATGATTACTATAATAAGTTTTGTTAACATCCATGACTTCATATAGTTGATTCTTTTCCTTGTGAGGAGAACTTTAAGATATACTGTTCAGAAACTTTTAAACATATAATGCAGTATTGTTAACTATAGTTATGTTGTACATTACATCCCCAGAACTTATGATCTGTTTTGTTAAAAGACTTGAGATCAAGAGAGAGATTTTTGTTAATTCTATATTTGTTTCACATACATCTTTTTTATTTTTCTTTTTTTAAAGATTTTATTTATTTATTTGACAGAGATCACAAGTAGACAGAAAGGCAGGCAGAGAGAGAGGAGGAAGCAGGCTCCCTGCTGAGCAGAGAGCCCGATGTGGGGCTCGATTCCGGAACCCTGGGATTATGACCTGAGCTGAAGGTAGAGGCTTTAACCTCCTGAGCCACCCAAGCGCCCCAAGTTCTTTTTTTTTTTTTTTTTTAACTCAATTAGCCAACATATCTTTAGTTTCAGGATGTAGTGTTCAGTAATTATCAGTTGCATATAACATCCAGTGCTCATCACATCACCCAGTAAATTCAGTTAGCCAACATATAACACATCATTAGTCTCCGATACGGAGTTCAACAATTTGCCAGTTGCATATAACACCCGTGTCTTAAAGCTTTTTGCCCCTCTTTCATTATCACATTTGTTTGTGTTTAGTTGATTTTTTTTTTGTAGTGACACATTTCAATTCTATAATTTTTTAAAAATTTTTAGAGAGTGAGCAAGCATGGGGACAGGCGGGGGGATGGGGGAGAGAATCCTCAGGCAGACCCTCCACTGAGCATAGACACAGGCCTTAATCCCATGACCCTGAGATCATGATCTGAGCTCAAATCAAGGAGTCACATCCTTAACCAACTGAGCCACACAGGCGCCCTTCAATTCTATAATTCTGATACCAGTTCTAATATATGGGGGTTATTGCCATACTAAGCAATTAGTCAGGAGACCAGCTGGGTATCCTACATTTGAACTCAATTCTGACACCATCTGTCTGGATACAGCATCCAGTCCTACAGGTTAAGGGCTCGGTCCTACAAGATGCCCACCCCTCCCCCTTCACCCTCTTTCAGCGACCAGTCGCAAGTCCAAGTTGTTCACCGTGCTTCAGAGGTCCCAGCAGCCTCCACCTTGGGCTCCGTTGTTTTGCTCGAGGGGCTCACAGAACTCAGAGATAGAGTCTACTTACCAGGTTGTCAGTTTATTATAAAAGGACATAACCCAGAAGAGACCCGGAGGGCAAAGTATGTGGGAAGGGGTGTGGAGCGTCCAGGCTCTCTCTGCGCTCCCCAGTCTCCCTGCATCTCCACGTGTCCACGGACCTTAGAGCTCCCCAACCCCCTTCCTTTCTGGTTTGTGTGGAGGCTTCATTTCTTGGGCCTGATCAGTGTGGTCATTGGCTCTTAGTGATTGATTCAGCCTTCTGCCCCTCTCCCTTTCCCAGAGGTCGGGAGGTGGGACTGAACGTTCCATGGCTCTCATGGCACCCGGCCTGCCATCCTCAGGGGATTGCTAGAAGTCACCTCATTAACCTAAACTCCGATGTGGTTTAAAGAGGTTTGTTAGGAAGTTTAGGACCCGTGTCCCCTTTATGGCTGTGGGAGGGTTTCAGGAACTGAGAACAAGAGACCAAGTATTAAAACAAAGATACTCCCATTGTTCTTTTGTCCTAGGAAATTCCAAGGGTTTTGCCATGTGGGCTGGGAACTGGCGACCAAAATACATATTTATCGTAAATCACAATATCACATTTTATAGTGTTCAGTGGGTAGATTTTATATATCCTTAATTTTTCAGAAGTTTATTTTTTGACGCTGTAGAATTATTCCATTTTTCAGTTATTTGCTTTTACAACATAGGAATACAATCAGTTTTTGACCTCCACCTGGTAGTCTGCAGTCTTCCCATATTGGTGTATTCTAGAAGCATTTTTATATTTTTTTGTACATTCCTAAAGATTTTTCTCTGTAGAAAATCATGATGTACAAATGTATATTCTTTATTCTTTCCTTTCCAACATGAACACCTTTGGGTTTTTTTGTGGTTTTTTTTTTTTTTTTAAGATTTTATTTATTTATTTGAGAGAGAGGCAGTGAGAGAGAGCATGAGCGAGGAGAAGGTGAGAGGGAGAAGCAGACTCCCTGTGGAGCTGGGAGCCCGATGCGGGACTCGATCCCGGGACTCTGGGATCATGACCTGAGCTGAAAGCAGTCGTCCAACCAACTGAGCCACCCAGGCGTCCCCCTTTGGGGTTTTTTGATGGCTTGTTTCCCTGAAAGCACATGGATAGCGTTCAGTCTTTCACCACTGATAATGGTGTGAGCTGTAGGTTTTCTTACTGGGTTGAGTTTCCATCTGTTCTTAGTTTCGGCTTTTTTATCATAATGGGGATTAGTATATGTATATACATATTTTGTAAAATGCTTAGTCTACTGAGATGACCATAAGATTTTCTCCTTTATGCTGTGAATATGGTAAAATGCATTGGTGATTTCAATGCTAAACAACCTTGCATTCCTTCTCTTAAAAAACAAAATTACGCTGACTACATTATTTATTTATTTATTTATATTTTTTAATTTAAACTTTATTTTTTCAGTGTTCCAAGATTCATTGTTCATGCACCACACGCAGTGCTCCATGCAATATGTGCTCTCCTTAATACCCACCACTAGGCTCACCCATCTCCCCACCCCCTCCCCTCCAAAACCCTCAGTTTGTTTCTCAGAATCCACAGTCTCTCATGCTTCGTCTCCCCCTCTGATTTCCCTCAATTAACATTTTCTTTCTTTCTCCTAATGACCTCCGTGTTATTCCTTATGCTCCATAAGTAAGTGATACCGTATGATAATTGACTTTCTCTGCTTAACTTATTTTACTCAGCATAATCTCCTCCAGTCCCGTCCATGTTGATACAGAAGTTGGGTATTCATCCTTTCTGATAGAGGCATAATACTCCATTGTGTATATATGGACCACATCTTCTTTATCCATTCATCTGTTGAAGGGCATCTTGACTTTTTCCACAGTTTGGTGACTGTGGTCAATGCTGCAATGAACATTGGGGTACAGAAGGCCCTTCTTTTCACTACATCTGTGTCTTTGGGGTAAATACTCAGTAGTGCAATTGCTGGGTCGTAGGGTAGCTCTATTTTTTTTTTTTATTTTATTTATTCATTTGGCAGACAGAGATTACAAGTAGAGAGGCAGACAGAGAGAGAGGGAGGGGGAAGCAGGCTCCCCGCTCAGCAGAGAGCCCGATGCGGGGCTCGATCCCAGAACACCGAGATCATGACCTGAGCCGAAGGCAGAGGCTTTAACCCACTGAGCCACCCAGGCGCCCCAGGGTAGCTCTATTTTTAATTTCTTAAGGAATCTCCACACTGTTTTCCAAAGTGGCTGCACCAACTTGCAATCCCACCAACAGTGTAAGAGGGTTCCCCTTTCTCCACATCCTCTCCAACACTTGTTATTTCCTGTCCTGATAATTTTGAACATTCTAACTGGTGTAAGGTGGTATATCAATGTGGTTTTGATTTGAATCTCCCTGATGGCTAATGAGAATAAACATTTTTTCATGTGTCTGTTAGCCAATTGCATGTCTTCCTTGGAGAAGTGTCTGTTCATGTCTTCTGCCCATTTTTCAATGTGATTACCTGTTTTTTGAGTGTTGAGTTTTTGAGGAGTTCTTTATAGGTCTTGGATATCAGCCCTTTGTCTGCAGTGTTATTTGCAAATATCTTTTCCTAGTCTGTGGGTTGCCTCTTTGTTTTGTTGACTGTTTCCTTTGCTGTGCAGAAGCTTTTGATCTTGATGAAGCCCCAAAAGTTCATTTTTGCTTTTGTTTCCTTTGCCTTTGGAGACATATCTTGAAAGAATTTATTGTGGCTGATGTCAAAGAGGTTACTGCCTATGTTCTCCTCTAGGATTTTGATGGATTCCTGTCTCACATTGAGGTCTCTCATGCATTTCAAGTTTATCTTTGTGTATGGTGTAAGAGAATGGTCAAGCTTCATTATTCTATACGTAGCTGTCCAATTTTCCCAGCACCATTTATTGAAGAGACTGTCCTTTCTTCCACTGGATATTTTTTCCTGCTTTGTCGAGGATTATTTGACCATAGAGTTGAGGGTCCATATCTGGGTCCTCTTATCTGTTCCACTGAGTCGGTAATATTCCAGTGTGTGTGTGTGTGTACATACACACACACCGCAGCATCTTCATCTGTTCATCTGTTGATGGACACTTGGGTTGCTTCCATGTCTTGTAAATAATGCTGTAGTGAAGACAGGGGTGCATATATCCTTTTGAATTAGTGTTTCATTTTCTTTTGGTAAATATCCACTAGTGCAATTACCAGTTGATGTGGTAATTCTATTTCTAATTTTTTGAGGAACCTTACTACCGTTTTCCATGGTGGCTGCAAAAATTTACATTCCCACCAACAATACACAAGGTTTCCTTTTTCTCCACATCCTCACCAAAACTTATTATTTCTTGTCTTTCTGATTCTGGGCACTCTGACAGGTCAAGTGGTATCTCATTATGGTTTTGATTTGCATTTTCCTGAGGAGTGATGTTAGGCATCTTTTCATGGGTCTCTTGACCATCTTTAGGTCTTCTTTGGAAAAATGTCTGTTCAGGTTTCTTCCCATTTTTTAATTGGATTATTTAGTTTTTTGGTGTTGAGTTATAGAAGTTCTTTATGTATTTTGGATATTAACCCCTTATCCGAGGTATCATGTGCAAATATCTTGTATTCATTCGGTTGCCTTTTTATTTCATTGATGGTTTCCTTTGCTGGACAAAAGCTTTTTATTTTGATGTAGCCCCTGTAGTATTTGTGCTTCTGTTTCCTTTGCCTGAGGAGATAGATCTAGAAAAATGTTGCTGAGGCCAGTGTCAGAGAGGTTACTGCCTATGATCTTTTCTAAGATTTTTATGGTTTCCAGTCTCACACTTAGGTCTTTAAACCACTTTGAGTGTATTTTTGTGAATGGGCTAAGAAAGTGGTCCGGTTTTCCCAGCACCAATTACTCAAGAGACTGTCTTTTCCCCATTTTGTAATTGTGCCTCCTTTGTCATGCCCCCCCCAGTACCCCTCCCCCCTTTCCCCCTCCCCCCCCCCCCCCCGCCGATCCCCTCCCTTTTGTAACCCTTAGTGTGTTTCCCAGCGGCCAGAGTCTCTCATGGTTTGTCTCCCTCTCTGATTTCTTCCCATTCAGTTTTCCCTCCCTTCCCCTATGATTGTCTGCACTATTCCTTATGTTCCACATATGAGTGGAAACCGTAAGATAATTCTTTCTCTGCTTGACTTATTTCACTCAGCATAATCTCCTCCAGTTCCATTCTTGTCGATGCAAATACTGTGTATTCATCCTTTCTGACGGCTGAGGAATACTCTATTGTGTGTCTGGACCACATCGTAGGTTTTTTTTTTTTTTTTAGATTTTATTTATTTACTTATTTGACAGACAGATCACAAGCAGGCAGAGAGACAGGCGGAGGGAGGGGGAAGCAGGCTCCCTGCTGAGCAGAGAGCCCTATGCGGGGCTCGGTCCCAGGACCCTGAGATTATGACCTGAGCCAAAGGCAGAGGCTTAACCCACTGAGCCACCCGGCGCCCCAGGGACCACGTCTTCTTTATCCATTTGTCTGTTGAAGGACATTTCATCTCCTTCCACAGTTTGGCAGCTGTGGACATTACTCCTGTGAACACTGGGGTGCGGGTGCCCCTTTAATACATCTGTCTTTGGGGTAAATACCTAATAGTGCAATTGCTGGGTCATAGGGTAGTTCTATTTTCAATATTTGAGGAGCCGCCATGCCGTTCTCCAGAGTGGCTGCCCCAGCTTGCGTTCCCGCCACGGTGCAGGAGGCTCCCCTTCCTCCGCGTCCTCGCCAGCATCTGTCGTTTCGTGACTTTGCCTTTCTAACTGGTGTGAGGTGGTTTCATTTCCGTTAAAATGGTTAATTTTAGGGGATCACATCTTGTATTGTTTCACTCATTTTTTTTCTTTTTATGGTCTAATTTTTTCGGCAACTAAGAAGTGTGTTAAAATCTCTGTGGTTTTGTCCATTGCTCAGTTTCTGATTTTGCTTTATGTATTTCATCAGCTTCGTTGGACTCGTAGGCCTTTGTAATTTTTCCATTTTGCCCTACTGACCCTTTCATTACAGCTCTCTGTCTTCTAGTGTTCTATTTTGTAGTCACTTTTCGTCTGATACTAGTTTGGCCACTTAAGCTTTCTTAAGCTTGGCAGAATGTATTTGTATGTCTTTTTCTATTTATTATTAGTATTTAGAATAGGTCTTTTGTCGACATATAGTATATAGTTGGCTCTTGTGTGATCTTCCCACATTTGCCTTCTAATTTTAGGTAGTGGATCCACACACGGTGTAGCTATTAATGCGGGCATGTTTACATTTACCGTCAGGCTTTTGTTTTGGTCTTCTGGTTGTGCTTATCTGTCTGTTCTTTCCTGTAATATTTTGGGCAGATTGAACATTGCTCAGTCTTTTGCTCTCCTGTCTCTATTGACTTGTGGCTGCTGCTTTTTCAGTCCCTCCCCTTGGGGGTCTTTGCTATGTCAGCATGGTTGAGAGACCTGCCAGAGACGTGGGCAGAGTTTGTAGTCCTAGTTAGGGACTGACCTTCTGGGGTTCCCTTACCTTTGATTTTTCTCCCCGCAATTTCCAGTGGGTATTTCCAGCCTTGAGTTCTGACCTCCGACCCCTCACACTGTGTGTGAGTTAAGTAATGCATTGAGTCAGAACAGAATGGGGGCGCCTGGGTGGCTCAGTGGGTTAAGCCTTTGCCTTCGGCTCAGGTCAGGATCTCAGGGTCCTGGGATCAAGCCCTGCTTCGGGCTCTCTGCTCAGTGGGGAGCCTGCTTCCCCCCCCTCTCTCTGCCTACTTGTGATCTCTTTCTGTGTGTCAAATAAAATAAAAATAATTTTAAAAAAGAGAGAAAAATCAAACTCACAGGTTTTACCCTGTGCCATTAATGGTCAGTCAGGGATTTGGGAGGAACTCACATTCAGATTAATCTTACTCCTGTGGCTCTCTGGCTTCCAGAATTTCTGCCCTAAGTTTCCTGCTCCCTGGCCTTCAACAGTTTTGGCTTTTTCCTGTCTGATCTGGAAGGGGGGTTCATTTGGGAAGCACTCTAAAGCAAAACAAGTCTTTAAAAGTTGTATAAAATTCGGGGCACCTGGGTGGCTCAGTCGTTAAGCGTCTGCCTTCGGCTCAGGTCATGATCCCAGGATTCTGGGATCAAGCCCCGCATCAGGCTCCCGGCTTGGTGGGAAGCCTGCTTCTCCCTCTCTCACTCCCCCTGCTTGTGTTCCCTCTCTCGCTGTGTCTCTCTGTCAAATAAATAAATACAATATTAAAAAAAAAATAATAAAAAAAAATAAAAGTTGTATAAAATTCTCATTCCCATTTGTAATCTCTCCCTCTCTTTCCTCCTTATCCCACACCGTCCCCAGGCAACTGCTCATCTACTTCCTGCCCCTCTCCATTACTTTGAATTTAAAAAAAATTTTTTTATAAATGGAATCATACAATATTTTTTTTCAGTTGCCTCATAACTCAGTATAAGCTTAGAAGCACCCGTGTTGTTGCGTCTGTCAGCGGTTCATTCCTTTTTATTTCTAAGTAGTATTCTGGTGTGATATACTCCGGTTTATTCATTCACCTGTTAGTGGAGGTTTGTTTCCGGCTTTGGGCTCTTACAGTTGAAGATCCCGAATGTTCTTATATCCCTCGGTGTATTGCCATAGGCCTCAGTTTTCTTGGGTAGGAGTAAGGAATGGAGCGGTTGGATCATGTGGTGGGCATGTAGGTTACCCTTTGTTCATTGTTTTCACTGGTGTGTGTCTGTATGTGTGTGTGCACAGACATTTTTAAACAGATTTTCTTTTTCACACCACTTTTAGGTTCAGTGCAAAAGTGAGAAGATAGTTCTCACAGATCATACACACACTCGTGCACACACACACAAACGCACACACACACAGCCTTCTCCTGACAACATCTGATACTAGGGTGGTACGTGTGTTGTAACTGGTGAACCTACATGGATATGTCGTTGTCACCCAGTGTCTGTAGTTTGCACCCGTGTTCGCTCGTGGCATTGTGCGTTTTATGTGTTTGTTCCGATTTATAATGGTACGTAGCCGCCCTCACAGCACCTTCCGGCCTGGGCTCTGTGCGCAACCAGCGAGCTGTTCGTCTGCACAGGCGCGCCTTTCCCGGGATCAGACAGGTGGACTCAGCTTTTAGCTGTTCCGGATTCACCTCTTTCACTTAGTAACTCGCAGTCCCTTCAGAGCTCTAGAAGTCTTCTCTTCTGAGCACTGGATGGTAGAGTCCGTTGTCCCGATGGACCAGTTGCTTCATCCAGCGGATTGCTTTCGAGCTGCTGTAAAGCTCTGTGTGATGAGTTGTGTGTGGACACAAGTTTTCAACTCATTTGGGTAATTTCCTTTTGTAGCGCTGTAAGAAGCTGCCGCAGTGGCTGGATCATGTCGCATTTCAGCAGCGGTGAATGGAGAGTTCCCGTTGCCCCACAGCCTCCCCAGCAATGGTGGTGTCGTTGTTGGGGATTTTGGCTTTTCTAACAGGCATAGTGGTGTTTCATTTTACTTTATAGTTCACTAAAGACATATGATGTCAAGCACCTTTTTTTTTTTTAAAGATTTTATTTATTTGTCAGAGAGGGAGAGAGAGCAAGCACAGGCAGACAGAATGGCAGGCAGAGGCAGAGGGAGAAGCAGGCTCCCTGCTGAGCAAGGAGCCCGATGTGGGACTCGATCCCAGGACGCTGAGATCATGACCTGAGCCGAAGGCAGCTGCTTAACCAACTGAGCCACCCAGGCGTCCAAGCACCTTTTTTTTTTTTTTAAGATTTTGACAGAGAGTGAGTCAAACATCTATTCATGGGCCTGTTTGCTATTTTCTCTGGTGATGTCTGTTCAGATCTTTTGCCTATATTTTATTTTATTTTTTTTATAATATGTTGATTAATATTTTTTTAAAGATTTTTTTTATTTATTTGACAGAGATCACAAGTAGATGGAGAGGCAGGCAGAGAGAGAGAGAGAGAGAGAGAGAGAGAGAGGGAAGCAGGCTTCTCACTGAGCAGAGAGCCCGATGCGGGACTCGATCCCAGGACCCTGAGATCATGACCTGAGCCGAAGGCAGCAGCTTAACCCACTGAGCCACCCAGGCGCCCTCATTATTATTTTTTAAAGATTTTATTTATTTGAGAGAGAATGAGTGAGAGAGAGCATGAAAGAGAAGGTCAGAGGGAGAAGCAGGCTCCCCAAAGAGCCGGGAGCCTGATGCGGGACTTGATCCTGGAAGTCCGGGATCATGACCTGAGCCAAAGGCAGTCACCCAACCAACTGAGCCACCCAGGCGCCCCAATATGTATATATATATATTTTTTTAAAGATTTTATTTATTTATTTGACAGAAATCACAAGTAGGCAGAGAGGCAGGCAGAGAGAGGAGGAAGCAGGCTCCCTGCTGAGCAGAAAGCCTGATGTGGGGCTTGAACCCAGGACCTGGGATCATGACCTGAGCCGAAGGCAGCGACTTAACCCACTGAGCCACCCAGGCGCCCCTATATATATATTTTTTTAAGATTTATTTATTTGAGAGAGAGAGAGAGAGAGAGAGAGAGAGAGAGAGAGAGAGGGAACACAAGCAGGGGGAGTGGGAGAGGGTAAAGCAGGCTTCCTGTTGAGCGGGGAGCCCGATGCGGGGCTTGATCTCTGGACCCTGGAATCATGACCTGGGTAGAAGGCGCTTAACAGGCTGAGCCAACCAGATGCCCAAGACATTTTGACAGTATTGAGTCTTTTTATAGAATATTTTTCTCTACTAAACATAGAATATTTTTCCATTTACCTGAATTTTGTTCATAAGCTTTAGTTTTTCTCATCTAGATCTTTGATTCATACCTACATATTTCACTTTCGAGTGTGCTAATGTAAATGATAATGTGATTTTTATTTCAAATTCCGGTTGTTCAGTGCTTGTGTATATGAGAGCAATATACTTTCCTATGTTTTGTGTCCTACATCTTCGCTGTAATTATTAGTTCCAAGAGTTTTTTTTTGTTGACTCTTTGGGGGTTTCTACATAGACAGTCGTATCATCTACCAGTAATGAGTTTTATTTCTTCCTTTGCATTCTGTGCCCTTTTTACTTCCTTTTCTTGCATTAGCTGGGACTTACAGTACAGTATTGAAAAAGAGTGCTAACAAAGGACGTCCTTTCTCCTGATTTTAGCAGGAAGGCTTTGTGTTCCTCACCATTAAGATGTTAGCTGTGAGTTTTACAGATGTCCATTAGCCAGTTGAGTAATTTCTTCTATATTCCTAAGTTGCTGAGAGTTTTTTATTATAAACGAGTATTGGATTTTTTAAAAAAAAGATTATTTATTTGACAGCGATCACAGGTGGGCAGAGAAGCAGGCAGAGAGAGAGGAAGAAGCAGGCTCCTTGATGAGCAGACAGCCGGATGTGGGGCTTGATCCCAGGACCCTGAGATCATGACCTGAGCCAAAGGCAGAGGCTTAACCCACTAATCCACCCAAGCAGCCCTAACATCGTTTAGATAAAATCCATTTCCTCATATAGGTTTTTAGAAGAAAATTAAAAAGGGGAGAACTATAAAAGAGCATAAAAAATGTTTTCCCTTGTGATGAGAACTTCTAGGATATACATTCTTAGGAATCTTCAAATATGCCATATAGCAGTATTAATTAACTCTGTTCATCATTATATTACATTACAACCTCAGTACCTACTTATAACTGGAAGTAGGAACCTTTTGATCCCTTTCATCCATTTCCTCCATACTTGGTAACCAAAAATTTTCTCGAGTTTTTTGTTTTTCTACCTATGAGAGAGATCCTACAGCATTTGCATTTGTCTGTTATCACTTAGCACCATGCCCTTGAGGTGAATGTATGTTGTCATATGGCAAGATTTCATGCTTCCTTATGGCTGCATATTACCCCCCCCACCGCTTACACACAGTTTATGCTTTCATCTGTCGACGGACTCTTGCTCCCGCGCGTTAGATCTCGTGAGTGCTGCTCCAGTGACGGTGGCGCAGGGCTTCTTCCCACATGCAGATTTTGTTTCCTTCAGATAGAAGGTGGACTGCTGGGTCCTGCACTAGTTTCAAACACTTTGAGGGGGGGCGCCCGGGTGGCTCAGTCTGATTCATTGTGTGTGCACCACACCCGGTGCTCCCGCACTACGTGCCCTCCTTAATACCCACCACCAGCCTCACCCATCCCCCTACCCCCTCCTAAAACCCTCAGTTTGTTTCTCAGAGTCTACAGTCTGTCATGGTTTGTCTCCCCCTCTGATTTCCCTCTGGAGTATTTTTAAAAATATTTTTATTGGGGCGCCTGGGTGGCTCAGTTGGTTAAGCAACTGCCTTTGGCTCAGGTCGTGATCCTGGGATCAAGTCCCACATCGGCCTCCCTGCTCGGCGGGGAGTCTTCTTCTCCCGCTGATCTCTCTCTCCTCTCATGCTCTCTCTCTCTCAAATAAATAAATAAAATCATTAAAAAATATATATATATTTTTATTAGGGGCGCCTGGGTGGCTCAGTGGGTTAAGCCTCTGCCTTCGGCTCAGGTCATGATCCCAGGGTTCTGGGATCGAGCCCCACATCGGGCTCTCTGCTCAGCAGTGAGCCTGCTTCCTCCTCTCTCTCTGCCTACTTGTGATCTCTGTCTTTCAAATAAATAAATCTTTAAAAAAAATATTTTTATTAGGGGCTCCTGGGTGGCTCAGTCATTAAGCGTCTGTCTTTGGCTCAGATCATGATCCCAGGATCCTGAGATCCAGTCCCCCGTCGGGCTCCCTGTTCAGCGGGGAGCCAGCTTGCTACTCCCCCGCTTGTGTATGCGCGTGCACGCTCTTCCTGCCAAAATCTTTAAAGAAAAATGCTTTGAGGAAACTCCCCACTGGTTTCCGTACTGGCTGCCCCAGTTTACAGTCCCACCAGCAGCGCACAAGCTTCCCTTTCCTCCACATCCGCTCCAACGTTTTGCCAGTTTGATGCCCCCTCAGTCCTGAGGGGCATCTCCGGGTGATTTTGGTTTGCATTTTCCTGATGTTTAGTGATGTTGAGCGTCTTTTCATGCACAGGTGTCTCCTGCTCTCCAAAAGTAGACGGTTCCTGTGGGGGGAAAATAGTAACATGAAAAGGACCTTATAACAGCAACAATGACAAAAAAGAAAACTCTTTGGGATTAACTAGAAATATGCCAGATTTCTAGGAAGGCAATTATAAAACTTCCCTGAGGGCCTTGAAGAATGGCCAGAATCCATGAGAGGCAGAGCGCGGTCCTGACTGGGACAGCTTAGAGATGTCGGTCCTTCCCAGACTAGTATGCACAGTCAGTGCAGGAGCCGTAGGAAATGTGCATGAATTTTAAAAAAATCTTTTGTAACCAAAACAAAAAGAAGCCATTTCCAGTCATTTCTATGGAAAATTTTTGACTGTTCCCAGACCCCAAAAATGACCTTTCTTAGGCTTTTTTGCTACCTGGGCCACATTCTGCTAGTGGAGGCGCAGAGTCGGCTGGGATAGAGCAGGGGTGCGCCCACGCGGCTGCGAGCTCTAGCGGCTCCAGCGCGGAGAGGCCACGTAGAGCTCCGAGGGCCCGGCCGTCTGCCGCTCGGGGTGCCCGCGGCGTCCGCAGCAGCTCGCGGCAAAACCAGTGCTAAATGCGATTTGCACTTTTCACCTATTTGCATAAAGGTGAAAATCCTCTTTGGATTTCTTCTGGTTAGCAAACGCCAGTACAGATGTAGGTTTTTGTCAAAATGAAGTGAGTAATGCCAGCTTTTCAAAAAGCAGATGAGACCGGGGCACCTGGGTGGCTCAGTGGGTTAAAGCCTCTGCCTTCGGCTCAGGTCATGATCCCAGGGTCCTGGGATCGATTCCCACATGGGGCTCTCTGCTCAGCAGGGAGTCTGCTTCCTCCTCTCTCTCTGCCTGCCTCTCTGCCTACCTGTGATCTCTTTCAAATAAATAAAATCTTTAAAAAGGAAAAAAAGGTGAGACCTGTAACTGTGGGCTCTTTGATTACAGGTAAACCTCCCTTTACAGGGCGCTGTGGTTTGTTTACACGTTGAAGGTCTGTAGCAACCCTGCGTCAAGTCCGTCAGCACCGTTTCTCCAGCAGCATTTGCTCGCTTCATTTCACATTCTGTGTCACATTTTGGTAGCTCTCACAGTATTTCAAACTTTTTCCTTGTGTTTGTTGTAACCCGTGACTATGCCTTGTTCCTGGTCTACACAGGAAAGGATTTGATCCGATTTTAGAACGTTAAACCAACCATTCTTGAACCAGTCACTCCTTCATGATTTAGTGTCCTTTTATACATCGTCGGATTAAGTTGGCAGAGTGATGTGACTGTGACCCTGAGGGATATGGATCTGTCATTGTCTTTTCTTGTAATGCCTGGGCCTGATTTTTGGGGTCAGGGTAATGCTAGCCTGATAAAATACACTGGGAAGTAGTCACTCTTACTCTTCTGGAAGAGTCTGTGTGTCATTAGTATTATTTCTTCCTTAAATGTTTGGTCAATTTTATGCAAGAAGCCATGTGGGATCTGACTTTTCTTTGTGCAAAGTTCCAAGATATGAATTGATACAGGGCTGTTCAGATTATACCTTCTTGGATAAGCCTTGTTTTCTCTTTCAAGAAATTTACCCAATTCATTTTAGTTTAATGGCATAAATTTTTTTTTTAAGATTCTATTTGTCGGAGCACAAGCAGGGGGAGAAGCAGGCTCTCCTGCTGAGCAGAGAGCCTGATGCAGGACTTGATCCCAGAACCCTGGGATCCTGACATGAGCCGAAGGCAGACACTTAACTGACTAAGCCACCCAGACATCCCTGGCATAAAGTTTGTAATATTCTTACTTTTTTTTTTTTTTAAGATTTTATTTATTTATTTGACAGAGATCATAAGTAGGCAGAGAGGGAAGCAGGGGCGGGGAGGGGCGGGAAGCAGGCTCCCCACTGAGCAGAGAGCCCAATGCAGGGCTCGTTCCCAGGACCCCAGGATCATGACCTGAGCCAAAGGAAGAGACTTAACCCACTGAGCCAACCAGGCACCCCTTCTCTTACCTTTTTAATATCTGTAGAATCTGTGTACAAATACCTGACAGCCTGCTTTCATTTTATTTTGGTATTACTTTTCCGCCTTTTGGCTAAGATCAAGTGGACAAGTGGAATTGTTAGATAATGTGTTTTTTTTATGTTTCAATTTATTCAAATTCTGGTTAGTTAACGTATAAGGTAATACTGATTTCAGATATATGTATGTGATGAATCACTAAGCTCTATAACATCCTATGCTTATCACAAGTGCCCTCCTTAATTACCCACCACCTGCCCACCTCCCTCCATCAACCCAGTTTGTTCTCCGTAGTTAAGAGTTTCTTATAGTTTGCCTCCCTCTTTCTCCCTTCCCCTGTGTTCATCTGTTTTGTTTTTTAAATTACACACAAGTGAAATCATACTGTATTTTACTTTCTCTGACTTCACCTAGCATAATACAATCTAGCTCCATCCACATTGTTGCAAATGGCAAGATCTCAATCTTTTTCATGGCTGAGTAATACTCCATTGTGTGTGAGAGCTATATTATATAGATAAATCCATATATTATGTATAATTATATATTACATACATATAATCACATTATGTATATAGTTATATATATTATATATATAATCATCTTTATCCATTCATCAGTTGATAGACATCTGGGCTCTTTCCGTAATTTGGGCATTATTGATAACGCTACTATAAACATTGGGACGTACGTGCCCCTTTGAATCACTATTTTTGCATCCTTTGGGTAGATATCTAATAGTGCAATTGCTGGATCATTTAACTTTTGGGGAAACTCCATATGGTTTTCCAGAGCGGCTGCGGCAGTTTGCGTTCCCATCGGGAGCATAAGAGGGTTCCTCTTTCTCCGCACCATCCTTGCCAACATCCGTCGTTTTCCGAGTTGTTAAACTTAGCCGTTCTGACAGCTCTGAGGTGGCATCTCCTGTAACTTCTGATTTGTAGTTCCTTGATGAGTGATGTTGAGTGTCCATTCACGTCTTCTGCCCATTTTGTAACTGGATTGTTTTTTGGATATTGAGTTTGAGAAGTTCCCTCCAGATTTTGGACACTAGCCCTTTATCAGGTCGGTCATTTGCAGATATCTTCTCCCACGCTGTAGGCTGCCGCTTAGTTTTGTTGATCGCTTGCTTCGCTGCGCAGAAGCTTTATCCTGATGAAGGCCCAGTAGTCATTTTTGCTTTTGTTTCTGCTTCTGGAGACGGGTCTAGTAAGAAGTTGCTATGTCCAAGGTCACAGAGGTTGCTGCCTGCGTTCTCTAGGATTCTGACAGATTACTGTCTCACATTTAAGTCTCTCATTCATTCATTATCTATTTATTTAAAAGATTTTATTTATTTACTTGACACAGAGAGATCACAAGTAGACAGAGGCAGGCGGGGCAGGGGGGAAGCAGGCTCCCCACCGAGCAGGGAGCCAGACGTGGGGCTCGATCCCAGCATCCTGAGATCATGACCTGAGCCGAAGGCAGAGGCTTTAACCCAGTGAGCCACCCAGTGGCCCCTCCTCCCATTTTAAATGTGGTTTTTTCCCCCTACTGGACAGTTCCTTGTTCGCTGTAGATCTTTATTTTTCAGTCAGCCTCGAGTATTTTTTAATGTTTCCTCTCAGGAACGAGGGCTTGGAGCTTCTCAGTTCACCACCTTGCTCATGTCACTCTCTCTGTCCCTAATTCTTTTTCTCTCTCTATCCTCTCAGGAGGCAGGAATCCAAATGAGGTGGAAACTCTTCGCGAAGCAGGAATCAGGTGCCTGTCACTGGGAGAGCTTTCATGTTGGCAAATCAAGAGACATGTTGTAAGCAAATTAACCAAAAACCAAGACTCTGGGATAAATATTCACGGAAAGAGTGCTCCGTTCTTCGACCAGTGTGACTCCCCCTGCCAGAGGGGAGCCGGGATATGCATTCAGGCTTCGGTGGAGGACAGCTGCTTTATGAACCTTCTGGAGGATCATTCTAAGATCCTTGAAAACCAAGAATTTCTGGCCGGGAGAGTTCAGAATCCTTGGAGTAAAATCTATCTCAGCGAAACACAGAATTACCAGCGAAGTTGTAAGCAGGCTCAGATGAAAAACCAACTATGTATATTTGCTCCGTATGTTAACCTTTTCAGCTGTATTTCACGCCACGATGACGACACCGTGCACAGGAGGGACAGAGCTCACAACGGTGACTGCGGGAAGGTGTCCCCTCTTCTCCAGCAGACCTACCACTGCAGTGACTGCGAGAAGGCATTCGGCGATGGCCACAGTCTTGAACTTCACCAGCAGGTGCACTCGGGAAAGAAGTCCCCCGCTTACGGCGCACATGACAAGGGCAGCAGTTACAGCGCGGCTGTTCCCATTCAGCAAAGTGTCTATACAGGAAAGAAACGCTATTGGTGTCACGAGTGTGGGAAGGGTTTCAGCCAGAGCTCAAACCTGCAGACTCACCAGCGGGTCCACACAGGGGAGAAGCCCTATTCGTGCCTTGAGTGCGGTAAGAGCTTTAACCAGACCTCGCATCTTTATGCGCATTTGCCTATCCACACCGGAGAGAAACCCTACCGCTGTGAGAGCTGCGGGAAGGGCTTCAGTCGGAGCACAGACCTGAATATTCACTGCAGGGTTCACACGGGAGAGAAACCCTACAAGTGCGAGGTGTGTGGGAAGGGCTTCACTCAGAGGTCGCACCTGCAGGCCCACGAGAGGATCCACACCGGAGAGAAACCGTACAAATGTGGAGACTGCGGGAAGCGCTTCAGTTGTAGCTCCAATCTTCATACCCATCAGAGGGTCCACACGGAGGAGAAACCGTACAAGTGCGAGGAGTGTGGCAAGTGCTTCAGTTTGAGCTTTAATCTCCACAGCCATCAGCGAGTCCACACCGGAGAGAAGCCATATAAGTGCGAAGAGTGTGGGAAAGGCTTCAGTTCGGCCTCCAGTTTCCAGAGCCATCAGAGGGTTCACACAGGAGAGAAACCGTTTCGATGCAACGTGTGTGGCAAGGGCTTCAGCCAAAGTTCGTATTTTCAAGCTCACCAGAGGGTCCACACGGGAGAAAAACCATACAAATGTGACGTGTGTGGGAAGCGCTTCAACTGGAGCTTGAATCTCCACAACCATCAGAGGGTCCACACGGGAGAGAAGCCGTATAAATGTGAGGAGTGCGGGAAGGGCTTCAGTCAGGCCTCAAATCTGCAAGCTCATCAGAGTGTCCACACAGGGGAGAAGCCATTCAAGTGTGAAGCGTGTCAGAAGCGATTCAGTCAGGCCTCCCATCTTCAAGCGCATCAGAGAGTCCACACCGGAGAGAAACCGTATAAATGTGACACATGTGGTAAGGCCTTCAGCCAGAGGTCAAATCTTCAAGTCCATCAGATCATCCACACGGGAGAGAAACCATTTAAATGTGAGGAGTGTGGGAAAGAATTCAGTTGGAGCGCTGGGCTCAGTGCTCATCAGAGAGTGCACACGGGAGAGAAACCCTATACATGTCAGCAGTGCGGTAAAGGCTTCAGTCAGGCCTCGCATTTTCACACCCATCAGAGGGTCCACACCGGGGAAAGGCCATATATATGTGATGTCTGTTGCAAAGGCTTCAGTCAGAGATCCCATCTTGTGTATCACCAGAGAGTCCACACTGGAGGAAACCTATAGACGGGTTAGGGGTGGCGTAGCCTTCAGTTAGAATTCACATCCTCCTCTCCGCTGGAAACTCCATGCTGGGAATTGCGGAAAGTTCCTTCGGAACTCAGAAACATCAAGGAATCTTCACATGCCAGTAAGCTCTGTACAGTGCTATTTTAAGGACTCGGTTTGGAGAGAAATTCTTTACAAACATCAGATTTCACAGATAAGAGAAAACCTTATAAATACACTCAGTGCTTATATGAGAATTCTGAATGTCCCAATTTTCAGGATGCAACATAAAAGAATTTCAAAATTCATCCAAGTCTACCCAGGAAAGAAGCCTTATAAATGAAAACTAGGGGCGGAACTTGAACAAAAGTATCGTGATGGGCAAAATGAATGGCAAAAGCAATGTATCCGCCGCGTCGGGAGCGATGTTTTTCACTGCTTTATCTCTACCGTGTAGACGTGCGCTTGGCTCATGGTAGATGCCCAGCACTTACTGAACAAAGTGGAGAAAATCTATAATTAGGACAAGGATCGGGAACTCATACTCCCCTGCGTGGATTTCATAATAATATACTCAAAAGGAATCTTGCAAGTAGCCTTAATGAGATTTCTTTCAGGAAACGTTCAGGTACAGAAAGTCACGTCATGCCGCCCGCCACAGTACTGCAGATTTGGATGGAATGTGTGAATGGCCCCATCCTCCATCCGGCCCTGGTTCTTTGTAGTATGTCAGCCCTGTGTACAGCATAATATTTAGTATCATTAGGCTTTATAGACTGAAAAATACTGTTTTTAACTAGTAACACAGTACTACAATTTATATGCTTGGAAATTTTGGACTGTAATTCATTAAGGTAGGATTTCACTGTAACTCTCGAGAGTGTTAAAAGTAGACTAATGACAAGTTCTTTAGTAAACTGGAATTGTTAGCAAGTGGTGTCTTCTCGTTGTTTCCCTTCGCGCTTAGGTCAGATTGCCTTCTCGATGCACAATCCTTCATCCAGACCACTGTAGGCAGCGCCTTTGGTAGATTTCAAGGTCCTTTTGTCACACTTCCATTCCCCACCCCACCCCCCGCACCCTCCCCCAAGGGTAGAACAAGAAACATTGAGTTTTTATTGAAATTTCATTAAATAACAATTTAGATGGATTACCGTTAACACAGCATTCTGTGTTCAACACCTCTTGTCAAGAGTGGACATAAGCTGGTCAGTATATACTGAAATGCCCTTTGACCTGGCAGTCCTAGCACTGAACACTTTCCCTTTCAGGTTCTCCTCTCCCTATCTTGTGATTTATAAAAATTGGTAAGGGAATTAAATCCAGATAAAACTCTAGTTCCAAAAGCACCCTAATATGTTTTTATTAGTATTGATTCTTTGATTTAGATCTATGGTTAGACATGTTTATTACTTTTTTATTTATCTTAGAAATATACAATTAGTACTTTTTTCATGAAATTAATCTTTAATGACTTAAATTCTTTTGGGTAGACAGGTCACAGGAATGGGGAGGTTTAATGCATGGTGGAAATTGGATAAATGTACAAAAGTTGGATGGCTTGTAAATGGTTATTTAATTCTTGGTATTTTTCTTTATATTTGAAATGTGCCAAATATAAAATTTATATATAATTTTTTAGAAGACTTTATTTGAGAGAGAGAGCATGAGGGGAGGTCAGAGGGAGAAGCTGGGAGCCCGATATGGAGCTTGATCCCAGGACTCTGAGATCATGACCTGAGCCGAAGGCAGGCGTTTAACCAACTGAGCCACCCCAGGCACCCCTGTATTTTTTTTATGTAAATGAAAAGAGAGCTAGTGGGTATAGACTCTTAGGTTCGGAGAAAGTTTCCCAACTCTGCAGTTGATACAGTTGCTCTGAGGCTTGGACAGTTTACTGGGAAAAAATTCTACCTGTAATTGAGGCTTTCTTAATAATTATTAAGAAAGTTCAATGAAGAAAGTTGTCCCCCCACCAAGGGCACTAACTCTTCCAAATGGTCTCCTGTTTTCCCTCATGCTCCTTGCACTAATGACCAGGTTTGGACATATGGTGTATATCCATTGTCCATTTTCCTTTCCAAACGACTATCTCCCTCTCCCCCCATTAAGGAGCACAAACTACCCACTATTCCTTCACGCAGCCACCTGCCAATCCCTTTATTCTTTCTTGCTCCTTGATTTTATCTCCAGAACCAGTCTTGCTACCCTGTCACTACTCTTTTCAGACTACTTGCAGATTATTGTATCCATTCCCAAAACCCTGGCCTCTCAGTTCCTTGATTACTCTGCCTCCGGTGGTCTTGTTTTCCACGGCACCTCAGCCCTTGGCTCCAAAGGTAACATCTTGCCAGCGAGAAAATAAATGAGGCGTGTGACCATGTGACGTAATGAGCACTGGGCATTATGTGCAACTATGAGTAACTGAACCGTACATCTGAAACTAATGATACACTGTGTTAATATAACTGAATCGAAATAAGGTAAATGGAAATCCCTCTGTAATCTTAGATTCAAACATTCCATTCCAATCACCAGCTCCTGTTGTACCAGCTTACACCCTCTTCATTCTCATTTTAATAACTCTTAAAATTCACAGGGACCAAAACCCCATTACTCCTACTCCCTTTTCACTCTTTATTTCCTTCATTCCCTGTGTATCTGGAAAGAACAGACTTCCGTTTACATCCCAGTGCCCCAAACGGTCTCATGTCAACCTCTAACACAGGAAGAGATACTTCAAGAGTGTTCACGTCACCCAATCTGTAGAAGAGGCAGAGAAGAGCAAACTGGGTTAGGAATATACGCAAGAGGAAGCTGTCTACAGTACGTGGTTCAGATAGACGTGACTTAAGTGTATCTGACGCTACCTCCAACCCCAACTTTTATCTCTCATTTAAGAATACTGCAATTCTCAGGAAAAGGCTATTACAGTAATAATGCCAATACTCAGCATTTTTTAAAAAAGTTTCAGACTTTTGAGATTGATCAATTGCTAGAATAAGGTATCTGTGCAGCATTTCATGAGTTGTCATGATCTAGCTGGAAAACACAGCTTCAGAGTGCACTGGTCAATCGTGTAAATAGACGCAAACAAGTAACCGAAAGTAACCGTATATGAATTATACGACAACGCTAGAAGCATCTTCAGTGTGCTGACCAAGTAGTTCCTGTTGCACCAGAGCTCCAGCAGATAACAAGTATTATAAGTTCTAGACCAAATACTAAAACTATCCAAAGGCACTGGAGAATGAACAGAAGAGGCAGATCCTGGAGATGGGTCAACACTCAGAAGAAGGAAATAAAATAAGTCCGTTTCCTACGTTTTATGGCTTTTACCCTGAAAGCAAGTCCAGTCTGCACTATTTTAGGGCAGCTAAAACATACGTGGAAAACTAAGTTTTCCAACAAAAGGGTTCAAGGCCTATACAACTGCTGTTGGAAAGTATGGTGGGTAGTATACCCTGGAAGAGGGCCAGGGAAAGGAAGCTCCAAATTCTGTGTCTAAGCATTTCCCAAATGTGTGGCTCTCTCCTCAGCTATAAAGGACAAAGAATACTTAAAGGAGCCAAACCAATACTAACAAGTGAATTAAAATTTGAGCTGCCACCTACAGGAAAGAGAAAATCTTTGGTTGAGCCCAGCTAAATTAAATGCCTAATAAAAATATTTTTTCAAGATTTTATTTATTTGACAGAGAGACACAGCGAGAGAAGGAACACAAGCAGGAGGAGTGGAAGAGGGAGAAGCAGGCCTCCCACTGAGCAGGGAGCCCGATGCAGGGCTTGATCCCAGGACCCTGAGATCATGATCCCAGCTGAAGGCAGACACTTAATGACTGAGCCACCCGGGCGCCCCTAATAAAAATATTTTAAAAAATACTCCGAGGGAAATCAGAGTGGGAGACAAACCATGAGACTGTGGACTCTGAGAAACAAACTGAGGGTTTTAGAGGGGAGGGCAGTGGGGGAAGGGTGAGGCTGGTGGTGGGTATTAAGGAGGGCACGTATTACATGGAGCACTGGGTGTGGTGCATAAACAATGAATCTTGGAACACTAAAAAATAAAATTAAAAAATGCTCTAGAGGAACATAATGAAATCCAGTTTCCTCAGTGTATTAATTACAATGCCTAGGATGTAATTTAAGATTACTAGATATTTGGGAAAACAAAAACTGGAAAACATGACTTGTTCTCAAGGGAAAACAGATCAACAGAGATCAATGCCAAGATGATCCAGATGTGGGAATCAGACGTTTTTTAAAGATTTTATTTATTTAACAGACATATCACAAGTAGGCAGAGAGGCAGGTAGGGGTGGGGGGAAGCAGGCTCCTTGCTGAGCAGGGAGCCCAATGCGGGGCTCGATCCCATGACTCCGAGATCATGACCTGAGCCGAAGGCAGAGGCTTAACCCACTGAGCCACCCAGGTGCCCCCAGACAACGATTTTTTAAAAGCTATTATAAACTATGCTTAAAATGTAAAGAAAAATGTCCTTATCATGAAGGAAAAAATAAGAAACCTTAGCTAAGAAATAGCAACTATCAAAACATTACCAAACAGAAGTTCTAGGGGGTTGACAGTGGAGTGGAAGGACTCTAAGCTCACCTCATCCCACAGACACACCTAGGTAACACCCACATCAGTATAAATATCCCCAGAAAATGACCCAAAGACGAGCAGAGCAGACTCTCCAGAGCTACATATAAAGAAGAGGACACATCAAAGAAGGTAGGAAGGGAAGAGACACAGAAGCTAAACGGACCCGTGAAACAGTCTGTGGGGTGGTGGGTGGAGAAAGAACACACCACGGATGCAGAGAGCGAAAACCAGACCCCAATCGAGGCACCCAGGCTTGGGGGACCCACACAGAGAAGAAAAATCTCCATAAAAATTGGCTTTGAAAACCAGAATAGCCAAATTTCATGAGTTTTTATCAGTGGAGCTGAACAACTGGAACTTTAAAATCAGCAGGTGGCTCTGGAAGAGTTTGAAGGGCAGCAGGAAACGGAGTCCTCGCTCTTAAAGAGCGCAACAAACAGCCCTACGGAGATACAGCACAGAAGCATCAGTATGAGAAATGCCACGCCTTCTCCTGTGGACCTGCCCTGGCCTAAGCCAGAATTTTGGGTGGCCGCAAGACCTCTCCTTAGCTGACCCATGCTGGTGTCATGCACCCTGTCCCGTATCCCGAAGACCTGCCCCTCCAGTATGCCCTTGGCCAGATCCTATCTAAAGCAGTGCCACAAGGAGCTGTGGGTGTTCAGACATCCCTAACAAAAGCCACCACCACTCCGAAGTGACTCCTGCCCAAGGGAAAGCAGAAGACGACCACACACACAAGTGAAAATGCGGCCCCAGCAGTGGGTCTGGGGGCAGACGTTGTGTCTGACTACAGGCCCTAACCACCAATGAAAGCTTCTCCAGGACAACACAGGGAGAGTGCCCTGCAGTTCCGTGCTACAGCAGCTCTGGAAAATGCCTGGTCTGACTCAGTTTAAGCCCAAGGCGGCCCAAACCAACCCACTAACACCACTTCCCTCAACAGGCAGAGAGAACCACTGCAGATGCCTGAAGGCAAAGCAGCTCAGCCACAGGAACAAAGTATCTCCTGCATATAACACACACAGGAGATACTATAAAGTTCCAGGTCCTGGTGAACAGGTGACATTGCACTGTAGGGCACTGTGTTCTCTCTTCTTCATGAGGCCACTACTTTTAAGAGCAGGAAACATAACTGACTTTCCTAACACAAAGAAATAGACACAGAATTAGACAAAATGAGGAGACACAGGAATATGTCCCAAGTGAAAGACAAAATCAAAGAAAGAGAGCTAAACAAAACAGAGATAAGTAATACACATGTTAGAGAATTAAAGTAGTGGTCATAAAGATACTCACTGGACTTGAGTAAAGACTGGACGACCTCAGTGAGACCCTTAACAAGAGACAGAAAACATAAAAAAGAACCAGAGATGAAAAACTCAGTAACAGAAATTTAAAATACACTAGATACAGCACCCGGGTGACTCAAATGGTTAAGTACCCGCCTTGGGCTCTGGTCACGATCCCAGGGTTCTGGGATCGAGCCCCGCATTGGGCTCTCTGCTCAGCAGGGAGCCTACTTCTCTCTCACACACTCTCACTCACTCTTTCTGGCAAATAAGTAAAATCTTTTTTAAAAATAAAAATTTAAAAATACACTAGATAGAATGAATAGTAGACTTCAGGAAGAAGAACGGATCAGCAACCTGGGAAATGGAGTAATGGAAAGCAATCAAGCTGAACATAAGACGGGAAAAAATAATGAAAAATGCAAATAGATTAAAGGAACTCAGTGACACTATCAAACCTAATAACATTCACATTATTGGGATCCCAGAAGGGAAAAAGGGGGCAGAACATTTATTGGAAGAGATAATAGCTGAAACTCCAAATCTTGGGAAGGAAACAGAAATCCAGATGCAGGAGACACAGAGAGCCCCCAACCAAAAGCAACCCAAGGAAGTTCACATCAAGACTTATAGTAATAAAAATGGCGAAAGGTAGTAATAAAGAGTTTTAAAAGCAGGAGAAAAGAAAACAGTTATATACAAGTGAAACCCCAGAAATATTCAGCTGATTTTTCGGCAGAAACTTTGTAGTCCGGAAGAGAATGGCATGATATATTCAAAGCACTAAAAGAAAAAAACCTGCAACCAAGAATACTCTATTCAGCAAGACTATCATACAGAATAGAAGGAGAGATAGAGTTTCCTTTCCCATATACACAAAAGCTAAAGGAGTTCATGGCCACTAAACCAGCTCAATTAGAAATGTTAAAGGGGACTACTTGAGTGGAAAGGAAAGACCATAAACAGGAGTAAGAAAAGCAGGAATCACAAAAGGAGAAAAAGTGTATCTATACAAATCAGTCAAGGGACTCACAAAGTATGACACCATAGACCTAAGATGGAGGGACGAGGGGAGTAAAGAATGAGTTCCAACATAAGCAACCATTAACTTAATATAGACTGTTAATATGTAGAGGGTATTATATACAAATAGAATGGTAACCATGAATCAAAAACCAGTAACAGATATGCAAACAATAAAAAGTCAAGTATATCAATAAACAAAGCTAACAGAGAAGACAGCAAGAACAAAAACAACCACAAAACAAGTAACAAATTGGCAATAAGTACACAGCTAATCAAGTTACTTTGAATGTAAATGGACTAAATGCTCCAATCAAAACACAGAGTGAAAGCATCAAAATATTAAAAACAGAACTACTGGGCGCCTGGGTGGCTCAGTTGGTTAAGCGACTGCCTTCAGCTCAGGTCATGATCCTGGAGTCCCGGGATCAAGTCCTGCATCAGGCTCCCAGCTCCATGGGGAGTCTGCTTCTCCCTCTGACCTTCTCCTCGCTCATGCTCTCTCTCACTGTCTCTCTCTTCTCTCAAATAAATAAATAAAATGTTTAAAAAAAAAAACCAGAACTACCATATGATCCAACAATTCCACTACTGGGTATTTACCTGAAGAAAACAAAAACAGTCATTCAAAAAGATCTATGCGCCCTGTGTTTACTGCAGCATTATATACAATAGCTAAATTATGGAAGCAGTCCAAGTGTCCATTGACTAGTGAATGGATAAAGATGTGGTGTATATACGCACACATGTACAATGGAATATTACTTAGCCATAAAAAAGAATGAAATCTTAACATTCATAACAAATGGATGAATCTAAAGGATAGGAGGGTAAATGAAACAAGTCAGAGAAAGGAAAATATTCTGATTTCACTCAAATGTGGAATTTAACAAAACAAATGATTTTGGCACTATTGTAAAAGGGATTCTCTTTCAGCTGCTTCATTATTGTCGTATAGAAATGCAACAGATTTCTGTATGTTGATTTTGTATCCTGTGACTTCTTGGAATCTGTGTGACAGTTCTAGCAACTTTTTGGTAGACTCTTTTGAGTTTTCTACATAGAGTATCATGTCAGCTGTGAACAGTGGAAGTTTGACTTCTTCCTTGCTGATTTGGATCTCTATTATTTCTTTTTGTTGTGTGAATGCTGAAGCTAGGATTTCCAGTACTATGTTAAATAACAATGGTGAGAGTGGGCATCCCTGTCTTGTTCCTGACCACAGAGGAAAAGCTTTCAGTTTTTCCTCACTGAGATGATGTTAGCTGTGGGGTTTTCATACATGCTCTTTATGATGTTGAAGTATGTTCTCTCTATCCCTACTTTGTTGAGGGTTTTTATCAAGAATAGATGCTGTACTTTGTCATGTGCAATTTCTGCATTAATGAAAGGATCATATGGTTCTTATCTCCTGTTAAAGTGGTGCATCATGTGGATTGGTTTGCGAATATTGAACCACGCTTGCAACCCAGGAATAAATTCCATTTGGTTGTGGTGAATAATTTAAATATACTGTTGGATTTGGTTTGCTAACATTTTGTTGAGAATTTTTACATCCCTGTTCATCAGGGATATTGGCCTATAGTTCTCTTTTTTTAGCGAGGTCTTCATCTGGTTTTGGTCTCAGGGTAATGCTGGCCTCATAGAATGAATTTAAGTTTTCCTACCATTTCTATTTTTTTGAACAGTTTGGGAAGTACAGGTATTAGCTCTTCTTTAAATGTTTGGTAGAATTCCCTTGTGATGCCATCTGGCCTTAGACTTTTGGTTTTGGGGATTTTTTTTTTTATTACTGATTAAATTTCTTTGCTGGTTATCAGTCTGTTTAAGTTTTCTATTTCTTCCTGTTTCAGTTTTGGTAATTTATATATTTCTAGGGATTTAACCATTTCTTCCAGGTTGGCCAGTTTGTTGGCATATACTTTTATTTCCTGAACCCCCTGGTCTCCAAGTCCTAGTAAACAACAGTTTCTTCATCTGAAAACTGTGGCTAATGATACTTTCCTTTCTACCTTAGAAGAGAAATAAAAATTATGCTTAATATAAAAACTTATTAAAAACAGAAAAGGGATAATCTGCAGGGTTTCAAAGTAGTTACATATTGAGCACTCAGTTTTCATAATGTTCTCTAATTCTTAGTATTTCTGTGGTGCTAGTTGTTATTTCTCCTCTCTCATTTGTGACTTTATTTGGGTCCTTACTCTTATCAAAAGAGTAAGATAATTGTCTGGCTAGAGGTTTATCAATTTTATTAACTTTTCAAAGAATAAGCTCCAGGTTTCATTGATTTTTTTTTTTAGTTTCTATATCATTTATCATTATATATCATTTTTTTTCTGCTCCAATCTTTATCATTTCCTTCCTTCTACTGGCTTTAGGCTTCATTTGTTCTTTTTCTAGCTTCTTTAGGTGTAAGTTTAGGTTGTACCACAAACCATACCATAACGTAGCTAGGAATAAACCTAACCATAGAGGTAAAAGATCTGTACTCTGAAAATTATAAAACAATGATGAACGAAAGTGAAGAGGACACAAAAAATGGAAGACATTCTATGCTTATGGATTGGAAGAATAAATATTATTAATAAAATCCTGAATGAAAGGGGAGTGATCACAACCACTACCAAGAAAATACACATTTGTTGGAACATATTGTGAGCAACTATATACCAACAAATTAGGAAGAAATGGATACATTCTTGGAAACTTACAACCTACCAAGACTGAAACAAGAAGAGGTATAAAATCTGAACAGACCAAGAACCAGCGAGGATATTGAAGCAGTCATCAAAAATTCCCCCCCAAAACAAGAGTCTGGGGCCAGGGGAATTCTACCAAACATTTAAAGAAGAAATAATACCTATTTTGCTGAAGCGGTTTCAAAAAATAGAAATGAAGGGAAATTCCAAACTTGTTCTATGAGTTCAACATTCCCTTGATCCCAAAACCAGACAAAGACCCATCAATAAGGAGAATTATAGACCAATATCCCTGATGAACACGGATGCAAAAATACCCAACAAGATATTAGCTAATAGGATCCAACAGTACATTAAAAGGATTATTCACCATGACCAGGTGGGATTTATTCCTGGGATGCAAGGTTGGTCCAACATTTGCAAATCAATCAATGTGACAGAGCACATTAATAAAAGAAAAGAATCATATGATTCTCTCAATTGATGCAGAAAAAAGCATTTGACAAAATACACCATCCTTTCTTAAAACTCTTCGGGGCACCTGGGTGGCTCAGTGGGTTAAGCCTCTGCCTTTGGCTCAGGTCGTGATCTCAGGGTCCTGGGATCGAGCCCCGCATCAGGCTCTCTGCTCAGCAGGGAGCCTGCTTCCCCCTCTTTCTCTGCCTGCCTCTCTGCCTTCTTGTGATCTATTTCTCTCTGTCAAATAAAAAAAAAAAAACTCTTCAAAGTATAGGGATAGAGGGAACATACCTCAGTATCATAAAAGCCATCTATGAAAAGCCCACAGTGAATATCATTCTCAATGGGGAAAAACCAAGAGCTTTTCCCTTATGGTCAGGAACAGGGCAGGATACTCACTCTCACCACTATTGTTCAACCTAACACTAGAAGACCTAGCCTCAGCAATGAGACAAAAAGAAAGAAAAGGCATTCAAATTGTCAAAGAAGTCAAACTCTCTCTTCACAGATGCCACGATACTTTATGTGGAAAACTCAAAAGACTCCATCCCAAAATGCTAGAACTCATAGAGCAATCCAGCAATGTGGCAGGATACCACATCTATGCACAGAAATCAGTTGAATTTCTATATACTATCAATGTGACTGAAGAAAGAGAAATTGAGAAATCAATCCCATTCACAATTGCACAAAAACTGTAAGATACCTAAGAATAAATCTAACCAAAGAGGTAAAAGATCTGTACTCTAGAAACTACAAAACACTGACGAAAGAAATTGAGGAAGACACAAAGAGATGGAAAAACATTCCATGCTCATGGACTGGAAGAAAAAACATTGTCAAAATATCTATGCTGCCCAGAACAACCTACACATTCAATGAAAGCCTTATCAAAATACCATCAACATTTTTCAGAGCTGGAACAAACAATCCTTAAGTTTGTACGGAACCAGAATCTCCAGGGGAATGTTGAAAAAGAAAACCAGAGCTGGGGTCATCACAATGCCTGACTTCAAACTCTATTACAAAGCTGTGATCATCAAGACAGCATGGTACTGGCACACAGACAGACATACAGATCAACAGAACCAAACAGAGACCCTCAACTCTGTGGTCAGCTAATCTTAGACAAAGCAAGAAATAATATCCAATGGAAAAAAGATAGTCTCTTCAATAAATGGTGCTGGAAAATTGGACAGGAAATATTAAAGGGGACCCTGAGTGGAAAAGAAGGACTGTAAGTGACAGTATGAAGGTAGGAAACACAAAAGCAGGATTGATGAATATTTCCAGGAACCCACAAAAGAAAGGGATGCAAAGTATGATACCATTTACTTAAAATGAGTGTGTGGAGGTGGGTCAAGCAAAGAATGTATTCAAACTTAAATGACCACCAAGTTAATATAGACTGCTATATGCAGAAGATGTTATATGCAAGGCTAATGGAAACCACAAATCAAAACCAATAAATATACAAAGAACAAAGAGAAAGAAATCTAAATATATCACTAAAGAAAAACCAGCAAAGCATGAAAAAGGAAACGAAAGGATCAGAGAAAGTATTCAGAAATAACCCGAAACAAGTGATAAATGGCAATAAATATATATATCAATAATTACTGGGGGCGCCTGGGTGGCTCAGTGGGTTGAGCCACTGCCTTCGGCTCAGGTCATGATCTCAGGGTCCTGGGATCAAGCCCCGCATCGGGCTCTCTGCTCAGCGGGGAGCCTGCTTCCCTTCCTCTCTCTCTGCCTGCCTCTCTGCCTGCTTGTGATCTCTCTCTGTCAAATAAATGAATAAAATTAAAAAAAATAATTACTTTGTATGTAAATGGACTAAATGCTCCACTCAAAAGACAGGGTGACAGGATGGATAAACAAGATCCATCTATATGTTGCTTAAGGAGACTCATTTTAGACCTAAAGACATCAGCAGATTGAAGGTGAAGGGCTAGAAAAACATTTGTCATGCAAATGGACATCAAAAGAAAGCTGGAGTAGCCAAATTACACTGGATAAATTAGATTTTAAAACAAAGACTATAACAAAAGACAAAGAAGGATACAATATAATAGCAAAGGGAACAATCCAACGAGAGGATATAACAATTTTAAGTATTTTTGGACTCAACGAAGGAGCACACAAATACATAAATCAATAACAAAATAATCAATAGTAACATGGTGATGATAGGGGACTTTAACACCACACTTACATTGATGGACAGATCATCCAATAAGAAAATCGACAAGGAAACAATGGCTTTCAATGAAACAATGAACCAGGTGGATTTAACAGATGTATTTAGAACATTCTATCCTAAAACAGCAGAATACATATTTTCAAGCGCCCCGGAATATCCTCCGGAGGAGATTACCCATTAGACCACAAAACAGGTCTTAACAAATTCAAAAAGATGGAAGTCATCCCATGCATTTTTTGTATCCTGACACTTTATTGAATTCACTTATTAGTTCATCTTGTTGCAAATGGCAAGATTTCATTCTTTTTGATGGCTGAGCAATATTCCATTGTGTGTGTGTGTGTGTGTGTGTGTGTGTGTGTGTGTGTGTGTGTATACCGTACCTTCTCTACCCATTTATCAGTTGATGGACATTTGGGCTCTTTCCATAGTTTGGCTATTGTTGATAATGCTGCTATAAACATCAGGGTACATGTGCCCCTTCAAATCATTATTTTTGTATCCTTTGGATAAATACCTACTAGTGCAGTTGCTAGATCATAAAGTAGTTCTATTTTTAACTTTTTGAGGAACCTCTATACTGTTTTCCACAGTGGCTGTAGCAGTTTGCATTCACATCAACAGTGTAAGAGGGCTCCCCTTTCTCTGCACCCTTGCCAACAGCTGTTGTTTTCTGTGTTAATTTTGGTCATTCTGACAGGTGTGAGGTGGTAGCTCATTGTGGTTTTGATAGTTATTTTTTTTTTAAGATTTCAATTTATTTGACAGAGATCACAAGTAGGCAGAGAGGCAGGCAGAGAGACAGAGGAGGAAGCAGGCTCCCTGCTGAGCAGAGAGCCCGATGCAGGGCTCAATCCCAGGACCCTGGGATCATGACCCGAGCTGAAGGCAGAGGCTTAACCCACTGAGCCACCCAGGTGCCCCTCATTGTGGTTTTAATTTGTATTTCCCTATGATGAGTTAAAATGCATTGTTGGATTTGGTTTGCCAGTATTTTGTTGAGGATTTTTGCATCTATGTTCATTAAAGATATTGACCTATAGTTCTTTTTTGTAATGTCTTTCTCTGGTTTTGGTATCAAGGTAATGGTGGCCTCAAAGAATGAATTTGCGAGTTTTCCTTTCTCTTCTTTGAAGAGGGGGAAAAAACATGTTGAAAACAGATGCAAATTAGTAAAAAAAAAATCTAGAGCATCTGTATAATTAGAAGAATAGATTTTAGAACAAAAAATAATAGGTATAAAGATATCCCCCAAAATAAAGGGGTAAATTTATTAAGAATATATAACCACTTAAATATGTATACACCTACTTAGGATAGAAATTAAAGATATTGACACAGCCACAGATGGAGTTGTAGACTTCCAAGCTCTCTTCTTTGTAAACAACAGAACAAGTAAATAGATAATTTGTAAGGACATGGAGAACCTGAATACCTCTATCAACCAACTCAACATAAGCACCATTTTTAGATCACTCCACTCAATGGCAGAATACCAATTCCTTTCATGTACACTGCTACTTTCAAAAGAGTTGAAATCATAAATAAGATGGGATGGGGTGCCTGGGTGGCTCAGTCATTAAGCATCTGCCTTCAGCTTAGGTCATGATCCCAGGGTCCTGGGATCAAGCCCCATGTCAGGCTCCCTGCTTCTCCCTCTCCTACACCCCCTGCTTGTGTTCCCTCTCTCACTTTGTCTCTCTGTCAAATAAGTAAATAAAATCTTGGGGGGAAAAGAGATGGGATAAAAAAGAAATCACAAGGGTAAACTAAAACACAAAAGGAGTTTATGCAATTAAAATGGTTCAAGAGGGGTGGGTGGGTGGCTCAGTGGGTTAAAGTCTCTGCTTTTGGCTCAGGTCATGATCCCAGAGTCTGGGATCGAGTCCCAGGCTCTCTGCTCAGTAGGAAGCCTGCTTCCACCCCTCTCTCTGCCTGCCTCTCCGCCTACTTGTGATCTCTGTCAAATAAATAAATAAATAAATAAATAAATGTGCAAGAATTTAGAACATGAGGTGTTTATATTGAAATAGAAGAAATCAAGAACCTAAGCTTTCACATCCAGATACTAGAAAAGGAAAAGTCAATTAAACCCAAAGTTTAATTTGGAAATATAATTAAGTAGAAATCATGAAACAAAAACAGAAGCAGAATGAAGAAAAATTAGTAAAATAAAAATTTTGATTGTGTATATGTATGTATGTATGTGCGTGTGTGTATATATACATATATACACACACATATATATAATGGAATACCACCCAGCCTCAAAAAAGAATAAAATCTTGACATTTACAACAACAACAAAAAATTTTGATTCTTTGACAAGACCAATAACATCAAATCTGCAGCCAGTCTAATTAAGAAGAAAGAGACAAGATCAAAACTATCAATATCAGGAATGAGAGTGAGCATTATTAGAGATATTAAAGCCATTAAAAGATAAAATATTATGAACACCTTTGTACCCATAAAACCCAGATGAAAAGTTCCTTGAAAGATATAAAATATCTGTTATAAACCTAACAACACAGAGCTATTCTATTCCTATATTTATAAAATGGAATCTATAGTTAAATGTATTCCTTAAAATAAAATAAAATAAAAAACACTAAAAATTCAAGTCTCCGATTGCAACATGGGTGGATTCTACCAAAGAGTTAAATTAATACTAATTCTATATAAAGTCTTCTGGAGAATTGGAGGAAATTCTTTCCCATTCATTTTATGAAGTATTTCTTTGATATCCAAATCAGACAAAGATACTACAAGAATGGCAAAATGTATTTTTTGCACATTAAAGCATCAATAAAACATAAAGGAAATCTAGTGAATTGGAGAACATGTTTGCAAATGATACATCTGATAAAAGGTTAATATCCAAAATATATAAAGCACTCCTACAACTCAATGCCAAAAACACAAAAAATCTAATTAAAATGGACAGAACCCTGAATAGACATTTTCTCAAAGAAGACATACAGATGGCAAATGGACACATGAAAATATGTTCAACATCACTAATCATCAAGGAAATGTAAATCAAAACCACAATGAGATCTGGAGGCTAGAAGTTACACATTTTCCAAGTGCTGGAAAAAACAAAAAACTCATCTTCAAATTATATATCCAGCAAAACTATCCTTCAGAATGAAAGAAAAATAGACACATCCTCGGATGAAGGATTTGATGAAGAAAGAATTTGTTTTAGTGACCTACCTTTAAATAGTGGCAGAAAAAAAATTCAAACAGAAAGGAAATGGTAATAGAAGGAATCTTAGAATATAAGAAGAACAACAAAAGGAACAGAAATATGACTTATCAAACTCAACACCCGAAAAACAAATGATTCAGTCAAGAAATAGGCAGAAGACTTAAAGAGATATTTCTCCAAAGAAAACATACAAATGGCCAACAGACACATGAAAAAATGCTCCACATCACTCGACATCAGGGAAATACAAATCAAAACCACAGTGAGATACCACTTCACACCAGTCAGAATGGCTAAAATTAACAAGTCAGGAAAGAAAAAATGTTGGTGAGGATGTGGATAAAGGAGAACCTTCCTACACTGTTGGTGGGAATGCAAGCTGGGGCAGCCACTCTGGAGAACAGGATGGAGGTTCCTTAAGAAGTTAAAAAATGGAGCAATTTACAACCCAGCAATTGCAGTACTGATATTTACCCCAAAGATAATAAATGTAGTGATCTGAAGGGGCACAGAACCCCCATGTTTATAGCAGCAATGTCCACAATAGCTAAACTGTGGAAAGAGCAGAGATGTCCATCCTCAGATGAATGGATAAAGAAGATGCAGGTTGTGTGTGTGTGCACATGCACGCGCACACACACACACAAAATATAGAATATTAGCCATCAAAAAGGTGAAAATCTTACCATTTACATCAACATGGGTGGAACTGGAGGAGATTATGCTGAGTGAAATGAGTCCATCAGAGAAAGACAATTATCATATGGTTTCACTCATGGGTGGAACATAAAGAATAGTGCTGAAGATCATAGGGGAAGGGAGGAAAAACTGAACAGGAAGAAGTCAGAGAGGGAGACAAACCATAAGAGAAAACTCATGACTCTGGGAAACAAACTGAGGGTTGCAGAAGGGGAGGTGGGTGGGGTGTGGGGTAACTGGGGGATGGGCACTACGGAGGGCATATGCCCTGGTGTTATATGCAACTGATGAATTACTGAACTCTACATCTGAAACTAATGATATATGTTGCCTAACTGAATTTAAAAAAAGGAAAAATGGCCACATTCAGTAGATAATCTTCCTGAGTTTTATAAAACATATTGGATGATTGAAACAAATACCATATCACCACCTGATACTCAAGACAATGATATTTAAAAGTAGGGAAGGCAAAAGAACTTAAGTGGAAGTAAGTCTTCCACACTTCAACATAATAGCCAAAGCAACCATTAAAAAAAAAAAAAAAAGAAAAACCAAAGAGATATACTTAAAAACCCTGTAAATAAACCAGTATCCTAAAGCTCCAAATATCTGTACTTTTGCGTACATTTAACTATATGATGGGGATGCTGCCCATCATATAGTTAAATGTACGTAAAAGTATAAAGTCGTTCAGGCAAAAGTCCTGGACACGGTGCCACCTCACTCCAGCTGGATTTCTATCTGAATCCAACTGGGAATATAGATCATGAGAGCTAATTGGGTCTCAATTTCCACATTTTGAAATACCAGTGGCTGGAAAGGTAGATCTGTAAAGCCAACTGGACCATGTGTAGTGCTAAAATTTGATTATTCCATAAATTCCCAGTCTCCCTTTTTCCCATCCACCCTGTGTTATTCCTGATGACTTGGAGGTCTCTAAAAGTGCTCTGAAAACTATAGGAAAGTGTACAAACAAAATGGTATTTGTAGGACACATTCAAGGCTCTTACAGATCCTGAGGTGGAGAGAAGATGTGAGAAGGGCCGGAGACTTCAATGTCACATGTACTACTGGAACATGGGCAGTTTTCCACCAAAGGAATCATTCGTTGCTTTCCCACAAAGGGTAGAGAACAGAAGCGAGCAAGGCAGATTCGACCATTTACTGCTGTTATTTAGCATTCTTCTGGGATCAACCTATATGAAATCTATGAAACTAAATAAATTATGTCCAAATTGGCCAATACCTATCACAGTACACCAACCCAACATACTTCTTCCTCAGCTCACCATGCTACCCTAATCCTCTTGACATAAACAGTCCAAAGGTAATTCACCTTTGGAAGTACTAGGTTATGTATGGATGGTTTGGTATGTTAGACAAAGAAATTTTAAACAAAAAATATGCCCTCATCGTGTTTTATAGATATGTATAAACACCTTAATTTTGTCATAAAGGTAAAAAGGTCTCTGTTCTCCTATATATAATATGCAAGGATTTAGAGAACTATCAATTTCCTTCAATCTCTTGTGTTCTGTGACTAGAATGAATTATTTTTCCTGAACAGAGTCAGGCAAAATCCTTAAACAAGACAGTCAAGCTTGCTGGTTAAGAGTTTGGGCTTTGGGGGCGCCTGGGTGGCTCACTGAGTTAAGCCTCTGCCTTCGGCTCAGGTCATGATCTCAGGGTCCTGGGATCGAGCCCCGCATCGGGCTCTCTGTTCAGCGGGGAGCCTGCTTCCCTTCCTCTCTCTCTCTGCCTGCCTCTGCCTCCTTGTGATCTCTGTCAAATAAATAAATAAAAAATCTTTAAAAAGAAAAAAAAAGAATATCCTCTCCATTATTTTAGCCTCTAGTAGACATGCAAGTGTATCTTTTCTGGTTTTTTTTTTTAAATATTTATTTATTTATTTATTTGACAGAGAATGAGATCACAAGCAGGCAGGGAGAGAGGAGGAAGCAGGCTCCCCATGGACCAGAGAGCCCAATGCGGGGCTCGATCCCAGGACCCTGGGATCATGAGCCGAGCCGAAGGCAGAGGCCCCAACCCACTGAGCCACCCAGGCGCCCTGATCTTTTCTGTTGTTTTTTTTTTAAAGACTTTATTTATTTATTTGACAGATAGAGATCACAGTAGGCAGAGAGGCAGGCAGAGAGAGAGAGGAGGAAGCAGGCTCCCTGCCGAGCAGAGAGCCCGATGCGGGGCCCGATCCCAAAACCCTGAGATCATGACCTAGAGCTGAAGGCAGAGGCCCAACCCACTGAGCCACCCAGGTGCCCCTCTTTTCTCTTTTTAATGCCAACCCAATATATGCCAAAATGGTCCCCTCAAAAAATTATGTAATAAAAGCACACATTCCAAGAAAACAAACAAACCAAGAGGTATCCCCTTACACCTGTCAGAAAGGCCATTATCAAAAAGAAAGAACAAGTGTTGGCAAAGACGTGGAAAAAAAGGAGTTCTTGGTCACTCTTGGTGGGAATGTAAACTGGTGCAGCCACTGTGGGGAATGGTATGGAGGTTCCTCAAAAAACTAAAAATAGAAATACCACATGACCCAGCAACTGCTGGTTTTCACGCAAACAAATGAAAATGCTGATTCAAAAAGATACACGCACCCTTACAACAGCTAAGATGCGGAAACAACCCAAGTGTCCGTCAATAGATGAGCGGATAAAGAAGATGTGGTGTGTGTGTATATTTCATATTTATGTACACATATACACATATATAGTATTTTATATATAAATGAAATATTTACATTTGGAACAGAGCATATACTTGAAATGGAATATTACTAACCTCAGAAAGAATGAAATAGGGGCATCTGGGTGGCTCACTCAGTTAAGCATCTGGCTTTGGCTCAGGTCATGATCCCAGGGTCCTGGGATCCAGTCCCACATCAGGGTCCCGGCTCAGTGGGGAGTCTGATTCTCTCTCTCCCTCTGTCTCTCCCCACCCCCTAATAGTGTTCTCTCTCAAATAAATAAAAAAGAAACTAATGAATTATTGAACACTACATCAAAAACTAATGATGTAATATATGTCGGCTAATTGAACATAATAAAAATATAAATATATAAAAAAAATCTTATATACAATGGATTATTATGCCTCCATCAGAAAGGATGAATACCCAACTTTTGCATCAACATGGATGGGACTGGAAGAGATTGTGCTGAATGAAATCAGTCAAGCAGAGAGTCAATTATCACATGGTTTCATTTACCTGTGGAGCATATGGAATAATATGGAGGACATTAGGAGAAGGAAAGAAAAACTGAATTGGGGGAAATCAGAGGGGGAGGCGAAGCATGAGAGACTGTGGACTCTGAGAAACAAACTGAGGGTTTTGGAGGGGAGGGTTGTGGGGCATTGGGTGAGCCTGGTGGTGGGTATTAAGGAGGGCACGTATTGCATGGAGCACTGGGCGTGGTGCATAAACAATGAATCTTGGAACACTGAAAGAATTAAAACCTTTTTCTGGATCAATTAAAGGGGAACAAAAAAATTAGAAAATCACATCCAGCAATATTTAAAACAATAAATTCATGACCAAGTGGGGATAATTCAGGGAATGCAATATTAGTTTGACACTTAAAATTATATCAATATAATTCACCATGTTAATAAGACTAAAAAGAATGACCACATGGCCATTTTATAGCTATAAAATTCAACACCCATTAATGATTAACATTCTCCATTAACTATGAATAGAAAGGAATGCCCTCTGACAAAGGGATTTATAAAAACTCTACAGCTGGGACACCTGAGTGGCTCAGTCAGTTAAGCGGGTGGCTGGCTGCGTTTGGTTCAGCTCATAATCCTGGAGTTCCAGGATAAAGCCCTGTGTCCCGCTCCCTGCTCAGTGCGGGGACTGCTTCTCCATTTCCTTCTGCTCCTTCCCCTGCTTATGCTCTCTCTCTTGTTTTCTCTCTCAAATAAAATCTTAAAAAAAAAGAAAAAAGAAAAAACCTCTGCAACTAATGTCATACTAAATATTGAAAGAATGAATGCTAAGTTTGAGAACTAGGCAAAGATGTCCAGTTTTACCACTTCCATTCAATATTGGACTGGAGATCCAAGTTAGTATAAAAACTAACAAGTATACAAAGTAGAAAGAAACAAAGCTATTGACAGATGATACCATCATCTACTATTTTAAAATCCAGTGTACTAATGACGGAGTAATCGAGTATGGTAAAGTCAACAGATCAGGAAACCATTGCCACCAAAAAGATACAGGCAGTAACATCTTGGTGAATTTGGGGGGGGTCAAAGTGGCAGATCTGACTGTTATGTTCTGGGAGGTTATAAACGGACAGTTTGATAAAGTATATGTAAAAATTAATGGTATTTGTGTGTGACCAACGGGAAGGAGTCCTGCAGCAAATATTCTAAGTCATATGGCCTAATTTGAGTCTATGTTGCTCATAGGGCAAGCAGGTTGCTTGCTAAATGAAATATCCATCATTAGCCCATAGGCAAGCCTTCTAATTTGGCCAACTACTCAGGGCTTTTTACCTCAATTGTTGGATTGGTTAGTGATAGTCAAGGTGTTTAGATGGGGCTTGTGTTAACCAAACTTGACAGCGTGCAAGCTTCAGCATTTACCATGTGTGGCTGAAACTGGTTTAACATGGAGGGTTTGAGCCTCCTGGTTGCAAACCAATGAATGCATCTAAATCAATAGTAACCAGACCAACAGTCAACACAATGGTGTGTGGCTGCATTGGATAGGCTTTGTCGTAGGATGTGGAGATTCCTTGCTATGCATTATTCTTACCATGTCTGATTTCATCATTATGGGATATGGCATTGCCATGGCCTGAATTGTGTCCGCCGACCCAAACAAATTCATATTTTGAGTCCTGACACCAGTACTTCTGGATTTGACTATATTTGCAAATAAGGTTTTTAAAGAGGTGATGGGGTTAAAATGAAGTCTTTGGGGATGGACCTTAATCCCAATCTGACAGGTGTCCTTGTAAGAGGGGGAAACTTGGACAAAGAGACAGCAAGTGCACCCAGCACAAAGAGAAGACAGTTGTGAAGACGCAGCAAGAAGGCACCATCTCCAAGTCCAGGAGGGGGGCCTCAAAAGCAGCAAACCTGCCCACACCTTGATCTTGGACTTCCAGCCTCTAAAGAAAATAAGTTTCTGTTGTTTAAGCTACTCAGTCTGTGGTATTTCATTAATCCTAGCCCTAGCAAACTAATACAGTGTTGATTTTATAATGTCCAAGAGAAGTATTTACTGGGTGAAGTTTTCTCTTTTTCTGGCAATCCACATGGACAACGGCCCTGGAACATGAATTTTCCAAAGAGGACCAGAGGGAAAACAGATCCACACATTTTAACCCGAATATTCAAGAAAGTTTTTTTATTTGGGGTGGTCAAATGGATCCCAGGAAAGTACCTTCCATCTAGTTTCCAGCCCTCATGGAATGGGGGCAAGATCAAGAATTTATGAAGACAGAAACAGACCTTACTAAAGGGACTCATACATAATGAGTCTTTATATACATACATAGAAGACCTAATATTAAATATAGGAAAGGGCGATGAAAATTTTTTTTATGTTGGTGTGAGTCTGCTAAGGAGTCTTGAATTAAGAGAAATTAAGATGTGGGACAAGATATAGACCCATTTAGGGGTCCATTTGCTGGGCTGTAATTTAAATAGGCATTATTTGGAGTCACCAGTAGGTCTCTTAATTAAACTATCTGGGACCTAGGAGAAACATAAAAGTTTCATCAATGCCTTTTCCTAGACCTAGCAATGTCTGTTTGGGAAAGTGAAATGTGTGCCTTGGTAATTATCAGTAATTTCTGGAATTCTGAAAATGAAAAGGAGTGTCTTAGCAAGGCCATGTCTTAGGGCTTTAGAGTATGTAGAGACATGTGGAAATGGATTTAGATTTTGGGTATCTGAGGCAAGAGAGTCCCAGAGTCCTTTATCCTGGGGGGAGGGGCAATTTTTAGGCAATGGTCCAATAGATGGTGATAAATGTGAAGATGGACCATTTGTTGGCCAGAGTATCGGTGCTAAATGACCACCTAAGGTTTGGTCAATAGTGTTTATCAGGGACATCCTGGCTAAGGGATAGAAAGCAGCAACATTCGACTGAGCTCCATATGGTGGTTCTTTTGAAAAGGAATGAAGTTGGAAGACTCATACATCTAATTTCAGGACTTACTCTAAAATTACAGCAGTCAAGACAGGTTGCTATTAGCATGGAAATAAATATGCAACTCATTGCAATAGAAAATACATAACTAGTCCCACACATACTGCCAGTTCACTTTTGATAAAGGTACCAAGGGAATTCAATAGAGAAAGGGCAGTCTTTGAACAAATTGTACTGAAATAAACAACTATATGTCAAGATCTATGAGTCCTCATCCTTTGCACCATATTTATGAAATTACTAAGAATACACCATATATATATATGTGTGTGTGTGTGTATACACACACACACAACAGAATACTATGCAGCCATCAAAAGAAATGAAATCTTGCCATTTGCGATGACGTGGATGGAACTAGAGGGTATTATGCTGAGCAAAATAAGTCAATCAGAGAAAGACAATTATCATATGATCTCTCTGATATGAGGAATTTGAGAGGCAAAGTGAGGGTTTCGGAGGTAGGGAAGGAAAAAACGAAACAAGATGGGATCAGGAGGGAGACAAACCATAAGAGACTCTTAATCTCATGAAACAACTGAGAGTTGCCGGGGTGAGGGGGAGAGGGAGAGAGTGGTTGGGTTATGGACACTGGGGAGGGTATATGCTATGGTGAGTGTTGTGAAGTGTGTAAGCCTGATGATTCACAAACCTGTACCCCTGGGGCTAATAAAACATTATATGTTAATAAAAAAAATTAAAAAGCTATTGCCAAAAAAAATTACACCATAGGGGTGCCTGGGTGGCTCAGTGGGTTGAGGCCTCTGCCTTCGGCTCGGGTCATGATCTCAGGGTCCTGGAATCGAGCCCCATGTTGGGCTCTCTGCTCAGCGGGGAGCCTGTTTCCTCCTCTCTCTCTCTCTGGCTGCGTCTCTGCCTACTTGTGATCTCTGTCAAATAAATAAAATCTTTAAAAAAAAGTTTCACCATAGACTTACATGTAAAACTAGGGATATAAAACTTTTATAAGAAAATGTGGGAGAACCTTTATAAACATGAGTTATTCCAAGATTTATATTGTAGAAAGGATGAATGAGAAGAAAACTTGATAAATTTCATTAAATTAAAAACTCCTCATGACATGATTATAAAATTATAAAATTTCAGTATTAAGCCACATAGTGAGAGAAGATGAACTGATAAAGGCCTTGCATCCAGAATTTACAAAGAAGTCTTAGAATTCAGTAAGACAACGGATTTTTTTCATTATGTTATGTTAGTCCCCATACAGTACATCATTAGTTTTTGATGTAGTGTTCCAGGATTCACTATTTGTGTCTAACACCCAGTGCTCCCATGCAATCCATGCCCTCGTTCATACCCATAACCAGGCTCACCCATCCCCCCACCCATGTCCCCTCTAAAACCCTCAGTTTGTTACCCAGAGTCCATGGTCTCTCATGGTTTGTCTCCAACTCGAATTTCTCCCCCTTCATTTTTCTCTTCCTTCTCCTAATGTCCTCCATGCTATTCTTTATGCTCCACAAGTGAAACCATATGATAATTGACTCTCTCTGCTTGACTTATTCCACTCAGCATAATCTCCCATCCATGGTGATGCAAAAGTTGGGTATTCATCCTTTCTGACGGAGGCATAATACTCCATTGCGTATATGGACCACATCTTCTTTATCCATTTGTCTGTTGAAGGTCATCTTGGCTCCTTCCACAGTTCGACATTTGTGGCCATTGCTGCTATGAATATTGGGGTACAGATGGCCCTTCTTTTCACTACAACTGTATCTTTGGGGTAAATACCCAGTAGTGCAATTGCTGGGTCAAGTCCAGGGCCTGTTGGGTTCCCTGGGGAATTCTACTGAACATTCCAAGAAGAATACCTTTTTCCTGAAGCTGTTCCAAAATTTAAAAAAAAAAATGGAAACAGAAGGAAAACTTCCAGGCTCCTTCTATGAGGCCAGCATTACCTTGATCTCAAAACCAGGCAAAGACCCCATAAAAAAGAATTTCAGACCAATATCCCTGATGAATATGGATGCCAAGATTCTCAACAAGATCCTAGCTAATCAGATCCAATAGTACATTACAAGAATTAGCCATCATGACCAGGTGGGATTTATCCCTGGGATGCAAGGGTGGTTCAGCATTCACAAATCAATCAATGTGGCAGAACACATAAATAAGAGAAGAGACAAGAATCACATGGTCTTCTGAATTAATGCAGAAGCAGCATCCTTTCCTAATTAAAACTCTTCAGAGTATAGGGATAGAGGGAACATTCCTCAACTTCATAAAAATCTGTGAAAAACCCACAGCAAATATCATTCTCAATGGGGAAAAGCTGAGAGCGTTTCCCTTAAGATCAGGAACACAACAAGGATGCCCACTCTCACCACTCTTGTTCAACATAGTACTAGAAGTCCTAGCAACAGTGACCAGACAAAAAAATGAAATAAAATTATTCAATTGGCAAAGAAGAAATCACACTCTTTGCAGATGACATGATACCATAAGTGGAAAACCCAAAAGACTCCACCCCCAAATTATTTGAACTCATACAGCAATTCAGTAATGTGACAGAATAAAAAAAAAAAATCAATGCACAGAAATCAATTTTTTTTATTTTTTCAGTGTTCTAAGATTCATTGTTTATGCACCACACTGATTTCCTCCAATTCACTTTTCCTTTCCTTCTCCGAATGTCCTCCATGTTATTCCTTATGCTTCACAAGTAAGTGAAACCTTATACACTAGCAGTGTAACTGTAGAAAGAGAAATTAAGGAATCAATTCCATTTACTATAGCACCAAAAACCATAAAATACCTTGGAATAAACCTAATCAAAGAGGTAAAGGATCTATACTCCAGGAACTACAAAACACTCATGAAAGAAATTGAAGAAGACACCAAAAGATTCCAGGCTCATGGGTTGGAGGGATAAACATTGCTAAAAGGTCTATGCCACCTAGAGCAATCTATACTTTCAACATCATCCCGATCAAAATACCAACAGCAAATTACTTTTCAAAGTGCTGGGACAAACAATCCTAAAATCTATATGGAACCACAAAGAAGCCCGAATCGCCAAGGAAATATTGAAAAAGAAAAACAAAGCTGGGGGCATCACGTTGCCCGATTTCAAGCTTTACTACAAAACTGTGATCACGCAGAAAGCATAGTACCGGCCCAAAAACAGACACATAGGCCACTGGAACAGAAGAGAGACCCTAGAAATGGACCCTCAGCTCTATGGTCAAATAATCTTTGACAAGACAACTGATTTTTTTTAGAAATTTTTAAATTTTATTATATTATGTGAGTCACCATAAAATACACCATTAGTTTCTGATGCAGGGTTCCAAGATTCATTGTTTATGTACAACACCCAGTGCTCCATGAAATATGTGCCCTCCTTAATACCCACCACCAAGTCACCCATCCCCCACTGCCCTCCCCTCTAAAACCCTTAGGACAACAAATTTTTTTAATGGAAAATTTGCAAACACTTTCAAAAAAACATATAATGAACAATAATCACGTGGACATGCTCAGTATCTTTAGCCCTAGGGAAATGCAAATTAAAACTACAACGAGATACTACTACATGCCTATTAGAATGGATCAAATTGAAAACAAAAAATTTGAAAATACCAAGTTCTTTTGAGACTGCTGAGCAACTCAAACTGTTGCACAAACTATAACAGCTCTTTGGAAAATGGTTTGATGGTTTGCAATCAAACAGACTAAAACTTATCTTAAGAACCAGCAATCTCACTCCTACATAGTTACTCCTAGGTAGTTACCCAAAAGAAAACACACATCCCAACACTATACGCGAAGCGTTTATAGCAGCTTTATTCCTAAGTGACAAGGGCTGGAAATAAACGAAAAGGATGCAGAGAAACCTGAACCAGCCCTCCGTTCCCGGTGGGAGTATAAAATAGCATAGACGCTTTGGAAAACCGTCGAACAGTTCCTCACGTGGTCAGTCAGACACAGAGAGTTACCCTATGATCAGCAATGTTCGACCTCTGTCCAAGAGAAACACCCCAGAGAAATGAGAACATAGATCCACACAAAAAACCTGGATACCGATGTTTACAATAGCATTATACCTAACAGCCAAAAGCTTGAAATCATCAAATTAATGGACAAAATGCTACATCCACACAACGGAATATTAGTCCTAAAAAGGAAGCAGTAATACATGTGACAGCGTGAACCTTGAAAAAAATTACACCAAATCAAATAGGCCAGTCATAAAAGACCACATACTAGATGATTCCATTTTTATGGGGAGTGTTGTAGCTGAATGGCACACAGTCGCTTTCTGACATGATGACGATATTCTAAAATTATGGTCAAATTATGGTCATAGTTGCACTTACCTGAATATGCCAAAACCACTGGATTTTACACTTCAAATGGATGAATTCTATGCTATGCAAATTACATTTCAAAGTGGTCATTAAAAAATGGGCAAAGAAAGCACCAGTCAAAAATCATACTTTTTCCATCATTTCTATAATTACAACTGGAGTTATGAAGGTCTATTTTAAAAGAGCATTGAGAACAGCTGAGTTGTAAGCAGCGTAAAGTAACATGGGAATTCTTACCTTTACACGGTTTGTGAAACAAAAGTAAGAACGAGAACCATAAATGAAATCAAATAATAAAAAGTAAATGTCTGATATTTTATGATCCTGACTACTCGGTGTCCTCTTTCAGTCTTCATGAAATTGAGAAAAAGATGCGTCCGCTCATTGCAAAAGGAGATAAAAAGCACAACTTACCTGAAAGTCGGTCATTGTCTCCTCCTTTTTTTCTGGGGAAGGTCAGAGTCGGGAAGACAGAACTAGAGAAAGGAAAAGAAGTCATGAGAGAAAGGCCAGGAATTTTCTAGCCTAGCTGGCATCTTTGTGAAAGTTGAAAAAAAAAAAAAAGAGGGGCCCCTTACATGAAACAGACACAGCCCCACGTGGATTGGGGAGTGGAGGAGGAGTTGGCTTCTGGCTACTGCAATTTTTCCCTGGATGAGAACAGCAGAGTCCGGTAGCACCAATGACTGTTCCTCGGAGCTCCCAGCCTGGTCATTCCGGTCCTGGGCAGTGTGGGCAGAGGAGGCACAACCTTGTATTTTGGCCCTGGTGCCAAAGTGCCCGAATTTAAATCATGGCCATGTTACTACCTGGTCAAATATCTGATTTAATCCGGGCATCTGCAAATGTGATGAGAACCATGTGCCTACCTCGTTGGGTAGTTGTAAGGATTAAATGCGTGGATAGAAGGAAAGCTGTTATAATTCAGCTTGTGGCGGAATGAGGGGGTCCACCTCAATCTGCAGGCAGCTGCACAAAATCAGAGGCTATCCCCCTCATAGGGGGATCTTTGCAAATGGGCTTGTAGGACACCCGAACACCGGGGAATTTCCACTCTGAAAACTGTGAAACCCTGAAGGGCAGCTTTAATGATCTGTTGCCTGGTAGGGCCTTTTTTTCTTTTTTACATTTATATTTGTTTTATTTTTGGATTACTTATTTCCATACATTACCCAGTGCTCATTACCACAAGTGCATTTTTTAAAATGCATCTTTTTTATTGCCAGGTTGCATCTAAAATGTTCAATCACCATATTATACACCTGAAACTAATGTAACATTGTAAGTTAACTACAGTGGAATTAAAGTTTCAGAAAAGTGTAAAACAATTAAAGAAAAAAAGATTATTTGACAGAGAGAGAGAGCGAGAGAGAACACAAGCAGGGGGAGCAGCTGGCCGAAGGAGAAGCGGGCTCCCCGACGAGCCGGGAGCAGGATGTGGGATGTGATCCCAGGATTCCAGGATCATGACCGGAGCTGAAGACAGACATTTAACGATGGAGCCACCCAGACGCCCCTATATGTTTTATTAAAAGGAATAATTACTGGTGGATTTTCTTCTGGAAGCCAGAAGAGACTTAAAGGTACAACCCCCTTCTTCGTTCATGAGCCAATGAAAACTTTAACTTTTATGTGTCCTGTTCTACAAAGACCAAGTCCCTGTTTAACAATACCTGAGTAGGGGCACCTGGGTGGCTCAGTGGGTTAAAGCCTCTGCCTTTGGCTCAGGTCATGATCCCAGAGTCCTAGGATCAAGCCCCACATCAGGCTCTCTGCTCAGCAGGAAGCCTGTTTCCCACCACCCCCCCCCCCTCTGCCTGCCTCTCTACTTGTGACCTCCTTCTGTCTTTGTGAGTTTATCTATGTAAGATCTGGCAGTAGATAGATTCTACACAAATAATGAGGATTTTGAGGATTGTTGCTCCCATTTAACAAATAGGAAGACTGAGGTTCAGGGAGACAAAGTTACTGAGGTCATAAAGCTCTGAAGAGGTGGTGGCCGGACCCGAATCCGGCTCTGAGTCTAGAGCCTCTGCTCTTTGCCCGGGGGCTGCTTTAAAGACAGAGAGGAGGGACGCCTGGGTGGCTCAGTTGGTTAAGCAGCTGCCTTCGGCTCAGGTCATGATCCCAGTGTCCTGGGATCGAGTCCCACATCGGGCTCCTTGCTCATCAGGGAGCCTGCTTCTCCCTCTGCCTCTGCCTGCCATTCTGTCTGCCTGTGCTTGCTCTCTCTCCCTCTCTCTCTCTCTCTGACAAATAAATAAATAAAATCTTAAAAAAAAAATAAATAAAGACAGGAGAGGGGACGCTCACCGAATCAGCCAAAGGTCAGTGCAGGAGCGGGTTTGCTTCCCGTGGCGGCTGTAAAAACCCAACTTTGTGCTCACTTAAACCAATTCCTTTCGGTTTCTTTTCTTCCAGTTCTAGCAGTCAAAAGTCCAAAGGGAGTGTTACAGAGTTAAAATCAAGGCGACAGCAAGTCTGATTCCTTTTGGAAACTCCACGGGGAGAATCCGTTTCTTGCTTCCTCCAGCTTCTAGAAGCTGCTCGTGGCCCCTTCCTCCATCTTGAAAGCCAGCTTCAGAACACTGCTCCTTTCCTCCAGCCACCTGTCTTCCTCTTGTAAGAGTCTTGTGATTCCATTGGGTCCACCTGGATAGTGCAGGCTACTCTCCGCATCTCAAGACCCTTAACTTAATCATCTCTGCAAGGTCCTTTTTGCCCTGTAAGGGAGCATGTTCACGGGCTCCGGGGATTTGGACATGGCCATCTTTGCGGCTGCTCTGCAGCCCACCACAAGGAGAGGAGGACAAACACAGAAAAGAGAAACCTCCTGCTGACAAAGGACCTGTTTGCCAGATAATAAGACACAGGGAAGAGGGTGGTTTCTGGAGCCACATCTTTGAGGTTCTAACACGGACCTGCTACCTCTCTCTCCGCTTTGTCGTCTCATCTAGGGAAGAGGAAGATAATCGTAGCTTCCTTGGAGGGTTGTTGGGAGGCATAATACTGTAAAGATGCAGAAGTCACACAGAGCCGTGCAGGGCACGGGGTCTTCCTCTCTCGGGCTCCAGGAACCCTGGAGATACCTTCAACTGGGAGTTGCACAGAAAAACCCACCAGACCAAAGACAGGTCAGTGAGCCTGGTTCAGTTTTGCCCAGGACACCAGCAGGGTCCCTTCTAGACCCAACTGTCCAGACACAGTCTTTCCTGAGTCAAGTTCTCTCCCCACTTTGCCCAGGCCAATGTCTCCACCTGGAAGGCCCTTGTCCCCTTCATTTCTGAAGGGCAGGCACGAGAACCTGCACGTGCCCCTCAAAACCCCACCAGCTATTGACTTGGTGAAGCCTCCCATCACCCTCCAGGGATATTTTATTAATTAACCTCCTGCACTGCCTGAGAGGCTCTTAGCTCTTCCTGGGCTTCATGTCAACAGTTCCCCGAACACAAGAAGGGCGGACTGCAAAATGAGTGAAGGGGCGTGTGAACCCCAGATTGGGCGGGAAGGGGGGGTGCGGGTCTAGGTGAGGGTCGAGGTTCCCAGGTCAGGGGATTTGGGAGAGCCACAGTGTCATTTTCTGGCTACTACTTCTACGTTTCTCTCTCTCTCTCTGTCTCTCTCTCTTTTAGCAAAAATTTTTTAAAGATTTTATTTACTTATTTGGCAGAGACAGAGAGAGAGAGAGAACAGCAGGCTCCCCACTGAATAGAGAGCCCGATGCGGGACTCCATCCCAGGACCCCAGAATCATGGCCCAAGCTGAGGGCAGATGCTTAACCGACTCAGCCCCCCAGGCACCCCCACGTTTGGCTTTCTTACCTGCTGTTCTCAAGCATCTCGGGGGATCCTGGGATATCCTCGAAGACATGAAACGTTTCCTGTGAAGCCCTGCTTTGGCCACCTGCCCGTCCCCTACAAAGTGCCCACTTACCCGCCTTAGAAAAGAAAAGCTCTGTTCTGTCTCAGTTTGAGACACCTTCGGATTTCTGGAATTGGAGCATTCTCCCTACTGCAAGGCCCTTTGAACGGAGTCTCTCCTCACTGAGGTCCACACTGTTTCTGTTTGACACATGGGTCCTGCGAGCTGGGAAGGCAATCAGTCTCTGAATGGGCACCTGTTGCGGGTCAGCAGCTCCGAGTCAGATGACCCCATCAGGCAATACGCCCTCTGCTGGGGGTGTCTCCGTGTGATCCAGAGGGCCCAGCGGCACCCACTTTTTTTTTTTCTTGACTGAGATACATCTGGCATATAACACTGTGTAAATTTAAGGTGTACAACAGACTGATTTGATACGTTTATATAAAAATAGGATTGTCGGGGCGCCTGGGTGGCTCAGTGGGTTGGGCCGCTGCCTTCGGCTCAGGTCATGATCTCTGGGTCCTGGGATCGAGCCCCACATCGGGCTCTCTGCTCAGCGGGGAGCCTGCTTCCTCCTCTCTCTCTGCCTGCCTCTCTGCCTACTTGTGATCTCTGTCTGTCAAATAAATAAATAAAATCTTTAAAAAAAAAATAGGATTGTCACCGTAGCATTAGTTCCCATGGTGTCACGGATTTATCATGTCTTCCAGGGTTGAGAACATTTAACATCGAGTCTCTTAGCGACCCTAATGTTTATGATACATGTATGTTGTTCAGAATCCTTGCACGGTGTATCGGGTAACCAGCCGCAGCCTTAACCAACATCTCTCCCATTCCCCCACTGCTAGCTCCGGGAACTGCTATTTCACTCGCTATTATGACTTCAGTTTTTTTTCTTAGATTTTATTTATTTATTTGACAGAGAGAGGGAGACAGAGCACAAGTAGAAAGAGAGGCAGGCAGAGGCAGAGGGAGAAGCAGGCTCCCCACTGAGCTGGGAGCCCGATGTGGGCCTCGATCCCAGGACCCCAGGATCATGACCTGAGCTGAAGGCTGACACTTAACGGACTGAGCCCCCAGTGATTTAAGTTTTTGTTTTGTTTTGTTTTGTTTTGTTAGATTCCACATATAAAAAATATATGGTGGGAGGGGCACCTGGGTGGCTCAGTGGGTTAAAGCCTCTGCCTTCGGCTCGGGTCATGATCCCAGGGTCCTGGGATCGTGCCCCACATCGGGCTCTCTGCTCAGCGGGGAGCCTGCTTCCTCCTCTCTCTCTGCCTGCCTCTCTGCCTGCCTGTGATCTCTGTCTGTCAAATAAATAAATGAAATCTTAAAAAAAAAACAAACATATGGTGGGACACCTGGGCATCTCAGTCAGTTAAGCAGCCAACTCTTCGTTTCAGCTCAGGTCATGATCTCAGGGTCCTGGGATCGAGACCCACATCAGGCTCACTCTCTCTCAAATAAATATATAAATCTTATACATATAATATATATTAAGTACTATGTATATACTATATATGTTAAATATTAAATATACACATTTAATATTAAATATAAATATACTGGGCGCCTGGGTGGCTCAGTGGGTTAAGCCGCTGCCTTCGGCTCAGGTCATGATCTCAGGGTCCTGGGATCGAGTCCTGCATCAGGCTCTCTGCTCAGCAGGAAGCCTGCTTCCCTCTCTCTCTCTCTCTCTCTGCCTGCCTCTCTGTCTACTTGTGATCTCTGTCAAATAAATAAATAAAATCTTTAAAAAAATAAATATACTAATATAAATATAAATAAGATATAATATAGAAATATATAGAAATATAAATATAAATTTAGTATTAAATATATATTAAGTACTACATATATTTATGCATACAAATATATATTAAATACTATATATGTATATGTATATAGTATTTGTCTTTCTCTGTTTGACTTATCTCACTAATGTCCCCTATGTTTATCCATGTTGTCCCAAATGGCAGAATTTCCTTTTTTCTTATCGCTGAATAGCATTTTATTGTATATATACACCACATCTTTTTTCATCCTATCCATTCGTCGGTTGGTGGACACGACACTTGGCTGTTTCCGTATCTTGGTTATCGTGACTAATGCTGTAATAAACATGGGGCACAGCATCTCCTGCATAATCCGCGTTCATTCCCTTTGGCTATGTACTTTGGCTGTAAGGGTCACATAGTCTGAGCCGGTTTCCTGAGTGGAGCAGTTCCGTCCCAGCCCCACTGGGCCCAGTGCACGCTGGGGCTGAAACCGCTCGGGCAGACAAGTGTCGCGTTTCAGCCTAGAGACAGGTCCGGGCCAGGGGGACCTGTGATTTCAGCATCCCAAAAAGCAGCTGCTTTCCTCTGGTAGCAGCAGCGCAGAGGCTCTACGGTCAGACAGCTGTGCCCAAGTCCAAGTAAAGATGTCCAAAGCGCTTTCTACCTCGTCATTCTTCGAGCCCAAACTGACCCTTCAAAATGAAGCACACCAGGTGGGAGAAGCGGCTGCTGCTCAGGTCAGATACCTGATTTTCCAAGAGCTCATTAGCAACTAAAATCTGCTTTGGAAAACTCCATAAGTGTATCTCCCCACGGCGATGGGCTCTCTTCGTGTTGCCTCCTTTCCCCAGCGGCTCCAAAAGGCAAGTGGCACAGCAAAAATCATCAGTTCTGGAGACTCATTCTAGTTTAAATCTCAGCCTGCTCAGAGGCGGCAGGAAGCAAGGGAGGGTGGCCCCTGAAACATTCTCTGAAGCTTCCTCCTATTGGGATGATGCCGCTGGTGTTTAGGTTAAAAGCACATAAACTTGCATCAGTTTTGATCATACATCCAGAGGCAACAGGGGCAGAATACGAAGCCGTGTCTTTAAAAGTTCTCCTCTCGGGTGCCTGGGTGGCTCAGTGGGTTAAGCCTCTGCCTTCAGCTCAGGTTATGATCTCAGGGTCCTGGGATCGAGCCCCACATCGGGCTCTCTGCTCAGCGGGGAGCCCGCTGCCCCCCCTCTCTCTCTGCCTGCCTCTCTGCCTACTTGTGATCTCTCTCCCTCTGTCAAATAAATAAAATCTTTGAAAAAAAATAAAAGTGCTCCTCTCGGGCACCACTGGGTGGGGCAGTCGGTTGAACGTCCGACTCTTTGTTCTTGGCTCCAGCTCAGGCCATGATCTCAGGGTCATGAGATCGAGCCCCGCATCGGGTTCCACGCTCAGCACAGTCTGCTTGAGTTTCTCTCTGCCTCTCCCTCTGCTCCACTCCTCCCCCATCTAAGCAATAAATCCTTTTTAAAAGTCCCCCATTCTACCCTCTCGTTGTAAGCTCGCTCAAACCCTGAGCAGTAGGTCTAACGTTTACAAGGTTAACGACAGCTGGAGAGGGTGGCTGTGACAATGCCGCTGAGTTTTCTCTGTTAGGGAAGCTCAGTGCTTCCCTCCTCTCCCCTCTCTTTTTTTGGTCTGGTTTAGCTATAACTTTGTCTCATGGGGTGAAGTCTAGAAACAAACGATCCAAGCCTCCTAGATTCCTCTCCGTATGGAGTCACACAGAACACACGTAATTTCCCAGCAACAAGTTGTGACAAGACAGGTGAATTATGTCTACGAAGAAAGCCCATTAGACACTCAGTAACCAAAATTTCTACTGCAGGGTCGCCACACGGGCACACTCTGCCTAGCCTGAGTTCGAATTCCTGACACCCCCAAGGAAAAACCACGTTATTTGTACTGTCTCGGCACAGTGCCTAGCCTTTACCCCTGAGGGGATGGTGAAAACCCTACAGAAATCCAAGTTCCCAGATGTCAGAGGTCAGAGTACCTTTGACAACATCTGTCTTCTCATTATTTCCTTGTATTTGACACAGAGAAATTGACAGCGCGTACTACTTGGTAATGGGATGGGGAAATACGTTTCTCACGAACCTTTTGTCAGAATATATTGGTAAGGTCTTTCTGGAAGACTCTCAGACAATGTGGCTCCAAATGTAAAATGTGACATTATGCTAGTAAGCCCATAAAGAACCGAATCATTCAGACGTTGCTGGTAGGAATATAAAATATCATGGATACTCTGGAAAATAGTTCGGTAACTTCGTTTAAAACAAACCATGCATTTACATTGCACACTTGAGCCTGTATCCCGGGGTGGGGGTGGGGGGGACACTTATGTTTATGCAAAAACCTGCATGTGAGTGTTTACAGCAGCTCTATTCATGACATCAAAGCCCGGAAACAACCCAAATGTCCTCTAACAGGCGCTTGGTTAAACAAAAGTGTAGTACGTGGAATACTAAACCGCAATAACAGGAACTATGGAAATTAAGAAAAGGAAACCTCGCTACAATGGAGCCGGGAGGCCAGAAGGGGGAGCTCTCACGCCGTCCCACCCCTCGTCAGGAAGCGTTGATCACCTGTTTTATAGAGCAGCCACAGGGGTATGAACGAGGGCAGGGATCGCATGGAGCACTGGGTGTTGTATGCAAACGATGAGTTGTGGAACCCGACATCAAAAACTAATGAAGTACTGTATGGTGACTAACATAACACAATAAAAATTTTTTATTTAAAAAATAGTGTCGATTACAGGAGCGTCTGGGCGGCTCAGTTTGTTGAGCATCTGCCTTCGGCTCAGATCATGATCTTGGGGTCCTGGGATCCAGCTCTGCATGGGACTCCCTGCTCAGTGGGGAGCCTGCTTCCCCCTCTCCAGCAGCAGCAGAGGCTGCTCCCCCCATGTGTACTCCCTAGGTCTATCAAATAAGTTAAAAAAAAAAAAATTTTTTTTTTTAAAGTGTCAATTACAGACCCCAACAGAAGAATTCTCAACAGGAAAGAATCATCAGTTGAGGCTCAGGCAAAGACTGCATCGCCTCTGGCAGCATACACCGCCTCTCCTACGGGACAGCAGCTCCGCCAGGAACAGACTCATCACCTTGAACGCCTGCCTTTGTCCAGTGGACTTTCCTTGGAAGTGACCTCTTCCAACTTCCTCCTGCAGAAAAGAACATTTCTCTCCTTTGTCGGACTACCTGTGTTTCTGCTGCTGCTGCTGCTTGCCCCCAAACTGCTATCTCTGCTCTTCCCGAATAAACCCATTTTTGCTGGTAACATAACTCTTCTTCTTAAGGTCAACGAACAAACTATTGATGCAAGCAACAATTTGGTTGGATTTCCAGGTCATTATGCTGAATGAAAAAAGCCAATTTCAAAAGCTTACACACTGTAGGGTTCCATTTATGTAACATTGTTTTGAAGGTTAGCAAGACATATGCATTCTTATGTTCAGTTAGCCAGCGTATAGTATGTAACATTTTTAAAATGAAATTGCAGGGACGGAGACCAGAGTAGCAGTTGCCAGGGGTGAGGGTTGGTGGGGGGGGGGCGGTGTGTCTGGCTATAAGGGTATCAGCGGGGGGCCTATGAGGATGGGACAGCTCTGTTTCTGGATTGCAGTGGTGGTTACATAAAACTACATAAAATCACATAGATATATATACACAGACACACAGAGTGTTTGTAGAACTGGTAATACAGTGTCAATTTCCTGGTTTTTTATATACTACGGTGTAAGACCAGGGGCAGAGGGAAAGAGGGAGAGAATCTCACCCAGACTCAGAGAGGAGTGCAGAGCCTGACACGGGGCTTGAACTCACGACCCTGACATCACGACCTGAGCTGAAGTCAGGAGTCCATCAGGTAACCAACTGAGCCACCCAGCACCCTTCTATTTTATTTATAGATTCCTTGGGATTTCCTACATACATGATAATATCCACAAATAATTCATTTTCTTTCTACTCCTTGTTTAGTTATGGTTTCCTAGCACTGGCTAAAATCCATAATTATAGATAATATGTGAGAATAGACATTCTTGTGTTATTCTTGATCTCAGAAGATTGCTTCTGGTGTGGAACTATTAAGAACTGCTTGCCAAAGTTTTGTGAGTGTGTGTGTACCAGACCAGTGAGACAAAGATCTACGAGTTGTTATTGTGAGCTGGGTACAGGTTCCACTGCTTGACATGTATTAAGTCTTTCATTCCTAGTATTCCAAATATTAGCCTCATTCAACAATGGAGAAAGAGGGGCAGAGAGGCTCACTTACTTGGACATGGTCAAACAACCAGTACCTACACCTAAGCAGTCTGAGTTCACATTTGGGTGCTTAAGCACAACACCCAAGCCCAGAAGGTTTCACTGGAGAATTCTACCAAATATTTAAAGAATAATCAGAATTAACTCTTCACAATCTCTTCCAGAAAATAAAAGAGGCCAGTATAATCCCAATTCCAAAATTGGGGGGGAAAAGGGAGGGATATGGAGGAAGATAAAGTAAAAAAGAAAAGGAAAAATAAGAAAAAATTAGACTAAAATGAAACATTTGAGGGGCACCTGGGTGGCTCAGTGGGTTAAGCCTCTGCCTTCAGCTCGGGTCATGATCTCAGGGTCCTGGGATCGAGCCCCGCATCGGGCTTTTTGCTCAGCCTACTTTCCTTCCTCTCTCTGCCTGCCTCTCTGCCTACTTGTGATCTCTGTGTGTCAAATAAATAAAATCTTAAAAAAAAAAATGAAACATTCAAAGCAATCACAGAAATTTCAGTATTTTGTTAGGTTTGATAATGGCTTTATGGTTTTGTAAAAAAAAAAAATAGCCAATATTAAAGAGATGCCTACTGAAATAGATAGGTGTGAAATAAGGTATCAGGGATTTGTTTTACATTATCTCAGCATTTAAAATAAAAAGTAAGAGAGGATAGATTAAGCAAACGTAAAATCCTGGTAACTTGAATTTGAGAGATGACTATGTGGGGAACCATTATATTTTCTCTTCTTGAGATTTTTCATAATTAAGAATTAAAATCTTGAATTTTGGCAAATCCTGCTACTTGTGGGAACAGGGCAATGGTTTTAAACTTCTCAAGCCCGTTACAATGGGGATTACCATCACTTGCCTCCCCGAGGTTCCAATACATATGAACGGTGTCCCTGGGGCGCCTGCGTGGCTCAGCCAGTTAAGCATCTGCCTTCGGCTCAGATCATGATTCCAGGGTCTAGGCATCGAGTCCTGCATCGGGCTCCTGCTCAGCTGGGAGCCTGCTTCTCCCTCTGCCTGCTGCTCCCCCCGCTTGTGTGCTGTCAAATAAATAAAAATCTTAAAAAAAAAAAAAAAAAAAAAAAAAACGAAAAGAAAGAATGGTGTCCCTGCAGTACCCGTCCTCCCAACCCCCTGTGGATGTTAAGATTCCCTCATTGGACAGAGCCATCCATCCCTGAGGCTGGACCAGGTATGCAAGGAAGAAAAGACATCTCACTTCCCTGAATTCACTGAACTGTTTTCCTTTGGAAGAGAAGCAAAACGAAGAGTCAGCTGTAACCAGGTCTGCCCGACCCTCCTGACTACTCAGTCTGGGCATAACCTGGTAGGAAGTGTAACATTTAACCAGCTACGACAACTGGCTCCTCCCTTACTTCAAACACTTGCTCATATACGCTTTTCCTTGAAGATGAGCTTCACCTTTCTTCTTACCTGCAAAGACCGCCCCCACCTGAGACCCTTGTTGTTCTCACCTCTCTTCCTGGGCTTCTGAATCAAATCCTCCACATTCTTTTTCTTTTCCAAGTCTCCCAAGTGCAGCCACACTGTCTCGCCCTAATTACCAAGGACAGACGTTCCAGAATCACGGATTTGGAAAGAAATCTCAGCAAGGATTTTTGTCTGAGTTGTCTGGTTTGACTTTCAAAAGCAAGACTTGTTCATGTCTGCCTGGGACCTGTTGCCGACAGGGCTCCCAAACTCATTCTCTCCAGCAAGGATCCTACCTTCCGAAGCCTCGTTGTTTCTATAAACATTCACTGCATAGACATTACACCATGAAATATGATGTCTGCCCTGGGGTTCCTCTGCCCACTGAGCTTTTTGGCTAGAGAATAAACAGCATTAGCCACATCTAATTTGCTTTTGAGGCCATCCGCTAAATTCTTAATGAGTTGCTGTATTTGTCAAATCCAGGACTGTTAGATTTTTTTTTTTTAATTATGGCAGTTCTCTGGTGAAATTCTCCATATTTTCATGAACATAATAGAAATTATTTTAAAAATCCATGTTTGGCAACTCCAATTTCTGGATCACTGCGGGTCAATTTCAATCACCTTTTTCTTTGTTTTGGGTCATTTAGTCTTTATTTTTCCTGAAAAGAATTAATTTAGGTTTTAGCCAGACATTGCTTATAAAAATATGTGGAGGCTCTGCCTGGTATCTTTGTCCACAGAGGATTTTTTTTCCTTCTGGTAAGCAAGACAAATATCAGGAGGCCATTTTTATCCCATCAAGATTGTAAATCCTTTACTCAGGAGGGTAGGGAAATGAGCAGTCTTATGTACTTTTGGAATATAACTGCCAAGTATATACCAAATCTAAAAGCGATTATTCTTGGATACAGCACCGGTTCTAGAAATTTCTTCCAAGGAAATAACAGTGCAAAAGCATGAGAATGGATGTCATTGTTCTAATTTTTCATTGAACTGCTTAGAAGATACAAACTGAACATTCGACAGGAAATTGGTTAAAATCTGCTACATATGTTGTAGACCAAAATTGGTAGAAAATCCTCCCAACATATTACTGAGGGAAGAAAATCAAGTTGCAACATCGTATGCATATTATCCTAGTTTTGTAAAACTGAACAGATCTGTATCCATATGCACAGATACTCTAAAAATATCCAGTATTGTTTACGTATGTCAGCAATGTCACGTGAGTGCTTTTTCTGAATTATTTTGCTTACCTAAAATTTTCAGGCATTATTTTTTAGGAAAAAAAAATCTAATTTTACACGGGGGGAAAGGAAAAGATTCTCCAGAAGACAGAGGCATGATAAAAATGGCAAACTGTAACTCACAGTAACCCTATAAATATTTGCATTTAGATATGGTATATTTAAGAAAATGCCAAGCCTTTGGTGGACTAACAGGGACAAGAGGTTCAGAGAACAACTGCTTTAGAAGTACACAGAAAGCGGGGCGGGTGTGTGCTGGAAGTTCAGGGAGTGCCAGTTCTTTAAATAAATCTCCTAAGAGCAGGTTGGAAAAGACAAACTTGAGAACCAATTCAGCCTGAAGGGCGGAGGTAAGGGAATCACAGAAGAAATGATCCAGAGCCGTTTTCAACTGGGCCTGGGTCCTGGCCTACGCGTATTCTTTTTAATTCCGCGGACCCGCAAATTCTCCCTTGTCTCAGCTCGTCTGAGCTGGGCTTTCTAATTTCTTACAACTGAACACATCCTGCTAGAAAGAGCCAGGAGGTCCAGGCAGAATCTGGTAATGACAAAGTACCGTGTTTTGTTTTGTTTGGGTTTTTGTTTTTGTTTTTTTTAAGATTTTACTTATTGATTTGTTAGAGTAGAGAGAGAGAGCACAGGCAGTGGGAGAGGCAGGCTGAGCAGGGAGCCTGATGCAGAACTTGATCCCAGGACCCTGGGATCACGTATGACCTGATCCAGGCAGCCCAACAGAGCAGTGTTAGGGGCGCTGGGTTTCTGATGGTAACATGGAACTCAAGTAACCAGCGTCCTGGAAGGTAAGGTCTGGGGGGAAAAAAGTGTGGGAAACTTCTCTCTCTCCAGTAAATATACACTGAAGTAAACTGTTCAACCCGGCGAACTTGAAAGCTACTGAGGCAGCTGGGAAGCACGGGGTAGTATCCAAAATGCTCTGTGCCTTAGTAGCTTAGTTCAATGTCCAAAAGGCATGCTAAGACATGCTCCCCCTTTTTCCACACTCCTCTCTCATCATCTTTTATGAAATTAAAAACAAGTTCCTCTTTTCCTTTTCATTCCATCTGTTCCTGTTACAAAAGACCCAGAGGAGACAGTGAGGAGTGGGCTCTGCACGACCGATGATGCACAGAGAAGTCTTAAATGGTCAGAATGCAAACGTAAGCTTATTGTGGCTGGAAAACTGAACATCTGCGGAGGACAGGAGCCAACTGCAAAAAAAAAAAACCTCTTACACTCAAATTGCAGGTTGCATGATTTTATGTATTTTTATGAAGTCGTCACTTCCTTCAATTGTTTTAAAAGCTTCTGAGAAGAATCCTTTTCCTGGGGTGCCTGAGTGGCAGTTAAGCATCTGCCTTTAGGTCAGGTCATGACCCCGGCATCCTGGGATGGAGCCCCGTGTTGGGCTCCATGTTAAGCAGGGAGTCTGCTTCTCCCTCTGCCCCTCCTCCACTGCCCTTGTTCTCTCAAAAAATTAGTAATAATAATAATAATAAAGAACCATTTTCCAGGTAGAACTGATAATGACTAACTGGGGCTGAGCTCCTTACAACTTTTAAGTATTTGTCTTATTTATAATAGTTTTCCTCTCCACCAAGTTAAACATTTCCAGGGCACCTACTGTTTGTTAAGTACCGGTCTGAGATCACGGTCATTGAACAGTAAACAGAGTTCCTGACCCCATGGAGCTTCTCTTCTAATAGACACGGACTTCGTCATGTCCTTCCCTACACTTCTGCTAATGTCCTGACCTTGCTTATCCTTTTTAAGGCCTCTCTCCTGTGTAGATTAGGTTGGATATGAAGGTTCTGACTGAAACGTACTGTGCCATTCTCACAGGGTTTCTACATCTGGAGGACTGTGAAATTTGGGCTCTGCTGGACACACTGTCTACGATAACACAACAAACAGGATGATAAAAAAATTCAGCTCTCTCCTGAATTTTAAAACACAGTATTTTTTTTTAAACACAGTATTTTACAAATGTTCTCTGCTGTGTGGATTTTCTGATGAAAATGAGAAGTCTACATTCTGAAGAGCACTTTTATACACTCATCACATGGACTGGGTTTGTCACCACTATGGACTCTGATGAACCTGAAGGCGTGAACTTTTACTAAAGCCTTTACCACAGTCAAAACATTTGTAGGGTTTATCTCCCATATGGACTCTCCAATGGGCTTGAAGATGTGAGGTCTGATTGAAGCTCTTCCCACACATGCCACATTTATAGGGTTTCTCTCCCATGTGGATCCTCTGATGAACATGAAGATATGAGTTCCAGATGAAGCCTTTCCCACATTCTTCACATTTGTAGGGTTTCTCCCCCGTATGGACTCTCTGATGGGCTTGAAGATGGGAGCTCCAACTGAAACCCTTCCCACACACATCACATTTGTAAGGTTTCTCTCCAGTGTGGACTCTCTGATGGTCTTGAAGATGGGAACTCTGACAAAAGCCCTTACCACATGTCTCACATTTGTATGGCTTCTCTCCTGTGTGGACTCTCTGATGGACCTGAAGATGGGAAATCTGAGTGAAGTACTTACCACATATGTCACACTTGTATGGTTTTTCTCCTGTGTGGTCTCGCTGATGGGCCTGAAGGTGGGAATTCCGGCTGAAGTTCTTATCACACACATCGCATTTATATGGCTTCTCTCCGGTGTGGATTCTCTGATAGGCTTGAAGATTTGAGGCCTTACTGAAGTCCTTCCCACATACCTCACATTTATATGGTTTCTCTCCCAAGTGAACTCTCTGGAGAGGACCAGGATTCTGATTAACTAGCCCGTCACATGCCTCCCATTTGTAGGTTCTGTCTCTAGGCTGGGCTCTCTGATAGGCCTGAAGTTGTGATGTCTGATCGAAGCCTTTATCACATATCTCACAGTCAGAGGATTTCTCTCCAGTGTCATCTACACAGCAAACGCTGAGATGGAGGCTATGACTGGAGCCCTTCCCACACATGTCACACCTATACAGATCCCCTCCTGGGTGGAGGGGCTCATGGGTGGCAAGACAGGAGTTCTGACTGAAGCTCTTAGCACATACCGGATGTTTGCAGGGCTTTTCTCCTGTGTTGACTCCCCCATGATTTTGCAGGTCTGAGCTCTGACTGAAGCCCCGTCACACTCATCATTCCTACCACATTTCTCCCCTGAGTGAATGCTCTGGCAAATGCAAAACACTGAGCTGTCACTGATGTCCTGCCCACACTTACTACGTACATCGTGCTTCCCTCCTGAGTGGGTCATGCTATGTTGACGTGATTCCCTCGTGAAGTCTTTTCCACAATCACTGTGACTACAAGCCTTCCTGCTTTTGTGTTCTTCCTGATCATGATGATGGGAGGTCCTCGTCGTAACAAAACAGTCACAGTTACATGGTTTATTTTTTATGTCGACTTGCCGACACCTACTCTGGTAATTGTGTGACTCTCTCAGACAGATTTTCTTCCAGAAATCACCAGTGGTCTTAATTGGAAACTCTCGACTTCTGATATTATTGGAACTCTCCCCTTGAAGCTTTATTACATAGTTTTCATCTTCAGAAACCAGAGGAGATTCTCCTGCCCACATCTGACAGGAGGAACCACTTTGTTTTGGCGACTTGGACTTCTTGCTTTGCAGATTTATTATGGAGTCTTGATTTCTGGCTAATTTACTTGTAAATTGTTCCCACAGCTGACAGCATGTAACATCTTCATGTAAAAGGTAGCTTAGTCCTACTTTTTGAAAAGTCTCTATCTCATTTCGATTCCTGAACCCTGGAAGGATAAAGAGGATTCAGAGGTGAAAATGTGGACAAGTGAAATATTTCATTGGTCAATCAAACCAAGAGAACTTATTCAACCCATAAAGACTTCAGCTTGACTTTCTCACTGGCTTTTTTATGCCTACGGAAACGAAGAGGTAATGATTAGGCTCCTGCCCGCTAAGGGCCAAGAAGACTTATTTCCAATGATACCAAAACTAATGTCTGGGACCAAAATTAGAAATACAAGGTTTCAGAGCAACAAAAAGATGTCCCAGAAAGATTATATAGAGGAGAAACTTTACTTCCTTGTCCATAAAAATAATCACTTAAATAATTCTTGCCTTTTCTGCAGCAGGTGTGTAAGAGCTACAGAATTGTACATATTTATAAGACTTAAAATCACGGTTATATCACACTATCTGCGTATTTGTAAAAGACAAGCCAAAAATGGCTACGGAAGGCTGAATCTGTCTTTTTTTACATCTGTTTACAGATGGGATTATCAGGTGATGCCAAGAGTTCCCGCAGGAAAAAAAAGAGAGGACATCTTTGAAAAGTGATTGTATGTATTTGCAAATAAATGTAAGTATTTGTAAAAAAAAAAAAAAAAAAGTATTTGCAAAAGGAAATACTTCCTCTGTCCAAATGTCCAAATGAATCCATGCAATGGTATGTTTATATCCTTAATTTAGCCAGTAAACACACACTAAACAAGCTAGATTTGAGATAATTCCCCTTTATTCCCATGAAGTCCTAATATATGATATTCAACTGATGAACATTGTAACTAGAAAAAAAAAAACACCTAGAAAATGTAATCCCACAGTGGACACATCCCATAGGAGTAAAATCCTATGGCCATCGTGGTCACTTAACTGGGCTGGATTTTCTGATAAGCCTGGAAGGTTAATGTCATTTTTCAGGTTTTGTGGGCTCATACGTGCACAAAAGGTGCTGTGGCGGTCGGCACACAAGATGGTGACCCAGTGGTCCCTGCCTCCGTGTATCCATACCCCGACAGAGGTCCCCTCCCACAATGTACCAGGATCAGTCTATGAAATCAACAGAACATGGCAGAAGTGATGCTATGTCATTTCCAAGGTTAGGTCAGGGAAGACATGGTGGCTTCTGCCTTCCGCTCTCCACAGCTCTTGGGGAAACCAGGTGCCATGTTTTAAGGACACTCAGCAAACGTAGGGAGAGGCCCACTTGGCAAGGAACTGAGATGCCAAACAGCCAGCAAGGAACTGAGGTATTTTGCCAACAACAATGTGAATGAGCCCATCTTGGAAGTAGACCCTGTGGCCCCATCAGGCCCTCAGGTGCAGCCTGGGGGCTCCTTGTCAGTGACTTCATGAAGCCCGGAGCCTGAACTACCCAGAAACTTGCCCCAAGATTCCTGGGTTCACATTAACTGTAAATAAATATTTGTGGCTGTAAGCCAATAAGTTCAAGAGTAATCTATTATATAGCAGTAGGTCGTTAATACAAGTGCCACAGAACTTCTAATCAGGTCGACATTAACAATGTTCTGAAATAGTCCTTCAGTCACGCTGGCTGATTCTGCTCGTGCGAACTGTCTCCGGGAGGAGCACGAACAGTGGGATCCACTTAGGATCCTTCTCTGTGAGCTTCTGTTTGTGAAGATCATTAAGGGAGAAGAAACCCTTCAGTCTATGCTTCTGTGCGGTAAAAACAGACCTCAAGAAGATTCTTCACAGATGGGACAGGGCACCTAGATGGATAGACAAAACACAAAATCCCGGGGTGTTCTGATGTTTGCTTAAAGAGCTTTTAATAAGGGACAGGGGAGGAGTAGCTGGGTGGCTCAGTGGGTTAAAGCCTCTGCCTTCAGCTCAGGTCATGATCTCAGGATCCTGGGATCAAGCCCTGCATCGGGCTCTCTGCTCAGCAGGGAGCCTGCTTCCCCCTCTCTCTCTCTGCCTGCCTCTCTGCCTACTTGTGATCTCCGTCTGTCAAATAAATAAATAAAATATTTAAAAAAAAATAAGGGACAGGGGAACAGAATATGCTGTGAGATTGTTCCGCATTCTGAAGAATACGGCTTACAGAGGACTGTCCGGTTGTCAGAACTGCACACTGAGGATGTGCAAATTTAAATTGTACCTCAGTAAAAAGAACTGTGAGGCACATAAGTCATTTTATGCCCTGAAAATTCATGGGGATATACGTTTATGATTGGTGCAGTTTTCTGTATCTGAGATATATATCAGTAAAAAGGACAAAATTTAAAAAATAAAAGTATAGATTTGTACATGCAGACAAAGCAACCTGGAAACTACCTAATTAGAAGCAAACAGACAGGGCGTTTGGGGGGCTCAGTTGGTGAAGCGTCTGCCTTCGGCTCAGGTCATGATCTCGGGGTCCTGGGATGGAGGCCCGCATTGGGCTCCCTGCTCAGCGGGGAGCCTGATTCTCCCTCTGCCTCAGCCTCTCTCTTTCTGTCTTTCATGAACAAATAAATAAAATTAAAAAAAAAAAAAAAAAAAAGCAGCAGCAGCAAACAGACCATGGTAATCACTGGGATCCTACCCCCCAAGGTTAGATTTATACCTAAGAACAAGGCAGCGAGTTGGATGGGGCGAGCATCCAACATGCCTCACCGCATTCGGCCTCACACAGCAGAAGGATACACGGGAAGAAACAACTGAAGGACCGGGAAGACCTTCCCCTCACTACTCACGACACCAGATTCGCAGAGGGATTTTTCTGGTTTTTTGTTTGTTTGATTTGGTTTGGGCTTTGTGCTGCTCATATCCAGTAGGAATGACCACTGCTGTTATCTCAGGCCGGGTTTACTGAGGGATATACAAATTAAAGATAAATGGAGGAAGGAGGGAGCGAAGAGAAGGGGGAAGGAAGGGAGAGAGGCGAGGCCAGAGCAGGGAGGATGGAACTGTGCGGGGAGGGGGCAGCGCTCACCCAGCGTGAAGCAGGGAGCACAGGTCAGGACAAGCCCGCAGAAGGCCGCCTCGCTACTGGCCAAACGGCCACCATGAGGACTGCGGGTTGTACCAAGTCAGAAGTCACATAAGACTAAACACGTGGAGGGACAAGGGCTGACTTCCGGGACCTCGCGCATGTGCAGAACAGACCCCCCCCTGGGGCAGGGAGGCAGCGGGCGAGCTGCTGCACTGAGGCAGGGTAACGGATGCGGGGCGGGGGCGGGCTGGCCATCAGGGAGGTGGTGAGGACCCCGAGCTGCCCGCCTCTCACCTGAATGCCCACCCCCCTGGGTTTCTGCCTCCCGCATCCAAAGCTTCTCTTCTCTCCCCAATGATAATGTCGTATCTGATCTGAAGGGTTCACAGCCTATGAAAAAGAAATGGCGCTTGTACAACGTGCATAAATTGAAGGCAAAAATGCTAATTCCAGAATTACAGTCTTTACGCTCTTTACGTAGTATTTTCCCAAATTCTGACCGTGACTTGCTGTAACAAATACCTTTTACGTTGTGATCCGGGATACAAGCACACAGATATGCTGACCTCACTCTAACCACAACCTACTCCCGCCACATTTCCTTTCCTGCTTTTGCTCACAATTTCTGTTGCACAGTATGTAGCTCCTAACAAGGAGCTACGCCATTTCTGACCTGTCTCATTCAACACAGTAATGACGTAAGTCGCCAACTGATTATAAACCTCACAAGATGTCACAACCGTAATCTGACAAAAAACAGACAAGGTACAGAGAAGGTGTCCCACCAGAATGAGGAACCTGAGACCCCCAAGTTTGGGGAAGCACTCTAAGAGTCCCCAAGTCTTAAACATTTGAAACCAAGACATTCCAGGGGGCTGACGTAGAGTCAGAGAGAGCCCCTGTGCTCACCCACAGAGAGCAGGTTCCTGAAGTTTTCCAGCATCACATCCTGGTACAGCTTCCTCTGGATGGGATCCAGCAGGCCCAGCTCCTCTCTGGTGAAGACCACTGCCACGTCCTTGAATGTCACCGCCTCCTACAACACCAAGCACACGCAACTTCATCTCATAACCAATGGCCAGTGGGGACAAGGCACACTAAGAAGGTGGGAGGATGGGTGAGACGCTGTTCTGGATTCTGAGGGCCTTGGCTCTACCTAAGTGGTTTCCTCTTCTCCACCCCACATGTCATTTCCATGACTTTGCCACAGTCACATCAAACATATGACTAAAAAACTAAAAACTAATTTAAAATTTAAAATAATTAAAAATTTCAAATTAAAGTTAAAATTTTAAAGTTTAATTGCAATTCGAAAGCTGAGGGTTGCAGAAAGGAGGGATGGGGGAGGATGGGATAACCAGGTGATGGGCATTAAGGAGGGCACGTGCTATGATGAGCACTGGCTGTTCCACGTGACTAATGAACCACTGAAAACTACGTCAAAAACTAATGATGTACTGAACATGATTTTTATTTATTTATTTTTTAATTTTATTTATTTATTTGACAGAGATCACAGGTAGGCAGAGAGGCAGGCAGAGAGAGAGGAAGGGAAGCAGGCTCCCCGCTGAGCAGAGAGCCCCACGCGGGACTCGATCCTAGGACCCCGGGATCATGACCCGAGCCAAAGGCAGAGGCTTTAACCCACTGAGCCACCCAGGTGCCCTGAACATGATTTTTTAAAAAAGAACACAACCAATTACAAATAATCCCTGTATATTTAACGTGGTAACACTTGTGAGTATTCCTACAGTCAGTGCCCTAGAACAGGAATTGGAATCATGGGTTATATACAGTTTATAATTTGATCGGTACTACCAAATCGTCCCAGAGATGTTAAGTCAATTTAGTCCCAGCAGTCCCAACAAATAATTTTTGTCTTTCCTTTCTGATTCACAAAATCACTACATCAGGGACTATCACTCCGTTACAATCTGACAAACCAACAGGTCACCCTTCTTGGGGAGCGAGACAAAGGACCCTCTGCAGTCTGAAGGCCATGCCACCTACCCACGACAGCATTCAAAGTGTCCAAGTGTTCAGTGTTTCTTGCTATACCGTGTAAGTCCCCAAGCCCTGGCCCTCACAAGCTATAAGATCTTCAGACAAATCCTTAATCTATTTCCTCATCTATGTGACGGTGTCCATGCTGGAAGATGGCTAGTTATGTAAATGGATATATATATATATAATGTTTTCATAACTGTGCTGCCCGATTCAGTAGCCATGTGACTCACATGTGACTAGGTAAATTTAAATTTTAAATTACATAAAATTAGAACTTCACTCCCTCAGTTGCACTAGCCATGTTTCAAGTGGTCAAGAGCCACATGTGGCTAATGACCACCATATCGGACAGCACAATCTAGACGATCTCCATTGTCGCAGATGTCCATCGGACAGATGTATAGAACACATACATCTGCCACAGAGTAGGTCCTCAACGGATGCTTGTTTTTATTAATGTAATTATAATTGATATGGTAAGTGTATGAGTACAGTTCCACATTAATTTAGTCACCCCTGCTTTCTTTTGATTAATGTTTGCATGGTGTATCTTTTTCCACCCTTTTACTTTCCAACCTGCTGATACCATTATATTTGAAGTGAGGTTTTTTTTTTTAACTTGAACATCTAAATTATAAAGTGTTTCATGAATAAGGTAGCATCCCATCTAGCAAGTAGAAGGGAGCCCCCTGAGGTGAGTTTCTTAAAGACTGCATAGAGTTGGGTCATATTTTTTATTTTTTTATTTTATTTTTAAAAAAGATTTTATTTTTATTTATTTGTCAGAGAGAGAGAAAGAACACAAACAGGGGGAAAGGCAGGCAGAGGGAGAAGCAGGCTCCCCGCCAAGCAAGGAGCCCGATGTGGGACTCGATCCCAGGAAACTAGGATTATGACCTGAGCTGAAGGCAGAGGCTTAACTGACTCAGCCACCCAGGCACCCTGGGTGATATTTGTTTTTAATTTTTATTTATTTCCAGCATAACTGGCAATAGTTGACAGCTCTTCTCATTCAGCACTTTAAAAATAGTGTATCGGGGCACCTGGGTGGCTCAGTGGGTTAAAGCCTCTGCCTTCAGCTCAGGTCATGATCTCAGGGTCCTGGGATCGAGCCCCGCATCAGGCTTTATGCTCAGCAGGGAGCCTGCTTCCTCCTCTCTCTCTGCCTGCCTCTCTGCCTACTTGTGATCTCTGTCTGTCAAATAAATAATCTAAAAAATAGTGTGTCATTTTCTTCGGGCCACCATGGTTTCTGATGAGAAATCCACAGTCTTTGAATGTTTTTTCCCTTATAGCTAAGGTGTCATGTCTCTCTCCCTTAAAAATTTTTTTCTTTGTTGTTAGTTTTCAGAAGTTTAACTAGACTATGTCTTGGTGTACTTCCTTTTTTCTTTTTAGCTGTTATTATTGCATTTACTATTGCTACTACTATTAGTAAAGACAACAGAGTACTGAAAAGGGGGGAAGACCCCAGAATAGTTTGTGTGTTTATCTTCCTCATTATCAAACCTTAAAGAAACATCTAGTTTAAATAAGAAGTCTGTAATTGCTTATTTTTTAAATTTTTTCATGTTCCAAGATTGTTTATGCACCACACCCAGTGCTCCATGCAATACGTGCCCTCCTTAATATGATAGCTGCTCTAAAATCTTTATCCAATGGATGAATCTAGAAGACATTATGCTAAGTGAATAATAAGCCATCATAAAAAGGACCATGTGTATGATTCTACCTAAATGAGGTATCTAGAATAGTCAAATACATAGAGACAGAAAGTAAACTGGTGGTTTCCAGAGGCGGGGTGGGGAGGTGGTAATAGGAGTTACTGTTTAATGGGTACAGAGGTTCAGTTTGAAGATGAAAAAGTTCTGGAGATGTGTGGCGGTAATGCTTGAACAACACTGTGAATGTACTTAATGTCATTGAGCGGTACACTTAAAACCACTTAAAATAATATATGTTATGAATATTTTACCACAATAAGGAAGTCTTTGTCAGATAACGGACATTTTGTATCACTTATAACTGAGAACTACCATCAGTGAGCATCATCTTACTGTGTCTGTTGATCATCTTTCAAACCAGCTGAGATTTCACGGTTCTTGTAAACCAAGTGATTTTCCCCTGGAACTTGAACCTTTTGAGTTATTATGTAATCAGACTCGTGATTTCATTAAAATCTTCTGTTTGACTAGGCCTCCTCTGACACATCTTTCAAAGGGGAAGGGAGACAGAGCTTTGTTACTACCAGCTCAGGGACATAAGCCAAGATTCTCCACTTGGCCTCTGTTGACATCTGGTGGAGTGAGAAGGTCACTACTTCTGGGCTCAGACTTCTGGCCCTTTACTAGGTCTATGGAGAGAATATTATATCCTGGCTGAAATGGGCGGAAGTAGGTTGCTACTGTTCCCCATTGGCTTCTTCTTCTTCTTCTTTTTTTAGTTTTTAATTATTTTATTTATAAAATTATATAACTACACTTTAAAAAATTTTTTTCCAGTGTTCCAAAATTCATTGTTTATGCACCACACCCAGAGCTCCCCATTGGCTTCTACTGACATGAGGGATGGTGGGGGTTTGCCTCAACTCCACTGGGTAGTAGTCAAAGCCCTGAATTTCCACTAGGCTTCCCCTGACACCACCCACACTGGGAAAAGGAGAGGCAGCTCATTGCTGCTAGGTGAGTGCGGAAGTCCAGGCTCCCACATTGTCTCCACTGATGCCAGTGGCAGGTGGGTCCTCATTACTCCCTGACAGTGGGGTTGGGGTGGCTCATTACAGCCTGGCAAGGAGGAAGTCTAGGCTCCTTGTTATACCCTTGTAGGGGTGGGTGTGGGGCTCCAGGTTTGTGTGTGTGTGTGTGTGTGTGTGTGTGTGTGTGTGGTTGAAAAAGAACAGTTACTATCTAAAAGTTTTCTGTCTTGCTAAGCTGCCCTTTCCTCACGCTCTGGCCAGAGAAGGCTTTCTTGGGCTTTTTGGTCTGAACTCATTGGTATTTCCATGTTGCCATCTTCTCCAGCAAGAAGTCTGGGGTACATGAGGCAAAAAGAAAGGCCAAGTATCTCATCACCATGTCACTCCACAAGTTAGGTCCTTAGCCAGTTGGCCTTCTCTCCACCTTTCATGTTTGCTTTACATATAACATCCAGAATTTTTAGCTGTACTTAGTGGGAAGAATAACATGTCCTCTATCTTCCCAGAAGGGGCAGTTTCCAGAATTACTTTTTGAGGACTGAGCAGGGAAACTGTTACAGCAGTGTTCTCTAAAACATTTTTTTTAAAAATCTTGAACTCCTGGGGCTCCTAGGTGGCTCAGTCGGGTAAACATCTGACTCTTGATTTCAGCTTAGGTCATGACCTCAGGGTTGTGAGACTGAGTCCTGCCTCCAGCTTCACACTCATCAGGGAGTCTGCTTGAGACTCTCTCCCTCTCCCTCTGCCCCTCCCTGTCCCAGTCTCGCTCTCTCAAATAAAGAAATCTTTTGAAAAAATCTTAAACTTAAATGTCTAGGATTAGGGAATATTTTAAACATTTTTTTTTTTGAGAGAGTGAGCACAGGCAGACAGAGTGGCAGGCAGAGGCAGAGGGAGAAGCAGGCTTCCTGCTGAGCAAACAGCCCGATGTGGGACTCGATCCCAGGACGCTGGGATCATGACCTGAGCTGAAGGCAGCCGCTTAACCAACTGAGCCACTCAGGCATCCCTAGGATTAGGGAATATTTTAAATTTAAGGTTTTATTTATTTACCAGAGAGAGAGAGAAAACACACTCGTGCACACGTGCACAGAGGGAGAGGGAGAAGCAGACGCCTGCTGAGTGGGAAGCCCAATTTGGGGCTCAATGCCAGGACCCTGGGATCAAATGCCTAAGCAACTAAGCCACCCAGGTGCCCCAGGAATTTTTTTTTTTTTTGGTTTAAGGAACATCAATTCATTGAAATATCATGCAGTCATCAAAAATGCAGGTGACAGAAACCTCTGTTTCTGGCTATAACAGAATAACTGGTACTAAACAGGTCCTCCGGGGTGACTGGGGGACTCAGTCAGTTGAGCTTCTGCCTTTGGCTCAGGTCATGATCTCAGGGTCCTGGGATCAAGCCCTACCTTGGGTTCCCCGCTTGGCCGGAAGCCTGCTTCTCCCTCTGCCTCTGACTGCCACTCCCCACTGCTTGTGCACTCTCTCTCTCTCTGTCAAGTGAATAAATAAAATCTTTTTTTTTTAAATCCTCCAAAAAATAAAAAATAAATAAAAAATTAAAAAGTCCTCCTATTATAAATAGTAAAATAGAAGAAGAGCACGAAAACAAACTGCTTTCAGACACTGAAAGCACAATACTTCGATCTCTGAAATGAAGGGAAAAAATGAGGCGGGCCCTCCGATCCCCCTAGATGTTTGCCCATTGATGACTTCTAAACTGCAAGTGCGGAAGGCGGAACCCAGTCAGAGCCTTGCTGAATTGAAGAGACAGAAAAATCAGAATGGGGAGACCGGAGAGGTGGAAAATGCAGAGCAAAGTTCCATAAAGGAGGGAATTATGCCCAAGAAAAGCACTGGAAATCTGCACAGGAATCCCTTTGAGTCTATTGCTAAAAACCACACTGTGCACATAATAGGACGAAACTCCACAGGCCAGGCAAAAAGTACCTGGGGAGCGACGGGCTGAATGGTTCCCTTAGTAGGACTTAGAGATGTTTGAATTCCAAACAGCCAAATGGAAAGCCCTCACTCATCATTAGGGACATTTGGCAGCAACTGAAGGGCCGCCCTACAGTAGAAGGGTAAAGTCTCTCTAGAACAGAGTTTCTCAACAGTTGACATTTTGCAACAGACAGTTCTGTGTTTCTGGGGGCTATCCTGTGCACTGTAGGACATTTAAGAGCACCCCTGGCCTCTGCCCAGTAGCTGTCCGTGGTACTGACCCTCTAGTCCTGATAGTCCAAAATGTCCAGACACTGCCAGATGTTCCATGGTGCAGCAAAATTGCTCCTGAGGGCTATTGCTCTGGAATAAAGGTTACTCTAGGCCCACCCAACCAAGCTTAAAAAAGAGGGTTTCAAAGAATTTAGCTGAACCAAAGAAACATATGACTTCAGATTATTAAAAGAAAATGCACTTACAAAGTTGATGCTCATTCATAACAAAAACTCTGAGTAAAGTAGGACTAGAGGGAACTTCCTCACCCCCAATGATGGACATCTAAAAAAGCCCACCAGATGGTGGAAGACTGAATGCTTTTCTCCCTAAGATTGAGAACAAGGAGGGGCGCCTGGGTGGCTCAGTTGGTTAAGCAACTGCCTTCGGTTCAGGTCATGATCCCAGGGTGCTGGGATCGAGCCCCGTGTCAGGAACCTGCTCCTCCCTCTTCCTCTGCCTGCTACTCCACCTGCTTGTGCTTTCTCTCTCTGCGTCAAATAAATAAAATAAAATAAAGAACAAGGAAAGGGGGGGTGCCTGGGTGATTAGTCGGTTAGGCATCTGTCTTTAGCTCAGGTCATGATCCCAGGATCCTGGATAGAGCCCTGGGTCAGGCTCCCTGCTCAGTGGGGTGCCTGCTTCTCCCTCTCTCTCTGCCCCCCCTCCTCATGCTCACTCTCTTGCTTGCTCTCTCTCTCTCTAATAAAATACAATCTTTTTAAAAAAGATTTTATTTATTTATTTGAGAGAGACACAGTGAGAGAGAGCATGAGAGGGGAGAAGGTCAGAGGGAGAAGCCGACTCCCCATGGAGCTGGGAGCCCAATGTGGAACTCAATCCTGGGACTCTAGGATCATGACCTGAGCCGAAGGCAGTTGCTTAACCAACTGAACAACCCAGGCGCCCAATAAATACAATCTCTCTAAAAAAAAAAGAAAAGAACAAGAAAGGATATATATGGCAAAATTGTTCTAAAAGTTTTAGCCAGTGCAATAAGAGAAGAAAAAGAAGTCTAGGGGCACCTGGGTGGCTCAGTGGGTTAAGCCTCTGCCTTCGGCTCAGGTCATGATTTCAGGGTCCTGGGATCGAGCCCCGCATCGGGCTCTCTGCTCAGCAGGGAACCTGCTTTCTCCTCTCTCTCTCTGCCTGCCTCTCTGCCTACTTGTGATCTCTGTCAAATAAATAAATAAAATCGTAAAAAAAAAAAAGAAAAAGAAGTCTACACAATTGGGACAGGAATGGAAAAAATACAACTCTTTATTTACTGATGACTGTACAGAAAATCCTGACAGCTTAGAAAAATGTTTCTTGATTTAATATGCAAATTTAGCAAAGTCAAGATACAAAAGTCAATTATATTTCTATATTCTAGCAACAAACAAGTAGAAACTGAATTTCAAAAACAATAGCAATCAGAATAGTACCCCCAAAACATAAGTCATTTAGGGATAAATTTAACAGGATACATGTAGGAAACTCACATGTTGAAAGCTATAAAACATGACTGAGGGAAAGAACTAAGACCCCCCAAAATGAAAGAAGCTATAAATTAAAGACCTAAATGCCCATGGGTCTGAAGGACAACATGTATTTAGAATATTAAAAGAACTATTAAAATTCACTACAAAGATAAACAACTTAGTTTAAAAATAAGCAAAAGAATTGAACAAACCTTTCAAAAAGAAGATATACAGATGACCAAAAAGCAGAAAAAAGACATTTAACATCTCAGGCACCAGGAAAATATATGCAAATGAAAGCCACAATGATATATCACAACACAACTGTCATAGGATAATTAAAATTTAAGACTGAAAACATCAAATGTTAGAAAAAAATGTGGAGCCAACTGGAACACAAACACATTGCTGGAAAGAATGGAAAACAGGCAACCACAGCAGAAAATGATTTGACAATTTCTTAAGAAGTTAAGCATATGACCCAGAGATTAGATTCTCCTCCTAGTATCAGAGAGAGAGAGAGAGAAAGGCTGTGATCATCCAAACATCTAGTACACAAATACAGAAGGAGCAATCCGATGTCCAAAAACAAGACGCCACCTAAACGTCCATCAGCGGGTGAATGGATAACCAAATCCGGTAAACTCACACAGTGAAATACTATGCAGCAATAGAAGGACTGTTGATTTGTGTCCAAAAACATGATGACGAACAAACGGAGCCAGACACCAAATGAGGACAAACTGTATACCTTCATTTACGTGGCGTGGGGGGAACGTCATCAAGACAGGACTGCCAAATGACCCGTGAGCTGGACCCTGGCACTTGGGGACTCCTCACCTCCTCCCTGTCCTCGGGATGTGGGTTCTGCTTGTCCTTCCTGCTCTCAGAGGCTGCTCCAAGGATATAGCCTTGAGACAATGTTGAAAATACCTGCACGGTATACAGGACTGAGGACAGTCAGGGCCTCCTTACAAACTTGCAAGATTTGGAGGTAGCAGAGGGGATCCATTCATCTTGTTGCCGCCCAAACAGGCCTCACAGCTAAGATCCCTTTGCTTAGTGAAACTGCCACCTACCAACCCGGAGTGGCTGGCCCTTTCTTCCATCTCTCCCCGCCTCCCCACGTATGGGGACCCATTTCAGATTATACCTGGGAAGCTCCCAAGAGGACCAACATATGAAACTCAAGAAACTTAAGATGAATCTAATCTGTAGTGACATCAAGTAGATCAATCATTGCCTACAGCCAGGTCTGTGGCACTGGGATTAACTGGGAAGGGACGTGAGGGAACCAGAGATTTTAGTGGTGACAGAAATGGTTTACATCTAGACTGTGGTGGTGGTCATGCAGGTGTGCGTATTTGTCAAAACTGATCAAATGTTTTATGATATGTAAATCATATGCAAACTGTAACTCAAAAAATGATTTTTTAAAAAGATTCTGTTTTTATTTATTCAAAACAGAGAGAGCACACACACACTTGCACACAAGCAGGGGGAGCGGCAGGCAGAGGGAGAGGGAGAAGCAGGCTGGATCCCAGCATCCTGAGCCCAGCGTGACCTGAGCTGAAGGCAGATGCTTAACCTACTGAGCCACGTGGGTGCCCCTAGAAGCCCTATTAAGATAAGCACACAAAAGAATGCTGAATCACAAAAAACTGAAGTGATATTCAAGTGAAGAGACAGAACTGGAAACCGTACATATACTGCAAGTACAATTATATAAATAGAGCCCAGGGAAAACAGCCGACATATGCAGTGTAGTAATGTGGGCTTTTTTTTTTTCCATTTTCTGATATTTATAAATTTCTGAGCTGTTATTTGTGAAATGGAGACGATGCTAAAATAAAACCAAAGCTAAAACCAAAACAAAAGCTAAGGACAGAAACAAAAGAAGAACTAATCAAAAATTAAGTAACTGGCACATAGCAAACACCGGTTTTCCTCCTTGATCCTTCCCACAGGAGAGAAAACATGCGTCTAATCTTGGAGGAAAAGGCATGTAATCTCAATCAAAATCAAAACTCTACTCACCTGAAACTTGGTCATTTTCTCCTGCTGCTTCAGGGAGAGGGCAGAGTCCTGGGGAGGCCGAACTGGCAAAGAGAGAGGCCATGAGACGTAGGCTCTGCCCAGATGGCCCCTCTGTGTGAACTTTAAACAAATCTGTGCCTCAAATCTGTCAGCTGCAAAAGCAAGAGTGCTTCTGTCACGGGATTGCTGGGAGGGTTAGCTTGTGGGTAGAAGGCGAAACTCACCGCTGACTCCCCCGAGGCTGCAGAAAAAAAAAAAAAAAGGGCAGATGATGTAATGCACCATAAATTTGTCCTTGCTAATGTCTTCTGCTGTCATTTCCAGTAAGTGAGTCTTTTTTTTTTCAAAGATTTTATTTATTTATTTGACAGACAGAGATCATAAGTAGGCAGAGAGAGAGGAGGAAGCAGGCTCCCTGCTGAGCAGAGAGCCCAACGCAGGGCTCGATCCCAAGACCTTGAGATCATGACCTGAGCAGAGTTAAAGCAGAGGCTTTAACCCACTGAGCCACCCTGGCGCCCCAGCCAGTAAGTGAGTCTTTATGAGACATCCAGATTTCAGAGCCTGTACAGTTCTTTCTTCCTGTCTATCTACTTATCCATCTATATATTATTTAAGTAAACTCTACCCACATCGTGAGGCTCGAACTCAGGACCCTGAGATCAAGAGTCCCACGCTTCCCTGACTGAGCCAGCCAGGCACCCCTTACAATTCTTAGTCCTAAGAAATTCACCTTACCTCTGAAAAGCCCCTAATTCTAATTGGGTATATTACTCAATAATCTGTTGTCTTGAAATGATGTTTACTTGACATCAGTATCTGGTTTTGGAAACGCTGTGAACACGTGAGTTTTCCGCACGACGCTGGAAGAGGCCCAGTGGTGACTGCCCCTCTCCTATGCTCACTGTGGTAAAGGGAAACTAATTAAAATGATGACTTCTAGATGTTTTCATTCGAAACAAAAACCTGACAGTCTCTCACTTAAATGAATAATACTCCCAGATCCTAACTTACAGCGTTGCTCCGAGGAGGAGGTGAGCAAGTCTAGCAAAGCTGCCCAAGCAAATCGAGAGACAGAAAGTGAATTAGTGGTTGCCACAGGGGCTCGAAGAGTGGGGGGGTGAAGGGTGAAACTAAGGGGTGTGGGGTTTCTTTTTGGGGTGATGAAAATGTCCTGGAACTAATTAGTGGTAGTGGTTATACAACCTGGTGAATACACTAAAAACCAGGGAATTGTATAAAGGGTGAATGGTATGATATGTGAATTACACCTAAAGTTAAAAAAAATAAGTACTATTTACTAGCTATGGGATAAGATTAAAAAAGAAGTTAATAAATTTGTAAACTGGATTATGGAGCCATAGTGAATTCATATTAATAATTCTAACTTGCAAAAAAAGAAAAAAACAACCTTGGCTTAGCACCTGGAGTGTTATATAAACTCTAAGTTATGAAATAAGGTTTATTGCTCCCATTTAATGGATGAGGAAGCTGAGGATTCACAAGATTAAGTTACTACAAAGGTCAGAGAGTTTGGTGAGAGTTGACAATGAGCCTGAGTCCAACTCTGACTCCAGAGCTCCTGTTTTTATCTGGTCTCCCCGTTCCTAACCACAAACATGAAGAGGACGTAGGAAAGGATGAGAGAGAGGGGAGCCCAAGGGCACAGATCTGCTGTGGAAGTGATCTGCTGGGAGATACTGGAGCCAGTCTATCAGGATTCTACCATGGACTCTTCTGACTTCCTAGCTCTTCATGCCCTATTTCCACATCTGTAAGATGGAATCATAACAGTATTTAGCACCTAGTGTTGTAGAAGGTTTCTGTGAACACAATACACGTAAGCATCCAACAGGCAACAGCCACTCTTGTTCATGGTTCCTCCTACTTCAGACAGAAGTATTCTAATAGAGATGAGAGCAACGTATCCACTTCTCTCAAAGCCAGGAAGAAATCTCAGTTTGTGACACCAATTCCCTCGTCCTGGGCCCTCTTTCTGCTTCGCCTTCTGCTCTGCTCAGTTACAGTTTTGCAAGGAGACCTGACATTTCACAGCGTTTAGTGGGCGAAAGGGCGTGAAGTCTGGGGTCCCTGGCTCAGCTCTCCACTTCTGGACTCCAAGAAGCCTTCCATCACCTGGGGGCCACCGAGGGGATAATTAGTGGTTAAGCATCTGTTTTGCCTAAGAGATGTTAACACACCTTTTTCTCCCCAGCACCTAGGATATACTGAGGACTCAAAACACAAAGAATCAAAAGATGACTGAGAAGACACTCCGTGGGGCAACGATTGGACTCCCCAATCTCCTTCGCTCAGAACTGTAAGATTCTGAGGCTGTTCTTAATGGGGTGAAGGAGAGGATGAACCCTATCTTCCAAATGCTCCATTTCTTCCTCTGGGTTTCCTTTTTTATTTGCTTGGTTCAAGCAACATCACAGTCATCCTTAAAAGTAAAATAATCGGGATGCCTGGGTGGCTCAGTGGGTTAAGCCTCTGCCTTCCGCTCAGGTCATGATCTCAGGGTCCTGGGATCGAGTCCCACATCGGGTTCTCTGCTCAGCAGGGAGCCTGCTTCACCCTCTCTCTCTGCCTGCCTCACTGCCTATGATCTGTCAAATAAATAAATAAAATCTTAAAAAAATAAAATAAAAGTAAAATAATCATAAAAGGGTAAATCATGGGCTCTGGATAAAACAAACCCTACTTAGGTATTTATTTAATGTTTAAAGTTAACTTATTTGTTTATATAGCACCATCAGTTCCTTACTCAAATGATATTCCACGGACATCTTTATGAAACTGAACCCCCCCCCCACACCACTTCCCTTCTCCTCCCAATCATGCCCCTTTGATACTCGGCATCAGCACTCTCTAACATATTAATGTATCTTTTAGTTATTTATCTTGCTTGTACCTATCCACCTTTTTAGAAGGTAAGCTGCTAGCTGAGAGCCTCATTACTACTCACCAAGCACGTTCATTCATACATTCAACGAGTACTCATTGAACATCTGCTGTGTGCCAGGCACAATTCCATATAGTAAAGATATAGCAGTGAACAGAGTCCCCGCTCTCATGAAGCTGATACCATAGTTGAGAAGGTAGATAATTTACCAACCAACAGATAAGCATATCAGGTGTCAGCTGGTAATGGATACTGTTAAAAAAAAAAAAAAACATGGTGGGGAGGGGCTATGTTAAGACCTGATGGTTTTAGTTCAGTGCCCAAGTTACTGGCTGAGTGATCTTCTGGAGACCACTTATCTTCTTGTATCTCATCTGTAACATGGAGATAACAATAGTGTTCCTTTGAGGAATAAATGAGTTAATACACGAAAAACACTGGAAACTCTGCCTGAATCATAAAAAGTTCCCAATAAATACTAGTTATTGTTCTCACCATCTCTGTTATTACGACACAGTGATAAACACAGAAATGATGCATTAGTCCTGCTCTGTTCCTAAGTAAGTTTGTTTTAGGACATGGAAGTATTATCAGTAAATGGCTATCAACTTCTGAATACTCTGAAAAAGCTGGAGCTTCTGTATGTAGCCACAGAGTGAGATAAAGGACAAAAAAAAATCTCTATATGGATCCTTGTTACTGTTTGGGGACTTAATCTGTCTTCAGGAAACCAAGAGCAAATTAAATTCCAAAGGCACAAACTAAATTTGTCACACTGTTTTCTTTCACGGCAACTCTTTTTAAAAAGGTTTTATTTATTTATTTTAGAGAGAGACAGAGAGAAAGAGAACACACATGAGAGGGATGGGAGAGAGAGAATCCCAAGCAGATCCCACAACAAGTTCGGAGCCTGACGCAGGGCTCAATCTTATGACCCTGAGATCATGATCTAGGCTGAAATCAAGAACTGGATGCTTAACCAATGGAGCCACCGAAGCGCCCCTCTTTAACTGCAACTCTTATGGGGCCCCTGGCTTTCTCAATAACCACCATTTTCCTAATCACCACATAAAGACTTTGGAATCGTTTATGTCCTCTCTCCCTTGACCTCCATATATTTATGATAATCTAGTATAAATCCTCTTGCCTCAATGTCTGGATTTTTTTTTCTGCATTAAAATATTCAAGCAAAAAAAATGGGAGGGAGGATTATATAGCAAGATGCACAAAACTTAGAACAGTTGAAGGTTGACCAAGGTTGATGAATATGAGACTTCATTACAGTACATTGTCTATGTCAGACAAAGGGCTGATATCCAAGATCTGTAAAGAACTTCTCAAATTCAACACCCAAAAAACAAATAATCAAGTCAAAAAATGCACAGAAGACATGAACAGACCCTTCTCCAAAGAAGACATACAAATGGCTAACAGACACACGAAAAAAAATTCATCATCATTAGCCATCAGGGAGAGTCAAATCAAAATCACATTTTGAGGGACGCCTGGGTGGCTCAGTTGGTTAAGCAGCTGCCTTCAGCTCAGGTCATGATCCCAGCGTCCTGGGATCGAGTCCCGCATCGGGCTCCTTGTTCTGTGGGGAGCCTGCTTCTCCCTCTGCCTCTGCCTGCCATTCTGTCTGCCTGTGCTTGCTCGCTCTCTCTCTCTCTGACAAATAAATAAATAAATAAAATCTTTAAAAAAAAAAAAATCACATTTTGAGGGTGCCTGGGTGGCTCAGTGGGTTAGGCCGCTGCCTTTGGCTCAGGTCATGATCTCAGGGTCCTGGGATCAAGTCCCGCATCGGGCTCTCTGCTCAGCAGGGAGCCTGCTTCCCTCTCTCTCTCTCTGCCTCCCTCTCTATCTACTTGTGATCTCTCTCTGTCAAATAAATAAATAAAATCTTAAAAAAAAAAAAACACCACATTTTGTTTGAGGAGTTCTTTATAGATCTTGGGTATCAGCCCTTTGTCTGTAGTGTCATTTGCAAATATCTTCTTCCATTCCGTGGGTTGCCTCTTTGTTCTGTTGACTGTTTCCTTTGCTGTGCAGAAGCTTTTGAGCTTGATGACGTCCCAAAAGTTCATTTTCACTTTTGTTTCCTTTGCCTTTGGAGACATGTCTTGAAAGAAGTTGCTGTGGCCGATGTTGAAGAAGTTATCGCTTATGTTCTCCTCTAGGATTCTGATGGACTCTTGCCTCATGCTGAGGTCTTTTTTCCATTTCGAGTTTATCTTTGTGTATGGTGTAAGAGAATAGTCGAGTTTCATTCTTCTACACATAGCAGTCCCATTTTCCCAGCAGCATTTATTGAAGAGACTGAGTTAGGGGAGATTGGAGCGGGGGACGAACCACGAGAGACTCTGGACTCTGAGAAACAAACTGATTTTGGAGGGGAGGGGGGTGGGAGGTTGGGTGAGCCTGTGGTGGGTATTATGGAGGGCACGTATTGCATGGAGCACTGGGTGTGGTGCATGAACAATGAATTCTGGAACACTAAAAAGAAATAATTAAAAAAAAAAACCACATTGAGATACCACCTTACACCAGTTAGAATGGCAAAAATCGACAAGGTTGGGGCACCTGGGTGGCTCAGTGGGTTAAAGCCTCTGCCTACGGCTCAGGTCATGATCCCAGAGTCCTGGGATCGAGCCCCACATCAGGCTCCCTGCTCAGCAGAGAGCCTGTTTCTCCCTCTTCCTCTGCCTGCTGCTCTGCCTCCTTGTGGTCTCTCTCTATCTCTCTAATAAAATAAATAAATAAATAAAGACCTTTAACTGGGAAAGCCTGACCCTTCCCTTCTGAAGCCCCATTCTCTCTGAAAACACACCCACTCCTTCTTTAAAAAAAAAAAAAAAAAAATCGACAAGGCAAGAAACAACAAATGTTGGAGAGGATGTGGAGAAAGGGGAATCCTCTTAAACTGTTAGTGGGAATGCAAGTTGGTGCAGCCACTTTGGAAAACAGGTTCCTCACAAAATTAAAAACAGAGCTACCCTATGACCCAGCAATTGCACTACTGGGTATTTACCCCAAAGATACAGATATAGTGAAAAGAAAAGCCATATGCACCCCCATGTTCATAGCAGCAATGGCCACAATAGCCAAACTGTGGAAGGAGCCGAGATGAGCTTCAACAGACGAATGGATAAAGAAGATGTGGTCCATACACAATGGAGTATTATGCAGCCATCAGAAAGGATGAACACCCACCTTTTGCATCAACATGGACGGGACTGGAGGATATTGTGCTGAGTGAAATAAGTCAAGCAGAGAGAGTCAATTATCATATGGTTTCACTTATTTGTGGAACATAAGGAATAACATGGAGGACATTAGGAGAAGGAAAGGAAAAATGAAGGGGGAGAAATCAGAATGGGAGACAAACCATGACAGACTATGGACTCTGGGAATCAAACTGAGGGTTTCAGAGGGAAGGGGAGTAGGGGAATGGGTGAGCCCGATGATGGCTATTAAGGAGGGCACGTACTGCAGGGAGCACTGCGTGTTATACACAGACCATGACTCATGATGTACTGTATGGTGACTAACATAACACAACAACAACAAAAAAAAAAGAAAGAAAGAAAGAAAGTGTTCATAATCACAAGTTATGAAATACAGAAGCACTACAAGTCTGATACAACTTCTGAGAAGCATAGAAAAGTGCAAATACAGAGAAACAACTAAAAAGAAACATACTAACAGGTTTACAGCTGTCTCTACATCCTGGGATAAGGGATCATTTTTGGCCTTCTTCTCTATTTCTCAATCTCTCTGTGATAAGCACAAACTATCATAATCAGAAAACAAACAGTGTCATAGAAAATAAGAAAGTAATTAAATAAGCATAGCTTTCAGGTCCTCTAAGGTCCCAAATTATTACCAAATGGTCTCTCTCCTTCAGTCCATGTATGGATTACTGCAGAGGCCACGTTTTGGTGACAGACTTGACCAACGCAACCTTGAGCAAGGCAGACCCACAGTGACCACTGAGCTAATAATGCAAACAGACTCATTAAGTGACCCGCCTCAAAACGGCCATAGTCCCTAACTAACCAGTGGGCTACTCACAACCAGGCACAGTTCCTAAGATTACCAGAAAAGGGAAAATTCCACACATCCCCCTACTTCCCCATTCGGCCCTGTACCAGGGCCCCTCACCACCGCCCAGGGGCAAACAGTCTCTCCTTTGCTGTCCTGCCTGCTCCTCCCTTGCAGTATATTCGATAAACTTCTATCTTCTCTGTTCTGCCTTGGATGAATTCTTTCACCCCTGGGCTGCCGGCCCCCACCCAATCTGGAAGCCCCAGGATTACCATTTTAGGGCTGAAAAAGCATATAGCATAAAGGTCAAGAATCCAGATTGCCTGCGCTCAAATTCCCAGTTCTGTCTCTTCCCTGTTGTTGGCCTTTGGAGAAATAAATTAAAAAGTTCAACTATCAACGCTGTCATCTGTAAAATACAGATAATCACAGTAACTTTGTGTGTTGGGGAGATTAAGGTAACCAACCCATATAAAGACTGTAGAGGACGATCCAGCACTCAGCACGTTACCAAATTGTTATTACTTACTCATCAACACATGTCTCATCCAATCTCCTATTTATTCTACAAACATCTGAACATGTGCACCGTAGAAAAATATCTGCTTAGGAGTGAAGAAAGTCTGTTCCCTACTTGAGAGCAAAAATGGCTCAGCAGAGCGCCTGGGTGGCTCGGACGGTTAAGCATCTGCCTTCCCATCAGGTCATCTCAGGTTCCTGGGATGGAGCCCCTCATGGGGCTCCCTGCTCAGCTCTGAGTCTTCGCCCTCTCCCTCTGCCCTCCCCACCCCTAGAGCTTTCTCTCTCTCAAACATAAATAAAATCTTAAAAAAAAAAAAAAAAAAAAGGCACAGCACGTTAAATTTTCTCAGGGTGGGACACTGTTACCAGAGAGACAGGGGAACACTTCCTCCTCTCTGCACGCTCTGGGAACTCTGGGGCGGAGAAGGAAAAGGAGATACAACAATTCCCTCCCCCCCGCCCCCGGTCCAGAATAAATCACGGCGGACAATCGCAGGCGCCAACTGGGGTGAGACCAATCTTTCCTTTAAAAAAGGAGGGGTGCGGTCGTGGGGAGTCTTGAGGAATCCTAAACAGCCCTGCTTCCCGCAGCGTTCACTGTTTTCAGGGACTGAGCGCTTCTCGCCCAGAAAACGCAGATTGGCGACAACCGGCCACCGTTCTCGCGCCGGGACCGCTTCCAAGCATCTTCCCATCTATTTAACTCTCGTAAACCTCACTACACAGTCTCGATGGAGGAACGACCCTTAATCCCACTCAACGAAGGAAAAACGGAGAAACTAAGCAAATCTACGAACGTTGTCGCTAGAAGGCGGCAGAGCATGCAGAGGTGGGGAAGGCCAGGGAAGCGGCGGTAGCGAACCCCGCCCGCCCCCACTCTGGGACGCGCGACCCGCCCTAAAACCAAGATGACGCCCGCCCCCGCGGCTTCTAATCCCTGAGTGCGAGGGGCGGCACCTGCGAGTCCCGCGCCTAGGCGAGCTGGCCAGAGACGCAGGGGCTCAGCGCTAACTCACGTCCCAGAAGGTTTCCAAGGACCCCGGCTTCGCACTCCCACAACGCAAATGCACGGACCTGTCGCAGCTCGGGGACCACCCTTCCCAGAAGCCCCAGCGGAACAAGGGCTTACAGCACCACCCCGCGGGAACGGAAGTGGCTCTGACTTTCGGGCGCGGGCCGACTACATTTCCCAGAATCCTCAGCAAGTTGGCACTTAACTCTAGGCTGCCACTTTTTGCCCCCTTCAATGTACAAACTGTCGCAGTCCAGTGTGTTCTCTGGTGATATTAGCATTTGTTTTGTTTCTTTTCCTTCTTTTCTTCTTTAAAAAAAATTTTTTTATAGGGCGCCTGGGTGGTACAGTGGGTTAAGCATCTGACTCTTGGTTTTTTTCCGAGGTCGTGACCTCAGGGTCTGGAGATCAAGCCCAGCTCAGGTTCTACACTCAGTGCAGAGTCCTCTTTGGACTATCTCTCCCTCTCCCTTTGCAACTCCTCTCCCCACCCTGTGTGCACTCTCACTTTCTAAAATAAATAAATAAATCTTTTTTTTTAAGGGCCAGAAAATAATATTTTAGGGTTTGCAGTCCATATACATTATCTGTAGCATATTCTTTGCTTTCTCCTTACAGTTTTTTTTCCTCCCTAAAATTCTTTACAAGTGTGCAATTCCAGCTCTCAGTCATACAAAAATAAGACAGACGCTGTACTTGGCCAACAACTGTTCCCTGGCTTAGAATTTTATAACAACACATACAGTAGTAATTTTATCTATTGAAGATAATAGTTAATACTGTACAGCTCTTACTATATGCCAGGCAGCAAGTTTCCACCCTCACAACAGAAAAGATATTATCATCCACACTGAACACACAAGCAAATTGAAGAATAGAGAGGTTAAGCATCTTATTTGCAGTTACTCAACTGGCAAATGGCTGAACCAAAGTCTAGTTCCGGAGCCTGCTTTTTAATTACAATAAACTGTTTTGTAAACAATATTCCAGTTTGGTCTTTTTAACTTTAGTTTCTCCTAAAATACTTTTAATTCTCTCAAGAAGCAGTGAAGCACTGTGACCCTTGGTGGCCTAAGAATTGTCACACTCACTCTGAGAAGTATTACAGGGAAAATGGGAGGTGAACAGCTGACATAATGCAGGGCTGGCCAATGGCCGGATGTGCTCCCCAACCGGCCCTGCACAAGGAACCATTCCTTCACATTAGCCCACTAGCATTAGCAAGGAATCACTATCCGGTGTGTTCTCACTGGGATACGCCCATCTTTGGATTTTTCTTTTACTTTTCTTCATGGTCCTATGAGATTTTACTTGGTTTAAAGAGTCAATGCTCTGAGAAAGGGAAAAGTTATGGTGCAAACACTATGCCATTCAAATCACTTCTGGCACTAGTTACCCAATACCCCATTCTTTTTCCATGAATAGAACCCCTAAGTTGTAGTCAGGTGCATGTTTACACTCTCCAGTGAATATGTGGATGATACTGGAGCCAAATTTTTTTTATTCTTGGAGAACAAAGATGCAGTTTGTAATGGGGGGAGGCTAGAAAGAACACTATAATGTTCAATTCAGAATTGGTGGTAGAAGGGCGCCTAGGTGTCCCACTCTTGATTTTGGTTCAGGTCATGATCTCAGGGTTGTGAGATCAAGCCTCACATTTTTTGTAAAGCTTGAGATTATTTCAAAACAGTAAGTTTAAAGAAATGTAAAAATAAGTATGAAGCAAAATCTCATTATTTAGCAATAAGTAGCTAGAACTACACTTTTTTTTTTTAATGAGATCACACAAAAATCCCATGCTTTATTTTTTCAGGTTAATATATGCTGGACATCTTCCAACATACTTAATTACAAATTTACCTTTTCCCGTTTGATGTCTACATAGTGTTCCACTGGATTAATAAATCATAAAATGCTTCGGCAATCCATTTGATGGTTTCTATGTTTGCTACTATAAACAATGACACAATGACCATTCTTTTACATACACCTGCAGCAGATACGAATTTACTGCTGAAGAACGAAGATTCATCACTGGGGACCTATTCCTTAATTCTAATCCAATATACCATAGGAAATAGAGCAATCATATTATGAGTTCTTGGTTACAGGAAATTTTAGTCAGTAATTTTATTCATTTTTCATAGCTTTACAGCTTCCATAAAAATAAGTCACTGTAAATAAGTATAAAATGTAAGTTAAAGGGGAAATTATCTTAAAAACTTTCCTGACCCCCTCCAAACTAGCTAGTATATGGCAAATATCTTTTTCACGCCTTATTCTTAAGCTTATATTCACTTTTTTTTTTTTTGGCATATATTCACTCTTAAAGACCATTTATATCACTTGGATCTTGCCAAGAGAGCTGCAAGCCATTCCTGCCCTGAATATTAGTTCTATTCCTATTATTATGGTCCCATGTCATCATTTTAGTGGATTTGTTAGAAAGATTCTATCTGAAGAAATCCCTTTCCACTCTCAATGCTTGATAGTTTATTACCAGCACAGACTCTCCAAATGCACAATATGCATCCTGACCAAAGCCATTAACACAGTCTTCACTTTTAACGATTTCTGCCAGTGTGGACTTTCTGATGGTACATGAGACGTGAACGGTGACTGAAGTCCTTACCACAGATGTCACATTTGTATGGTTTTTCTCCAGTGTGGACTCTCTGATGGGCCTGAAGACGTGAACTCTGACTGAAGCCCTTACCACACTCCTCACATTTAAACAGTTTTTCCCTAATGTGGACACTCAAATGGACCCTAAGATTTGAGGGGAGACTGAAGGCCTTACCACACTCATCACACCTATGGGGTTTCTCTCCTGTGTGGACCCTCTGATGATGGCGAAGGTTCAAGCTCCTTCCGAAGCCTTTCCCACACTCCTCACACTTATAAGGTTTTTCTCCAGTGTGGCCTCTTTGATGGTATATAAACTGCGAACTGTATCTAAAACCCTTTCCACAGATGTCACACTTGTATGGCTTCTCCCCAGTGTGGACTCTCTGATGGGATTGAAGACCAGAGGACTGACTGAAGCCCTTACCACATACACCACATTTGTAGGGTTTCTCTCCAGTGTGGACTCTCTGATGTACCCGAAAATCTATAGCCTGACTAAAGCTCTTATCACACTCCTCACATTTATAGGGTTTCTCTCCAGAGTGGACTCTCTGATGAGCATGAAGATTTGATCGCCAACTGAAGCCCTTCCCGCACTCCTCACATTTATATGGTTTTTCTCCAGTGTGAATCACTTGGTGCAGTTTCAGATTGGAACTGTAACTGAAGTCCTTACCACACACATCACATCTGTATGGCTTCTCTCCAGTGTGGACTCTCTGATGGGTCTGAAGCTTTGATGACTGACTGAAGCCCTTCCCGCATGTTTCACATTTGAATCGTTTCTCCCCCGTGTGGACATTCTGATGGACTTGAAGATTAGAAGCCTGACTGAAGCCCTTCCCACACTCCTTACACTTGTAGGGTTTCTCTCCCGTGTGAACTCGGAAGTGGATGTGAAGATCTGTATTGCGGGTAAAGCCTTTCCCACACGCCTCACATTTGTACGGTTTCTCTCCAGTGTGGACTCTCCGATGGCATATTAATGGAGAATTGTGGCTGAAGCCCTTACCGCAGACATCGCATTTGTAAGGCTTCTCCCCAGTGTGGACCCTCTGATGTATGTGGTAGTGTGCAGCCTGAGTGAAGCCTTTCCCACACTCCTCACACTTATAGGGTTTCTCACCCCTGTGGACCCTCTGATGAACGCGAAGATTGACACTCCAACCGAAGCCCTTACCACACTCTTCACATTTATATGGTTTTTCTTCAGTGTGGACTCTCTGGTGGCACTGAAAGTTTGAACTCTGACTAAAGCATTTCCCACACTCCTCACATTTATAAGGTTTCTCTCCAGTGTGAGTCCTGTAATGAATGATAAGGCCTGTGCTGCTGCTGAATCCCTTGCCACAACTGTCACATCTATAGGCCTTCTCCCCCGTGTGGTTAAGCTGACGAAAAGAGCTCTTACTAAAGCAACCCTCAGATCCACGACATTTGTTGAGTTTCTCTCTTGGGTGAATTCTCTGATGGGTCTGCAGATGTGAGCTCTGACTAGAGCATTTCTCTCTTGTGCGAACGTTCTGATGACGTGGAAGCGCCGAGCTATACCCGACGCCCTTTCCGCACTCACGACATGGATGGAATTCCTCTCCTGGGGCTACGTGAGGAATGAAGCCGTCACTCGTGCTTTTGCCACATGTGTTGAACTTACAAGGTTTCTGTTCTGTGTCAGTGTTACTATAATCACTGACAGGCAATCTCTTCGTGAAGGCTTCACACATATGCCGGTTATTTTTCCCATGAACTTGCGGACCTCTGCTCTGATTCTGTGACTCACACAGGGATGTGTTCCCACAGGTGTCTTGGGTTCTCAAAACTGACAACTCTTGATTGGCAGTGCAAGTGGAGCCATTTCCTTTATGATTCACGACACTATTTTCATGTTCAGAAACCTGAATGGAATCACCATATGGTAACTGGGAACGCTTTCTCTGAAGACACCTGGTTAAATCACTTGCAACCTGTCTCCAGATTTGCCAGCAGGATAGTTCTTCATGGGAAAGGTATTTCAGTGCAACTTTTCGAAGGGCCTCCATCTCATTTTGATTCTTGCTGCCTGTAAGAAAAAGCAATATTCAGAGATGAGGACAAGCAAATGCTTTGGTAGAGAAATGGCAGGATTCCACATCTAGGCCATGGAATAAGGCCTTAATAAACCAGGGGGAGGGTCATGTTTGTACAACATCATTTATCCTTTTATGTTTTTCCATGCAAGTGGAAGCAAAGAATGGGGTCAAGAGACTTATCCACTAAGCATAAATGCAACCCATTCAGACCATAAATTTCATAATTTAGTATGAGAGCTATAAGTTTGAAATCAAATGGCTGCAGGCCACAGAGGCAATCCATACTCCATCCTATAATAACATCAATTAAAATTCTTCTCACCTAGAAGATATTTGCAAACGACATTTCAGAAAAAGGGCTAGTATCCAAAATCTATAAAGAGCTTAGCAAACTCAACACCCAGAGAACAAATAATCCAATCAAGAAATGGGCAGAGGACATGAACAGACATTTCTGCAAAGAAGACATCCAGATGGCCAACAGACACATGAAAAAATGCTCATCACTCGGCATCAGGGAAATACAAATCAAAACCACAATGAGATACCACCTCACACCAGTCAGAATGGCTAAAATTAACAAGTCAAGAAATGACAGATGCTGGCGAGGATGCGGAGAGAGGGGAACCCTCCTGCATGGTTGGTGGGAATGCAAGCTGGTGCAACCACTCTGGAAAACAGTGTGGAGGTTCCTCAAAAAACTGAAAATAGAGCTACCCTATGACCCAGCGATTGCACTACTGGGTATATATCCTAAAGATACAAATGTGGTGCTCCAAAGGGGCACGTGCACCTGAATGTTTATAGCAACAATGTCCACAATAGCCAAACTATGGAAAGAACCTAGATGTCCGTCAACACATGAATGGATAAAGAAGATGTGGTATATATACACAATGGAATACTATGCAGCCATCAAAAGAAATGAAATCTTGCCATTTGCAACGATGTGGATGGAACTAGAGGGTATTATGCTTAGCGAGATAAGTCAATCGGAGAAAGACAACTATCATATGATCTCCCTGATATGAAGAAGTGGAGATGCAATGTTGGGGGGGGGTTGGGGGGTAGGAAAAGAAAAAAGGAAAGAAGGTGGAATTGGGAGGGAGACAAACCATAAAAGACTCAATCTCAAAAAACAGACTGAGGGTTGCTGGGGGGTGAAGGGACGGGAGAGGGTGGTGGGGATATGTACATTGGGGAGGATATGTGCTATGATGAGTGCTGTGAAATGTGTGAACGTGGTGATTCACAGACCTGTACCCCTGGGGATAAAAATACATTATACGTTTATTAAAAAAAATAAATTTAATAAAAAAAATAATATACAAAGTTTTATAGAGAGAGATAGTGATAGAGATAGGGATACATTTCCAAATTTAACAGTGGTTATCTTTGAAAGAGAAAACAATGAATGTGTTTTTGTACTTTTTTGTACTTTTCTAATCTTTCCACAATGAGTTTGTGTAATTTTATAAGCAGAACACAATTTGTAAAACCTTTAACAATAAAGGGAAATCATTCCAAAAAGAACAAAAAAATTCTCCTCACCTTTTCTTCAGTAGGCTTATCACAAGAGGGATTCTACCTGGTTAAGTTACAAAAGCTCAAATCTCTTGTAGGCAGAAATGGCCAGACCACCCTGAACACGCCTAGTCTCGTCTGATCTCAGAAGCTAAGCAGGGTCGGGCCTATTTAGTACTTGGATGGGAGAAATTAGTAATTTAGGTCCTGGCAGGAATTCTCTTCCAAGAGTAAATTTGGGAAGTGGTTGGAATACTAACATTCATAGTAGTAACTGAGGGCTCTAGAAGGAAACGGCAAAGGGAAAACTAACCTTGTACGACTGACTTTCTCGGGCTTTCACCCTGGGAGAAAGAAAGCAGCAAAGCACCATGCACTCGCAAAGGCCGCCCTGAAGAGGAAGAGGGGAGCTAAACTCTCCCAGAAGGTCGCAAGGCCTAGTTTTTTTAAAAAAATTCATTCCCTTTAGGTCCTCACACAAATGGTGCTCAGTTGGGTAAGGCCTTCCTCATCACCCAATATAAAATAATTCCTTCCCACTCCCGTAACACCTTTGATTCTCCGCCTTTGGCTGATGCTGCTTTATTTTCCCTACAGCACGTATTATTTGACTTAACTATATACTTCCTTTTTTTTTTTTTAATTTGACAGACAGATCACAAGTAGGCAGAGAGGCAGGCAGAGAGAGACAGGAGGAGGAGGCAGGCTCCCTGCTGAGCAGAGAGCCCTATGCAGGACTCGATCCCAGGACCCCGAGATCATGACCTGAGCCGAAGGCAGAGGCTTTAACCACTGAGCCACCCAGGCGCCCACTTCCTAACTTTTTATTGTCTTTTTAGACCCACTAGAGTATAATAGTTATGAAGAAAACATGCGTTTTGTTTTCTTCGTTACGTTATCTCCACTGTCGTAGAATTTTTCGAATTGTTGGGATGCATTAATGAACTATGAAACCAATTCCATAAATGAACAAATGGTTAAAAAGAAAAATAGAATATGAGAAGCGTATCACAAACGGTAAGGATAACACTACACGAAACGCTTGTTTCAGCTACAAACACACGCATAAATATGTACATACGTTACACCCATGCTAGGTCAAGATGTAAAATATATGACTGAGGATTGTGGCTAAAAATGAATGGAAGCACCGGCTTAAAATGTTTGGGATTGGGGGAGCGGCAGTACCAAGTCCTCAATTATTAATTTGCTTAAATGTAAAGTTACATTCTAATAATATAAACTAAAAAAGTCTCAACACATATGTACACATTTCTAGGTATGGTAGGCCAATCAAATGGCCCCTAAAGATGTCCATGCCCTAATTCCTGGAACCTGTGAATATGTTCATGTACGTGACAAAAGGGACTTTAGATTTCATTAAAATTAAGGATTCTGAGATGGGGGTGGGGGGGCGCCTGGGTGGCTCAGTCAGTTAAGTAACGAACTCTTGATTTTGCCACAGGTCATGATCTCAGGGTTGTAGGATCAAGCCCCACAGCAGGCTCAACATGGAGCCTGCTTAAGATTCTCCCGTCTTCTCCCTTTGCCCCTCCCCCACTCCTCCCCTCCTCTGCTTGCATGTGCGCACTCTCTCAAAAAAAAAAAAAAGAAAAGAAAAGAAAAGAAAAAAGAATCCTGCAATGGGTGGGGAAGTTATCTTGTATTATGTGGATGGGCCCAAAATAGTTACAAGGCTCCCTATCAGAGAGTACATCCATAAATTACTCACAGAATTTGTCACCTAATTTAACACATTTGCAGACAGGCTTCTCTGTTTCATTTTTCAAGCAGAGGGAGAGCAAATGAATTTGCTTGCTCTGAGAATACTGAGTTTTGTTTTTTTTTTTTAAGATTTTATTTATTTATTTGACAGACAGAAATCACAAGTAGGCAGAGAGGCAGGCAGAGGGAAAGAGGAGGAAGCAGGATCCCCGCCGAGCAGAGAGCCTGATGCGGGGCTCGATCCCAGGACCCTGGGATCATGACCCGAGCCGAAGGCAGAGGCTTTAACCCACCGAGCCCCCCACGCGCCCCAAGGAGAGAATTTTAAGCAGACGCCCTGCTGAGCGTGAAGCCTTATG